>NW_026136707.1:17934538-18289538 GCF_905237075.1 Dicentrarchus labrax | reverse complement strand
AGCTCAAACCTTTGGCCACAGTTTAGAAGACAGGTTTGATGATATAACAAGGGGGTTTCTTTCACAGACATTTCCGACAAGAACAAGGAACCAGGGAAACCCCCACACTGGGGAACATAAGTCAACACACCTTGTGTGACCTGTTCTGTCTTTAATATAAAAGGTTCGACATGGATATCTATTCAACGTAACTACAGGATTATCATAATCTAGGTGTTCGTTTTGCCCAAATTTAGTGTCCAAAGGCAAGGTCCAAGCCCTAAAGGATCTTTAGCTCCTCTCCAGTGGCTCTCTGTGGTCATGAATATGGAAATAAATAATGGTTATTTTTTAACATTTTCATTTATCACTGTTGTAAGTGATTCACATTCTCCAATTGTCTAGATAACTAGAAGTTACAGAAAAAATAAATGTTTTAACATTTCGTCAATTAAAATGTGCATCATACTTTACGTCTTAACTTAACGTTTTTTATATTTTGCTGAACTGGTGGCGATTGGTCTTGAGTTTTTGGAGGGAACAATGCTGCTGGCTTACTGGTATGATTGATCTTTGGGGGAAAATCTGAGACAAAGATGACACAGGGAGAGCTAACCATTACATATTTGAAGTGGGAAATACCGCCACTGTCTGCCATGTCCAATCAGCAGTGCACAGCACAGCACTGCAAACACTACAATCCCATTTGACACACAGCAAAAAAAGGCCCTTTTTAATTATATGGTTTATTACGGAGTTACAGTTTTCAACCTGGTCTTATGTGGACAGGGATAATCAGATCTTTGCACACAGAGGTCAAATGCAGGTTGATTACATGTTCATTATCCTATGTCAGACATTATGGTTTGTGTACAAAGGGGACATCAGAGATAAATGTAGGATAATTTATTGCAACAAGGGGATGACATCCAAAGCATTTAAACAGTATGTGAGTTTTTGTGGGGATCTATTTAAGTCCTTCATAGTGTAGCTCAAAATCAGATAAGAGATGAATATCAAGACAAACAGTAGGTAGCTGGTGAAAATAAGCAATAAAAACCAGCATCTTCAGGAGCTGAATTAATCATCAGAATAGTAACTCTTTGTCATCGAGTTTTTTGGCAGGGACTGGTGATTTCAACAGTCAGATAATACTTATTAGCTGCGAGAGTGTATGACTTCAAAGCTGGCCCTGAACTGTCGCAATGCTCCCATTTTGTTGTCCGTCATAGGTTGCCTTCACAAGCAAACAAATGAAATGACCAAATGTAGAATCATTTGGGCGAGAGCTATGGAAACTTTATCTCGTACTGCAGCAATACCATTAGACGGCCTTGTGAGTGGAAGGAATGAGAAAGCAGACAGAGATGACAGCAGAGTAACACATTTCAACTGACCTACTCTACTTCTTGGTCTTCTTAAAGGCAAAGAATAGACATGGTGGTGAAAAAGGAGGTAGGTGAAAAAGAAAGAAAGAAAGAAAGAAAGAAAGAAAGAAAGAAAGAAAGAAAGAAAGAAAGAAAGAAAGAAAGAAAGAAAGAAAGAAAGAAAGAAAGAAAGAAAGAAAGAAAGAAAGAAAGAAAGAAAGAAAGAAAGAAAGAAAGAAAGAAAGAAAGAAAGAAAGAAAGAAAGAAAGAAAGAAAGAAAGAAAGAAAGAAAGAAAGAAAGAAAGAAAGAAAGAAAGAAAGAAAGAAAGAAAATCTTCTAAAGCTTTTAACTGTGTCCTCATTTAGATGGAGGAGCAGAGCAGGGCCTCTCAACCTCTCTGATGACTCAGGTCTGATAACTGCCCTGTGATGTAATCCCCCAGGGAGAGACTGAGAGCTTCAGGCAACACACACAAACACACACACATTCACACACACTCCATCAGACACACAGGCACCCAGATGTGCTCACTTACACGTCCTGAGATACACATACAAAGATGCACATTGTTAAGAGCATACATTTTGGTTATATTAGAGTTTGTGCAAGCACAGGAATTTACAAGCACACACACACACACACACACACACACACACACACACACACACACACACACACAAAGACACAACTACACAGAAACTAGATGGGCGCAAACAAAGAGAAAGTAAACTGCACTGTATGTGAATGTGTTTTGTGCTAACTAAAGAATGTACACATGCATGTGTGTGCACGCCCAGCGGCTCGAACTCATCCAGCTCTTGAGAGCTGGCTGCTGATTTATAAATAGTTCCACTGGTTTTACGTACACATTACAAGCCATTACATCAGACAGGAGTTTCTGTGGAAGATTACAATTCTCAAAGACTATTAGCCATTAGGCATACAGGCCTGCACAGGCTTTAGGATCCATTACATGTGGGCAATGTTGTGAAGCAGTTGAAAAAGGCATGTGACCTATGAATCACTATTTTTTAAGAGCTCACACAGTATACCCTAAAATACTTGTTACCCATTAATCTGGGGGACAGTAAGAAAAGAATGATTTGAAAGATATTGGGAAATTTAACTATGAAATTGACTAGGTATGATAATGTTAATGGAAGTTTATAGATTTATTTATGGCAAAATACTGGAAATAATACTTAGAGAGAAACTGGATTGCATGAGCAAGTTAAGTAAAGTATATAGTTTTTAGGATATAAAAAGAAAGAAAGTTGAGTTTATGAAACATCACATTGCTGATTATTCCTTCAGAACCATGTCACAAAAAAGCTATAAGCTATAATTTATATGCATGGAAACATTCCCAGTCATTTTTACTGTGAAAAAATCTAAATAAACCTAACATTTCTATAGTCTACTTATAGATAACTTGATTTATTTATTTATTTTTTACAGTGAAATTAAATGTAGCATTAGATTAGACAGCTTTATTGATCCCCAGTGGGAAACTCATTTAGCACACAACAACTAAATAAATAACACCATTTGAGACATGATTAACAGCTGGAATGACGACATCTAAAAGTGTTCATTAGAAAATCTGTCACTGCTGGAACAAAAGACCTTCTGAGTTGTTCCAATGAGGCATCATCGTCACTCAATGGCCTTTAAATTACAAAACCATTTTTAGTTTTAGCTCTTGATTGCTTTTCTACAGTGACCTGAATCTGGGGTGAGGTCAATCATTGAGCCAGTCTCTTTCTGATCATCTTATGGATCCTGTTTTTATTATGCATAGTGATGTTGCCTTCCTCCCCCCCCAAGCTAAGAATCCCTGATAGAAAACAAAAAGAATTTGCTAATATCAAAAGATCCAAGCTCCATCAAGAATACTAGTCATTACAGAGCCTTCCTGAATTCAACCTTAGTATTCTTTCTCCAGTTTAATTTACTGTCCAGGTAGACACCAAGGTATTTGTAAGATTGGACAATCTCTATCTGCTGTCTCTGAATTGTAACTGGCAAGACTCCTCCTTCTTTCTTCTTCCTAGCATTGTCAGGACTTCAGTTTTATTGTATTTATTTAGTTGTCACAAACTTATAAAGGTCCTGGCTTTTAGCAGACCATCAGTCTTACCAAGACAAACCCCTCCACTGTCAACATTTAGCTATATATGCTCTGTCATTGCCTTACAAAACCTCTATACATGTTGCCAAAAAAGAACTGTAGCCTTTGAAAAGCTGATTTGGCACACACGACTCACCCAAGCTTCATATTCCCATTAACAAGTGTCCTCTATAAAGCCCCACTGACTGTAATGTGGTGATGTGTGTGTGGTCTGGGCCGCTCCTGGAAACTGACGCCCGGAAGATGAGATGGAGACACAAAAACCTGAATGGGCCTTGGACAACTGGCTGTGGCCGTTAAGCGCTTGTCAGCAGTAGTGGGAAGCATTAGCCAACAAAACTGTGCTGACTTATGAGGAAGGGACGGTGAACTGTCCCCTGTCATCCAATTACCGCATCAAATTAAGACACAAGACATAGAGGCCTATCTGGGCTCAGTGAAGCAAGAGAAGGTAGAAAGGGATTTAGTGGGAAGAGGATAGAGGGAAGGAAGAGAGAAAAGGGAGGGGGGAGGGAGGGGGGGGTTATATATACAGAAAGATGTACAGAGAGAAACATAGGAGGAGAAGACTCCCAGTGCACACTAACAATACAGAGTCATGTACAGTGGAAGGCTGCCATCTCTGCCACTGTGCAGCCATGCATCAGACCACACACTGTATATTGGGTAGTTAGTTAGCCCACAGAGCCTGCTCTGTCTGTGAATAACAGTCCCATCACCCACTCAGCCTCTCAAAGCTGATGGTTGGAAGATTTTGGAGCGGAGCCGGGTTAAATTTAATTAGCAACGCAGGTCAGCTAGCACAAATTTAGGTCAGATCAAATATGTTGTAAATACTTTATATACAGTATATTTATCACAATAGGTAAATGTTAGGAATCTGAAGGTAAAGGTGAGGATCTTATTATAGTTTTAAGAAATAGAAAATATTTTGGCCACAAGCAAATATTTTTGAAAGTAACTGGGATGTGTTTATTTTTTTCAGTTCCTGAAGTAGGCAAAGACAAATCTGTGCATTTTATCTGTATATGCTACTGTGCATAGAAAAGCTAGGCTAATTTAAACTTGGATGACCATTATTCGTAACTTATAAGGCGTTGCTAAGTACTTTAGGTGACCAGAAAGTTTCAACTGAAAACATCCTACCCAGCTGCCCTGTCATCCTTGTGATTTATTAATGTTTCATTTGAATTCTGTATTATTACTCATTGGTTGTAAAGTAAAACATACATCCCACTTAAATTAGATTTCCACATGCACAGAACTGACTAAAGGCTATCTGGTTATGATGATGCAAGAACAGTCTCTCCCCTATTTAGTACGACCACCTGCTGACAAACACGCCACATGGAGCCAAATATTTTACCAACAGGCTTAAAAGTGGGAGCGGAAGCTTAATTGTGCAGCAGGGCTGATGGCCAGCAAACTTCGGACAGCAAATATCCTTTAGGAACCTGATTTGGAGCCATTGTCCAAATACAGCAGGAGGGTAGAAGGATGGGTCAGGGGACTTGTCATTGGGTAAACAAAGGATGACATCACTGGCAGAATTTTGGTAATATACTGGAAATGGTAGTTTTATGTCAAGCAGTTTAGACTACCAATCTACATATAATTGTATTAAAACTTTCAAATTGCAGTTGGTACAAACAGAAAATCAGTGTTCTCACAGATACTGGTAGTAATTCTGTGATTGTGTGAATGATCATTAAACTATAATACAGATATTGAACAATAGTACAAAAAGTAAAAGGAAGACAGAGAAAGTATGGCATCCACCAGTCATTGTGTCCTGTGAGTTAATTGAGGGTTAGTAGCATCAGAGGCAACTACAAATAATAATTTCCCATGCAGAGGAATCACAGTATGTGCCACAGTTCTGTACAAACTGTCCCCAATAATGGGGAGATTTCTCTGGAGATGCCAAGATCACAGTGTCTTCTGTCTGTCACTCTCTCTCTCATTCTCTCTCTACTGACACAAATCCCAACGGCAGCTCTTTGAGTCAGGTCTTTCTGTTTCCAAATCCATCTGAAGGGGGTCTTTAAACAATCAAACTGCCTCAGACTGAAGACCAAAGCTATATTTGTAAACCATTTTATTTCTCTCCTTCTTTTGAGCATTCACTATCTGCTTTTTACTTGGAATAAAAGAGGCCTGTCCTTTAAGAATTCTATTTTATTTTTTGACAATTAAAATAAGAAGAAAAGCATGACAACACATATATCACAGAATATTTATTTTCTTTTTTCTGTTGTCTTCCGTCTAAGCTTTTAACCTTGAGCTGTCTCTTTGACTTTGTGTCCAATAATGGTTTTATTTATTATTTATGCGACAATCTGATTAATTTGTTACATAAACAATAGAGAAGAGATTTCAAACTTTCAAAAAGAATGAATATATTAAGAGTAAAGCAGATAATAAACATTTTTCCTGTGGTACATGCCACATGAGCAATACAGTAATTTAATAAAAAGGAACCATGTAATAAATTAATAAATGACAATTTTCAAGACTAATAAATCAAATGAACAAGGTTTTAGCCTCTTTTCATTTTCTCATTTCCTATTCCCCTTCTACTTATTCCTTTCTTCCCTCCTTTACTGCCTCCTCACAGCAGCAGCTCAGAAATCTGAGCTGTCCTACTTTCCCAGAGAGAGAGAGAGAGAGAGAGAGAGAGAGAGAGAGAGAGAGAGAGAGAGAGAGAGAGAGAGAGAGAGAGAGAGAGAGATGCAGGCTCCATGACCTACATGAGTCCAACAGCTCTCTTCAGCTTTGGCCAGATGAAATGCCGATAGGCAGCAACACATTGCTCTCTTTGTGAAACACACAAACCTACACTCATGTTTATACACCTGCATGTGTGCATGAGCACGCAAGTATATACAAAAACACATAAATTGTATTCTGCAAAAAGGCTGAGTAAAGTTTGTCAGACTAAATTGTATCATCTAATGAGTAAAATTGCTGTTAAATCAATATTATTTTGCATAGTCACTATGTCCAGGGAACATAAATGCACAAGCACACACATTTCATTTGACATATACAATCTAAAATATAGAGACAGAGACGGAGGAGACAATCAGGGATTCCCATTAGCTGCAGGAGTAATGGGATCTTGCCCTATTAGCTGGGTGAAAGTTGTGGCTTCTAATCTTACACTGCCTGCCCTCTGGGACAAGGAGTGAGGAATGGACTATTAAAGGTGTATCATCTGCAGTGGCTGGATGGTCCTGTCAGGTTTCCATGGAAAGACATAAATTCGTTAAATTCAACACAGAAATGTTGTTGTGAAAGAATTAACAATTTTTTAAATATTTAAGGCTTGTAGTTTCCTACCATTACCGCAATGAACATTTTAAATGCTCCGAAAAGAATCCCCACGTTAATATATCACTAAAAAATAAACTGCGATGATATAATTTGGTGCTTGAGGAAAATGGACCTACATAATGCACATTCATGTCAGTATCTGCCTTGACAGTCTGCCTGTATTGCTTTTATGATTTGCTGGAATTATTTAGGCTACTTTGGGACACTGTATCCTGTACCTTGGTTTCCTGTGAGCTTTAAAATGATAAACAAAGTTCAAGTGGCTGTTTTCACACAGGCAAAATGGGCAGTTTCGGATCATAAGTGTTAGTCACAATGTTCGCAGTGCACAAAGTCAGCAGCTGACCTGGTCAAAGTTTTAGGCTAGTGTCTCCACGCTTCTCCTGTGCCTGTATTGTCTAGCAGCCTATAACTAAAGTCACCTTCTGATGCCTGCTGGAAATCAGTTGTTGAGTATTTTAGCAGTGGCAGTATGTTTTTATGCATAATCACCACAGCTGGAATTTATTTTATACTTTATGTGTATACGCTTCTGCTTTTTCATTGGCTCAGGGCTATCATGTGGAGTTCATCACATGCAGTTTTTTGCTACAGTGTAGGCAGTGGATGTTGGCTGCAGATGGCTTAATGGTTGCAGTGACACTGACCTATTTTTGCTGGAACCGTGTAATTTTATTTAACACGTAACAGGATGAATTTAAACCAATATTTTGTGTCAGTTTGCATAAGTGGGATACTTCTCCAAGCATCGGCCGGAAAATATGTATTTTTTTTGGCTAATATACTAATGCAAATTCACACAAGCACAAATATCTTTACACACAAGATATGAGATATATATCTATTCCCATGTGAGTTTGTCCAATGCCAACTTTAAAAGTCTTATTTATTTAAACTGAGCTAATACTCAGACTAATCATTCCAGCCCTAGCCTATTATTCAACAACAGGCCATGTGTATGTGTGTGAAGGTTTGTGCGTGTGTGTTAGTAGCAGGTCGAGGCATGTTACCATTTAGCAGCATGGGATAAATATGCTCCTGACACATGACATGTTCCAGATTTGACCACAGCCTGCCTGTCTCTTCTCCAGGTAGCATTTGTTCAACAGCAGCCGAACAATTTGTAATTCACAGCACTGAATGCTGGAAATCGACTCAGTTAATGCAATTTGTGTAGATGTTGGTTTGTGTGTGTCTGCTTGAGAAAGAGAAAGAGAGCAGGGACTTGTAAGCTGACAAAGGGTTACTGTACTGCCGGCATGCTCTCTTTACCTCTGCCACAAAAAGCATCAAATAACATGCAAGAGTGTGTGTTTGTGTGTGTGTGTGTGTGTGTGTGTGTGTGTGTGTGTGTGTGTGTGTGTGTGTGTGTCTGCCTTGGGCTCAATGACTAGATGTTATGTTAGGAATAATGAGGCCAACAGGCAGACATGCATCAAATATACACACATGGATGCACGCACGCACAAGCTCAATAAAACATTCAGTTTGAGCACATTATTTATATTCACATGAGTTACAAATAATCACAGAGATATAAACAGTCCAAGTGGCATAAACAGTACAAATCTCACACATGCACACACACGCACATTACAAACATAAATGTTACTAGTCGGTGATTACACAATACAACAAGTGTCTGTGTGTGTGCATATGTGTGTGTTCCATATTTCACTTTAAGATCCATTTAAAAGCAAGCCGGCTGCTGGACGAGTGAGCCAGCAGATTTCTGGCGCTGTGTCACCTTTGATCTCCGCACAGTGCAGCCTGCAGAACACATCAGTGCTACAATTTGAAGCAGAACACACAGACACACAGACACACAGACACACACAGAGACACACACAGAGACACACACACACACACAAACACACACACACACACACACCACACACACACACACACACACACACACACACACACACACACAGCCTAACGCTCTCACAGTAAAGAAAAACATACATAAAATAAAGGCACGCACACGCACACACAATACACAAAACTGAACCTCCTCACAAAAAACACCCTTACTTTTAAATACACTCATGCACGCACCCACAGACGTTCCCACACATTGAGGCCAACAGTTTGGGCATCGACAGCATTCCATTCTGCTTTTCCGTTTACAGTGGAAAAATCTACCCTTTGACCCGGAGTATTTCCAACGTTGACGAAGGAGGCAGCCAGAGAATGCCATGCTTCAGTGCTAACAGAGTGAGAGGAGGAGTGTATCGATGCCCATTATTTATGTACGGGCCATTTCTAGTTTAAATCCTGTTGCCTTCTTTTCAGGATCTAGAAAGACTGCTTTACATATTCATTGTGTAAAACAGGTTTCTTAAATTGGTGATGCATTGGTACCTGGAAGCTAAAGATGATACTTTTCAGACATCCTTTAGCAGTGACTTAATTTTTTATAACTCCTCTAATTATTATTTCCATATTAACATTAAGTCAACATGAAAAGTGTTGTTTTATAACTGGCAACTTTACTGTTTTGGTTCACTGTCACAGCTCTCAGTGTGGTTTTCAGCCACAGCAGGCAGCTGTTTTAAGCCAAAAAGTTCTAAAAACCCACTGTACACCTGCACTGCACCAAACAGCAGACAAACAAAGTTCGCATCTAGCTGGTGCACACAGTGGAACGTTTAACAGCTAACAGATATTTTTCTCAAGAGCTGGTAGAGACCAAAACAGAGCTAAAAGGAGAGTTAATATCAGACTAAACAGGTGGAGACAAACAGCGGCTATGGCTGATCACAGGGTTGGCAGTCGATCCCATCCTAAAATTACAAATTTAATTTTGTGTAAAGAAAGCTTTGGTGGTTGTAGGTGGCGCTCTGGAGTTTCTCTGTTCAGCAACAGTTGGTGGGGCTAACCTCGCTAACTACTCAATTCCTCACATTTCCAATGCACAAGCATACATAGGGTGGGACTATATTGAAAAACTTCCTCTCATATAAAGTTTTGACAGATTTCTTTCAGCTGCTAGGGCGAACTAGCATTCTGCCACACATCAGAAATAATGATGATGAATGTCTTGTCAACAGCTTGTAATATTCTGAGATGCAAAGGGAGACACTGTGCTGTCTGTCTCATTACTGCATCATACCTTACTTGTTACTTCTTTCTGTCAATAGTTTAATAAAAGCGGATAGTGCTACTTATACTGGATTTACTACATTTTCCGTCCTACACAAGCGTAATGATCTTAAATTGAGATACATTTAAAACATATCAAATGATTTCTACAAATTGAAGCTGCTAACATCATGAGCTCATCATTTGAATTCTACTTTGGTGCAGTACACAGCATTCACAACATTCTTTCTTGATAACTAGGTGCGACAGCTTAGAAATCTGGCTGACTCAGGTAGAGAAAACATCATGCAGAGAGAGAGGAACGGGTGAGGAAAAGTAAGAGGAGGATGGAAAAGTGATCAGAATTACCATCGTTAGAGCACATGTTAATGATCCCTTTAGGGATACTGTGGCAGCTGTTGCTGATTTAAAAAAAATAGACAGAAAAGGATATGGAAGGAAAGCAAGTTATCTCACCTGCTGAACATAATTAAAATATAGAAAATAATTACTAACCCATTTTAGGCAGTGTAAGTTTTGTTCATGTTCAAAAGATGATGTACAAAGTGATTACGGGAGCAGCAAGGACTCAGCCTTTGTACAGGGGGCGCCAGCTCTACCAAGCGAGCTATCGGGGCACCCTAGCTGTATTCACTTTCAAATGATGTTGGGAAAACTCACAATATAACCAGCTGCAGTATTTTTATAATCCTGAACATATTTAAATACTGTACTGCACTGCTGCTGTCTCCTATCGAAGAATAACAACAAGTCATACTTTTTTAATGCTGGAGAGTGTGAATAGATGCTGGACAGTTTGCTGGCATGTTTACTTAAACCTGCATGATACAGAAAGCAGTAGCATTATTTGTCAGCCTTGTGAAACCAAGCCCATTTGCTAACATTATCAGTGCCAACCCAACCTCCACTGCTCGTCTGGCACCATGCTCTATTTTAAGTCTCTTACTTCATCATGTGTGAATGAGTATTCATCTAGTGAGCTTAATTGTTACAGGACACTTTGCACAGTACAAATGTTTGGAGTAAAAGACAAAAGGGTGGATGATTGACAGAGGAACACTTGACAGACAGAAAGATAAACACTGACATACAGTCATAGACACACAGAGATAGACAGACAGACAGACAGACAGACAGACAGACAGACCAATAGAAAGATAATGAAACACAGACTGGAGAGGCAGAGACAGGGCGTGGGGATCTTGCCATACCATAGAGCACAGTGAGCTACAGGACATCCAGTCCAAGTACAGTAAATCCAGCAAAATCTGGCAACCCAGTGATCAAATTAGTGTTCCCACACTAGAACGACTGGGGCAGCTATGGGAACACAGTGTCCAAGTACGTACATAACAGCACTCTCTATTGCACTACTGAGGATAGACTGTCAAGAACCTAGACTGAGAAAATGAATGGATATACCAACTAAGTGAGTTGCATTCAAGGCTTCTTATAGACTTTTCCATTGCACGACATGGATTACACAGGCCAAGCTCCTAGTATTTTCTTAAACGTAGCGCGGTTGCTATACCTGACCTGCTGGATACACATGGAAAGAGGTATGAAAATTCATTTTTGTTTGTAGTAATCCTTAGCAGGCACAGGAAGTCACTTTTAAGGATATACACCCATCGTTGCACACTTTCACATATACCACACTGGACTGGGGCTAGTACTCATAGATAGCAGCTTCCTGGTTCCTGGTTCAATCGTCCTGTAGCTCCCAAACTAACCAAGTGTTTTCATTCTGATTTGGCCTTGTGTGTTTCACTGATGTTACACAGCTTAAATCCTGAATTATAAACTGTAAACAATCCAGATGACTTTTGCATTACTTCAACACTGCGTTATATTTCTATTAATTTCACATACTGTGTCTCTAATTCAGATTTTCCCCATTAAGAATACACAGCTACAAAGACACGCTGGAGAGAGGAGGGCTAAGAGTGGTGAAATGGAGAAAGACAGGGGGAGGAGAATGAGGTAATTGGGAATCATATGGCCATGTCAAACAGCTTGCCCAGTGATTCCTGACAGCCCAGAGCTGTGTCCTCATGCCTCCTGCACAGAGGCCAAGGAGTGAGGTAAGGAGGGACCGAAGTATGAGAGTCTGTCAGAAAGTGCCCGGAGGTTGGAAAATTCAGTAAACTAAACAGAGAAACTTCTCACCAGCAGGCTAGCTGACTGGACTAGATGTTTGGAGGGAAGGGAGAGGGGTAGATGGAGACAGACAAAGAGAGATAAAGACAAAAAAAGGGCACAAAACAGAAAGCATATGGTTGAAATGATTAATGTTAGAGGTCTTGGCGAGTGGCCTGGGAGCAATAATTTAAATTCAAATTTAAATCAAATTATTGCTCACCACCCCACTTGTCAAACCCCAAACAGATCACCCACTTCTCCACAAATCTGAACCACTCAAGGAAGCAGATGCCACATGCCTCCAGAGCTGCACCCCAGAAGCACGTGTGTGTGTGTGTGAGATGAGATGGCTCCATGGGAGGGTTTTTTTTGGGTTTGTTTTCAGTGGAAAGGTGCTGAATTGAATTTCCACTGAAGAACAACCACAATGAGACATACTTTCCATTGCCATCAACAATGGATAGACACAGCCAATGCTGTAAATAGTTTACAGAACTCACAAAGACAAACAGGCAAACACACAAACACACATGCATCTAAAAAACAAATACACCCATATGGATGGACTCACAGCACAATCACACAAGTTTACACAAGTATGTACACAGTGTGTGCACGGTAAACACACAAAAGGAATTCAATTTTCCACAACTTTCTCAGGACTGCTTCTTCATTGCATAAGTTTGGTGTTCCATGCAAAATAAAACCAGTAAAGACTTTTATTTTCCTATATCTAGTAACGGTTTAACTTTACAGCTGTGTTTTAGTGCATTGTGAGCAGATGTATCGTTACGTTTTAACACATGATTTTTTACACTCCACAGGAATTCTTATTTTCCAATACAACTGATACAAATATAAAGTTCTTTTAACTGAACTTCTTTACAATTGGTCAAAACAATCTCACTTTACAAAAACGATTATGAAAAAAGCACTGTGCACATCTTTAAAAAAAATAGTAAAACAATGGAGTATGGGCCCACTTGACAATTATTTTGAGGTCTCCTCTGTATGACCAAACAACTGAAAATTTTATATTTAAATTATACTAGCAGAATAATATACAAATAAAAGTGTGCATATCCAATAATTCCTGCTAATTTAAAACAAGATTGCTGTGATGTGGGTAACTGTAGTCAGTGCCAAAGACAGATCTAAAAGTCCTAAATAGATTAGAGTGGCTCAAAAAAGCAAAGTTCTCCAGCTCAAAGTCATGCTTTTTACAGATATTTCATCATCTGATTACTGTATGACCACAGGAATATTTTACCTCTGGCGCTAATCTCCAACTCCCCTGCACCTCCTTCAATCCCCCACTCCACTTCCTGGTCTATATTGCACTCTTAACAAGCCGTCTGGGACTTCAAAACCCAACAACAAGTTCCTACCCATGCAGGTCACCCTGTCTAATAAATTGGTTTCTGACTATTTAACAGACACGCCTGCTTTACTTATACAGAGCCAAAGTTATGTCACAGCTAGTAATTCAATGCAAAACATAACCACTTAGTAAGTCATTAATTTTTGACATATTTACCATATGAACTAAGATTTATATTGCAATGTTGAATCCATGCCGCAGCTAGTAACTCAATCTGAAGACATTCCCACAGAGAAAGAAACAACTTTCCCACTCGTGAAGACAAGAATGAAATTGAACCTTTCAAGGCTTAGTACAACATTAAATATTTAGAGCTTTATTTATGTCACAGATGGTAATTCAGAGCCACAACTTCCCAAGTCTTAAAGCATTTACTGGATGCCACAGGTTTATCAATTCATCAAGTGATTTTTATGAGCTGACATTTGAGAAAGCAGAGCAAGTCCTTTTAAACATTTTGGCAAGAAATGACTTAACTGGAACTGCAGCGTATGATCTTGTACCATAAAGGCCATGACAGGAACAGGCTAGGATCATAGCCAGGGAGAGTATTTATGAGAAATAGTCCGCCTCCACATTACTGTAAGCTGTTATGTTACTGTAACCAGCATTGGCTGGCCCCATGTGAAGATCATTAAAAGTGATGATGGAGGGACTCTGACTTCCAGGAATAGATGGACCAGTCTCTAAATCTTTGTCAACAACGATGCAAACAGGCTCACAGAAAAGCAGCCATGTGTGCAGGTACACACACACACACACACACACACACACACACACACACACACACACACACACACACACACACACACACACACACACACACACACTCTGCTCCTCCACTCTTCACCTCATTCTTTTTTTTTTTTTCCTTCAAAGCCACAAACCCTCCCTAGAGCACACACATGCACTGTACGGTAACAGTGCTGTCACGTGCAAGCAATCAACATGCCTGACGTACAGCAGGGAAAATCCCTAAATGCCTATGTCCAACACACAGTTGACCACTACACACAGCTGATTTACGATATTCAAATCCTGCATCCTTCAAAACAAGCAACTTGAGTCACACATGTCTCAGTTATCAACATGAAAGGTGAACAAATGTCGATGTCTCATATCCTGTTTTTCAAAGTGAAAAGCATCTGACATGGTCTCCCATATCCTATGTGATAATGTTTTGTAACACACAGAGGAAAATATTAAACCTACAAGAGTCCCTCTGGGAAAAATTAAAACAGTTATTTTTTTCTCTTAATTCCTTGAAAGTCAGTTTTGGAAAGTTTCTACAGGGTATCTTTGTGGGGTTTGACTTACATAGTTGCCAGTGGAGGGTTCTCCAGGAGGTAGGGAGCCAGGACTGAGGACAGGGGAGCTTGCTGGACTACAGAGCTCGGGGAAGGGGTTGGGGATGGCCGGGAGAGATGATGTCCTCAGCTGCTGCTCCTCCTCCTGCAATCTCCTGGACAATGGAAACCCGACAAAGGAACAGTCATACTGTGGTCAAACAAACTTAGTAGTATTAGCTTGTGTTCATGATTACAATAGGCAAAAATACAAACTGAAGTCTTAGGTTGTGACCTGGAATAGCTTATTGAAAGAGGAGAACTTTGAAATGAGAGCCACTGACACATGGAGAGTTAGATTTAATAAACCATTGCTGTGCAGTATGCAGGCTCATGTCTGTTTCCATCTGATCTACCCATAATGAAGAGGAAATCACAGACCCACACAGCTTGCTAGCTAATTTTTTGCAATATTTATCACACATCAATATTGAATCAAGACATCACTTTAAAGCAGTTTTTAAATTAGGCACATATAGTGTAATCTTATGGCTTGAAAGAGGAAGGATTTGACGGCTGATCATAAACTTTTCAAGATTCAGTCTCTTTTTAAAAATGGGCAGGTTAGTTTCTGAAATTCTAGCTAGGTAAGTAGCTCAGAGTCACTGTAGAAAACTCTTTCTCACTGTCTCCTTCTCTGTCAAAGTCTGTCTCTCTGTAGAACCCAGTGAGTTCAAAAGGGAACAGGCCTTTTGATGTTGTCCCATCTGAGCTGGAGAACAGGGTTATCCAGAGGTCAGCCCTGAATAATAAGAACTTCAGGGCCTGAGTCTGTGTGGGTGAGAGTGTGCGTGTGAGACAGAGCTCATAAGACAGAATATTCCATTACCTGATCATCCCTCCTTTTCTGTCACAAAGGTGAATAATAAGAGCTGACACTGACTGTGTGTCTGCGTCTATACATCTGATAGCTTAGTGTGTACATGTGAGTGAGCATACCCACTTCTGAATGCACACAACAACCTTAGGGAGAATACGAGCACTTAGTTCTAAAATAAGTTAGAGTTTTTACAGTTCTCCTGCTGGTGTAGTTTGAGATAAAGAGGGAGTGACAAGGAGGAACAGGTCATTCAAGGGCTAAAGATAGGGAGCGGGGAGGAAACATTATGCCCAATTATCGAGAGGGTGTGGAGAGATGACAGCGTACAGTGAGAGGCTCCTTTTCCAACGTGGAGAGAAAAAAAGAGCTGGAACTCTGCATGTGTGTGTGGCATTGCATGTGCAACTGTACACAGAAGGAAGGAGTTTGCTTAAAGTTTGGTGCCATACTTCTGTTTGCCTGAGTGCACTCGATGAATGCACACATTTTACTGAGGAACAGTCCATTCGAAATTTCCTTCACGCCTGTGGTAAATACATTCAACAAGGTCTGCAACTGACAATTATTCATTATCGATTAACCTGCCAATTATCTTTTGATTATTCCACCAATTTGTTTATTGTCAGAAAGTGGTGGGAAATCTCCTAAAACCCATGGTGACGTCTTCAGATAATTATTAACACTTAAAGAAATTGGTTTATTACCACATGAGACAAAGAGAAGTAGAAAGTCGTCATTACTGAGAGGCTGGGATAAAGCAATGTTTGGGGTTTTTTGCATGAAAATTGTCTTAGAGGAGTGATCGACTGACAAAATAGTTAACAATTAAATTATCTGTCGCTTGACTAACTGATTAATCTTCAATCGACTATTGACTATTGACCGCTTTACTCAGTGAATACATGAGGGAAAACTGAAAGTGAAAATCATATGTCTCAGTTATACTTTTGTGTCCCTTTACAACCAAAATGTCTTTCTAATGTTATTCTCACAAATGTTTCTGTTGCATCAAAACAAATCTGTGTCTAAACCATGTCCCTTTGAGTCAAGCTGTGTTTTTCTACGATGCTGGTTGTGTCATTGTGGTGCTTACACTCTTTGAAGGGCACTCTCCCAGTGCACTATACCAGTCTGCAGCCAATTATACTGTATGTTTATGTAAGCTGTCTTTCACCCTAGTCTGGACAGCTCCCCCTAGGGTTCAGCTCCATTTCTTGTCCGGCGCCTGCCACACATTCCAATCCAACTCTGAGCTGCTGAAGTGCACCAAGAAATATTTCAATGAAGAATCTTCATATACTGTGGAGACACATACCTGACAGCAAGGATGTGCATGGGTTGTGACCGTCGGAGGCCGGTTTGCTGGGCGTCCGCGGACGTGGAGGAGGGCGGCTCTGGGGAGGCGTGGCCTAGCACGTGTGATTGCTGACCCTGCCGAGGATGGTTGTGTTGCGTGTGATGGTGGTGGTGGTGCGAGGCAGAGGTCTGTCCATTGTGCAGTAGTGGGGTTGACTCTGTCTGCTGACTACTGCAGGTGGAGTACAGGCTCTCCAGCGAAGAGTTCATATCATTCACCAGGGCCTCTAAATCGACATCATCCTCTGGAGGAGACAGAGAGAAAGGAACACATCACTGAAGACATTCATTCAGTTTGTTGAAGACAAGTATTGAAAAAACAGTGTGGAGCAGAAAATGCATCTTGAAAGCTGGAAAGAAACCCAAACCCTAAATGCAATAAAACACAATAAAACAAAAATGAAAGTCCTATAAGCCTGCTTCTTTGGTTTCAAATAGTTGAGGCACACACAAAAAAGTTTCTGGATATCGTTGGGACTTTCCCTTTTCTATTTCAGTTTCTCTATGATTTGTGGCCAGGATTTGAACCCTTGACCTCACCACCTTCACTTGCACCACCTTAATTCTAAGTAATACTAAAAAAAAAAAAAAAACACACACACACACACACACACACACACACACACACACACACACACACACACACACACACACACACTTTTGCTAGAGTGTTTAATCAGCAAGACTATCTTGACTACATTGTGCTGCCCTGTGAGCCAAATCTCCTGGGATAACAGGTACAAGCACAAACCTGCCCGTAACACTTTTCAATTCACACCACTGGGGTTCAAAGCGAAGGCATCTGCTCTGAATTCACTGCACATATCAAACATTCTGCTTTTAAAAAGGTCTTTAAAAACAGAATGTGAAATTCTTTTCAGAGGGGAGAATCTATCCCCAAAGCCCCCGTGAAAACCTCTAGACACATTTAAATTCATGAAGTGAATTTTTCAACTGACTCCAGCAGCATGTCGAATCACAGTTTGAAGAGAGTTCAATTGATGGGATGCTCTCTCCCTAATTGCTTCATGCTGTCAAAGTTTTATCATCTGGGTAAATTGGGTGCCGAACTTTGCTAAATCACAATCTGCAGTGGTGACTCATCTTATGATTAATAATTCTTCATCATGATAAAGACATCTATCTCATGAATTCATTATCAAATTCCTATATCAAGATCCACTAACTATACTGTAAGACACAAGAAAACCACCAGGGGGAGACAAGCTCTAATTGTGCAGGGCAGAGGCTCCAAAATGTATGTGGTTCATGAGGGAACCCCATACAGATATCAGGACATGAACTCACATTTAAATGACCTTAATTACAATGAAACCCAATGACAGAAGACGTTTGCGACTAGATATGGCTTAGGATTAAGTCTCTTTGCTACTTGCATTAAATGATTGAGAATCAACTGCACCAGGTCAATAATTCCAGCCTTGTACAACAGCAACATTATGATTCAGTACTGTTTCATTTTTATTTTCCTCTTTTAGTTATTATCTTGTTTTTGTAACAACATGCAAAATGAGAAAGTCTCATTCTTAAAGACTGAATGAAAAACAATCTGTTCAAAAACAAATCTGTATAAATGAATGAATGAATGAAAGCATATATGCTCTGTGCTGCTGTCAGAACTCCAAAGCCTAAAATGTGCCATGACTCATGTAACTTCCCCAACGCTCAAGGTTCAGGACAGCTCACAGCTGGATCATGCAAGGTGGTGCGAGGGTACTGCCACTCTAAAGCAGCTGAAAGTCCTGCTTCCACAGCAAGCTGACACTGGAAAATAGCAATTGGAGTGACGCGAAGTTTTGAAAGCACTGGCTTCAAAGTGAGGCCCTCAGCCTAGCAGGGTTTTTTCCTAAAAAAAAAATAAAATATGTTCCAGGGGAAACAACAACAGCAGCCACAGGTTAGCATGCAAGTACACATTCCCATCCCTGAATACAGCAGCATGGCTTTGCCCCCAGCACTGATGCTAAAAGCTACCTGCTAAAACTTAAGTGTCGCCTTTGAGGAGCTTTTCCTGAAAACGTGTCAGGTAGCTGTATCACAGGTGCCTGTGAATCACAGGTGGTTAATCTGTAGGTATTAATAGTGACAGGTAAGCTGGAGCAGCTACTTATAGATAGCCTGGAGAGCTAAAGAGCTATATACTACAGGACACAGGGTACAAACAAGGCTATGAACAAGGCTAAGGACAGGGTAAGACACCAGAAACACAGGTAAGGTACACCTTACCTGCAGGCAGCAGCGGCAGGAATAAAAATCTAAGACATTTTCAGGCAAACATAATGAAACAAATAATAAACAAATTATATTTGTAAACTAGAGGGTAAACTAGAAATGACATGAAAAGTAAGGAAAATTCCAAAAAGGAAAAATGTGTTATTTTCATTAGGTGAGCTATGTACCCTCAAGCTAGTGGGAGAATGTATTTCCTCTTTCATCAGACCTAGTTTGGCCTCTGTAGGGGATTGGTGGAGAACACAACACATAAACTCACACATGGATGTAGAATATTTGTGTCAGTGTCATGCAATCGCAATCACCTATGCATGTCCCAATCAGGCAAACAAAGGCATGCGTCATGCACCCGGGTGTAGACAGACAGGTTGATGACACAGACAGCATGCAGGCAAGCACGCACACACAGGATTTAAACCCAAGAACATTTGGACCAGGGAGTGAACTGGGGTTGTTCTTACTTGACAGTACAGAGTACAGAAAATAGAAGTTTTTTTTTTTTACCTAAGGGTAAAAGAGACATAACCAACTTTATTTATTCCCACCAAACACACAGCAGGCATGATGTGCCAGGCCTTACAATATTATAGCCATTAATTAGATTCAAGCAGCAGGGATCACTCAGAGCGACAGTTGACAGTGACCATTTGCAGCTGTGATGCAGTTGCTTAACTGTAACAAACCATGGCACCAAACACTACAGATAATAACCATACACTGTAAAGATCAGCATGTTATGAGCATTATTGCATGCAGCATAAATCTGCACCCTGGCTTGGAAATAAGTGTCTGCTAAACTGTCACTCCACCCCCATGTGCTAAGCAAGTGGTTTATACAACAAAACAGAGACATAGCAGCAACCTCTCAGTACAGCCAGACAAACAGCAAGCATGTACTTAAAGCATACAGTGGCTGTGGCCCTGGTATTTGTGAATGCAGCAGGTTTAACAGGATAAAATTAGTGTAAAAAGGGTATTAACACCTCTACAGCTTTATTAGGAAGAAAAAAGATAAAAGGTTAAATGCACTGCCAATACCGTGTAATAAATTTAGATAAGAAGAGGAAACCAACACCTCCTTAACAAGACCTTCCTCTTAACAAATCCTTTATTTTAAGATGTGTGTGATTATCCTTGAATCCTATCATCTTAAAGACTGTGGATCGATGTGGAAGTGGTTTAATGTTTGGTTAATACTGTGCCTTATGGGAACTAGACTATGGCTGTAATAAACAACTATATTTTTCGAATACATTGACTGTTCACCACATTTGTATGATGACTTAAATTATTTAGAAACTAAGTGAATGCTTAAAATTAGGTCTAACGTGTAAAAGTGAAAACCTCCATCTATCCAAATGTTTGTGTTCTCCTTGTGGTTTAATTGAGTTCAACTGCTCATCTTCTCTTACATGTTAAGTCCCCTTCCACCTCTTCTGAGAACCTATAATGGGTAAAAAAAACAAAACTAATAGGGGTAAAAAAACAGCCAAACTATTGTCTGACCAACGCTGAATACAGTAATGACCAACTGTAAAACAAGTCTGGTAAGAATCTGCATAAAAGCTTGTTTTCAATAAAAGACTGTTTCTGATCATTAGTGAGCAAGACACAACCATTGTATTGATGGCAGATCCATATGGCTCTGTTTTTCCTTAACCAAGGAATGTAGGCTATGCATTTTTTCGTCATTCCTGCTACTTAAAAACAAAGAGGAGGGGCAACCCTCCTGTAGAAAAGGGGAATGTAAGCGGTATATAGTACATCAATTGAACACACACACACACACACACACACACACACACACACACACACACACACACACACACACACACACACACACACACACACACACACACACACACACACACACACACACACACACACACACACACACACACACACACACACACACACACACAAGCGTGGCTCCGCACTGGGGAGTACAATACCTCTGGTGACAGCACACACACCCACTAAGGGCCAAGGCTCCTCATGGGGAGGGAGAGTGCGGGAGGGTTAGAGGGAAACTTGAGAAGCGAGGGAGGGAGGGAGGGAGGGAGGGAAAACAGAGATGAACAGCAGGGACTGGAGTACATAGAGGGACGGAGACACAGACTCTCATTTAGGGGGAAGAAGAAGGGGGAAAGGGTAAAAGGGAGAGTGGGTCACAAGGGTGAGGACGACCATGTGATAAGGGTGTTTTACTTAACACAAAAGCATTGCTTAGTAAGTTGTAAGTGACAGCTGTTGTCTTATTCAATTTAAAATTTTAAGCTCAGTTTTTTTTTAAATTTTAAAATGTAAGACACAAGTAAACCAGATAGATATTGTTTTTAGCCAAAACAGCAGCATGGCTCTATGGATGGCCATGCCGCTCTGTAGATTGATAGGTCCTTTGATCCAAAGTGAAATATCTCATGGATTGCCATGACATGTACAGAGGACGAATCCTATATTGGTTCAAGGACCCTCTGACCTTTCATTTAGTGCCACCGTTAACTGTAACAACTTTGGATTATCTCCTGGGGTAATACATCATGGGGTCAAAAACGTGTCCAATGCTTTGGTTGACCAAAACTAATGACATTCCCATCAGCCTCAGCTGTACTTTGTGTTTAGTGGTAATTCATGTTGGCCTGCTAAACTAAGATGGTAAACATGGTAAACATTATCTGCTAAACATTAGCATTAACATTGTCAATGTAAGCATTCAGTCCAGATCACAACCTCACAGCGCATGGCTGGTGGTTAAATTTAATAAAAAACTGAGGAATGTTATGTTACCTTATTCTCATTCTCTCCACTATATCCTCCCAATTGTAAAACTTGTCAGCCTTAAGGTAAATACTACACCTACAACCACAATCTTACATTTAAAGGAAAAATTAAGATATACAGGAGTGACATTCATGTATGAAGACATTACAAGGCATGACCCATAGCAAGTACAGAAAGAAAGACGGAATAGTAAAATAGATAAAAGCAAGAATGAAGCAAAGTCCAAACAGAATAATGAGGTGACAATCACTTTTATCGTTGCAAATCATTGCAAAACATTTCTTTCACATCACCTTATAATATTCTTCACACACACACACACACACACACACACACACACACACACACACCGCACCCTTCCTTAACCCCCTGTTAAAGAGCCCCATTCTTTTCAGGAATGCAGCCCCTCACTGTTTGTGAGTGAAAGTGTGTGTCTGTTTGCGTGCATGTGTTGCCTGCACGTGCATGTGTTGCCTGCACGTGCATGTCCATGCGTGTGTGCCCATGGCATGTCACCCTTTCTCCACAAAGGCATAACTGGAATAACTGGAGGTGGGAGCTTCATTTCTAGGCCTGAGATCATGGCTGGTCATCCGCCCCACCCCCGCCACCCACCCCCAACCCAAGAGCCACGCCGTCAGCTTACTGCACTGCATTGGTACCATTGATGGGATTTGTTGCCTAGCAGCTGCATGCCCATCTGAAAAACCCCTTTACCTCTCTGCATATACACACACACACACAAAAAACCCCCCACATATATATGTGACATCATACTTTAATGACCTTTATATAGTCACATTCAAATGACTTTATGGAACTACAATAAAGTCATGACCAACTTCGCTGGCATCTCAAATGTTCAGTTATGACATAACTAAAGTTCAAAAGGCAAGGACACCTGATCACCCCGCCTACTCCCCTTTCCCGCACATGTCTCTTTTATTTTTCTCTCTCTTTTCTCAAGGGCAAAACCTTCTCCGGACATAATGTTGTCCCTATGAACAAGATGAAGGGTAACACTTTATTTGGATAGTGTGCCTACAGACAATAATAAGTATATGTAACAATTCATGAAGATACCCTTATCAAGATGTTTTTGTGCCTAAATCTAGCCAAACTTTTATTTGTGAAACAGATGAATTTCAACTAATAAGCTGTTGAAATGTTACAAAACACTCAAACTATCTGTAGGTGGACAATCCAAATAAAGTGGAATCAGATGAAGTACTGAAGAACTGAGAACTGAAAGGATCACAGGTTCTACACTGCCTTCCTTATTATGAATAAAAAAACAAGTCAAGGCATGATTTTTTTTCTTGAAACTGACTTAGTATAAATATGCTTTACAGACATAGTTTAGGGTAGTTTTTTTTTTTTTTTTTAACCAAAATCAAAACACAAGGTCCACTAGCTTGAGTTTTCAGCTTCAGTTTTTGACACTATCTGAATTGAAAATCAGTTTTATCAAATAAGCAGAATACAAATGAGTAAGATAACATGTCATTTAACATAATCATTATCATTAGTTTTACACTTGTGTGGCTCAGGCATCAGAGCATTTATGTATGGCAAAGAACAGGTCTGAGTGCCTGTCACAGTCACACTTGACTCAAACATTAGACTGGATCTATATACAGAACTTTGCTTGTGAAAGTGAATGAAAGTCTATTTCATTAATTATTTACACACTTGGCCCTTAAGGGGCTCTATATAAAATACACTGAATGCTGGTACTTGAATTAAGGTGTACACGGTGGATTTGATAGTAGAATTTGGGCACAATATAATGACAACTTAGGCCTCCATAGATAGTTGATGATGATTAAATCTGGAAGCAAAAGAATACATACTCGATTTCTCTTGAAGTGTATTAAGATTACCATATACACACACATCATTTGGAGTGATGGGGAAGAAAAGATGCGGGTACCTACCTCTTTTTAGAGCATTTCCTAATTTTATATGTGGCCTTTGTGTGAAGAGCGAGTTCTACAACCCTATAGAAAATGACCTCAGCGATACGACTGAAGTCATTCTGGTGTGTAACAGGGAAAAACAACAAAGAGGGAACAGCATTTGCACAGTGCAAGCCTGTGACATCGCATCTGTGAGAGGCTGGAGAGGACTTGCATATGTGTCATGGCACAGCTTGGGACAACATGGCTTCTGCATTTTTCTAGTTATTTCAAGAAAGACTACATTTGGGTAAGCCATATTAAACTTTATGTGCATGGCAGAATTGATCAAATATATGTTGGGAATATCATGTGAAGCAACTTCCATTGGTAGACATCGAATACTGGATTGCAAATTCCTGAATAAGCTGCTCAGTAGTTACTCATCATAAACATAATGACAGGTCATGTTCCAACAAAGCCATACTGTTCCTTCCAAAATTAATAGGTTTATAACTGCTCTAGCTTCATAGCAAACACAGCAAATAGCTGGTGGCTCTTTATAGTCCTGTAAGAATTAACAAGCGAGTTCACTGGAAAACAAGTTAAATAACATAAATACGGATTAACATCCCACTAAACAACACCAGAGGTACTGGGGGTGAATTCATAATCTCTGCTGAAATGATACAGACTTGAAACATGCTAAAGTGGTAAAAGTACATAAAAGTGGTAGCTTGCTGGCCATACATTGTCATCCATTAGGCTACTTGATACATTTTTTAAAAAAAGAGAGGTGAAAAGGAGATCTTACAAAAATCTGAATGGTTTACATACTGGACTGCACTGTGCTCAAAAGTCAGGCTCCCAACACGTCAGGCATAATGTACTGTACAAAAAACTGGGTATCTATCGAAAATATCCTTATGCGGAGAGTGTAAACAAAATGTTCCTCAGTCAAAGCCATCTCCATTTGTCTGCCTTTTGAGTTCCCTCCGTCCCGGCTGATCTTGAAAAATGACAATGTCATTTCTGCTCCATTTATTTCTCATGCCAGGGCCAAGCGTTCTAATTCACTCATTGAGTCCTCACAGACTCCCCTCCCATACCTCCCATGCTGAGACAATATTGTGCTTAAATCTCATGCTCCGATTGTCATGGATGAATTCTGTATGGCACAATTAAATAGACAGCGTAATTATAATGGCACCCTGTGTCCATGCAGATCATCCTTTGAACTGCTGAAATATTTACAGCGGAAGAGACCCAAATATATATTATCCCCCTCGACCCACCCTCGGCCCAATGGGGGATAATGAGCAGCAAGCCCCACTCCACACTGTACTGAGACAAGGGACACACACACACAAACACAGAAACAGACACACAGACTTGCACAAACCCATAGTACCAGATTCCCAGGTAATTTCTATGACCTTTTTGTATTCTCTTATAATACATCATATTATCTTAATTCTCTTAGAATACACAGCAAGCTTATGTTACACCAAGTCAACGTACCGTAAATCCCAATAGTATACAATATCATATGTCCCACAGCATATTTTAAATCAGATGTAATATGATGTCAGAGTATAACCAAGTACGAGCTTCTGTATTATACACCAATGTAACTCAAGAAGGTGGTTAACCTTAACCTAACCTTCACCCACAAATGTTATGGTTGGGGACTTGTGTTTTGTCCCCAAAAGGAAGGTGAGTCCCCACAATGTGACTGGGTAAACAGATTTATGTCCCCTCAACATGAGTTAAACATGTCCACAGACACACACACACACACCATAACACATACAGTATCTATGGGTGGTTAAACACCAACCTTGATGGTTAGGAGAACTCCGATTGGCTGATTGCTGGAAGGCTGGACCAATGAGGTCAGCTTGTCTGTGATTGGAAGACCGGTCTATATTGTCCTGCTGAGGGAGACAAAAGAAAGAAAAACAAGAAGAACATTTTGTTAACCCAGTGGGAACTTTGTTACTGGAGCCAAACACTCAACCTATATTGTTTAATTAAAAAAAGAATAAGAAAAAAAGTAAAACAAAAAAACTAAAAAAAATAGGTGCTGAAGCATTTTATCGTCTACATGGTGAAGCATGTAATCATTCAAATTAAGTTCAAAGAGTTAATATTGATTTGTTGAGATGACATACCAGGAAAACAATGTAGGTGTCACAGAAGCAATGCACTAAATGGCAATATACTGTGATTATACCTCTACATAAACCAGTTTTTAGAGAGAGGTGTTATGCAGGGATCATAGTGCTCAGTGTGTGGGATCAGGCTGCACGCTGTTGAAGAAACAAAAGATGCACAATTGTCGCAAAACTGTAGTTTCATATGTCTTAGAGCTAAAACTATTAGTTGGGTGCAAATTGGTATTATAAAATAAAAATGGGCTGAGGAAGACAAATAGGACAAAAATATAAATAGTCAGTAGTTCAGAAAACTAAACAGAAATATGATGAAATTTAAATCCTACATAAAAGTATAACAAATTAAAAAACAAAAAGCTGAACTAAGGTAACCTCTACTCTTTATACACTGCTTGTGTGAAAACAATGCTACATTCTACAAACAGTGTGTGAACATTGCCAGGTAGGCATCAGAGCACAGAAGACCAGCAGATAATCTACCATATACCCACAATGTCCTGGTTTGACTGATTTCTCTTTTTCTGTTTAGAAACACATTTGATTGGGATTTGTCTTTAGCATTTACAACTACAAAGAGTACAAATGTGGATTTTCCATTATTTGTGAGCATGCATTTGCGTGTGTGGTGTCCCGAGCAGGGTTCAACAGCAGGAGTGGGAACAGAACGTACTGGGGTATACGACTGAGCTCAGAAAGACATTGCTACTGACTGTGTCTCTACACAGCAGACCTCCTCTGATGCTGTAATAAAAACTGTTGCAGTCACTTCTTCTGCCTCATTTAGAGTAGTAGTAGACAATGCAGGCAGAGCTGGATTCTTTGACACAAGCTTTTTCTATAATAGAAGTATAATTTTTTTGCCTTATGTCAGTTCGAGTTATCATTATTGGATCCACAGCCATTGAGTTACAATGAATAAATGATGATGGTCCTGGTACCCATCACGTCATTCTTTAGACCCATAGTGTCTCACTTAATAAAGCAGATCAGGGTGTACTTAAGAAGATTAAATGTATTTTTAAATTCTTAAAACTGAGTGTTGCTCTACTACCACAGTACAACATTTATAACTGTTTAAATAACCAATTAATGCTTTGCCTTGTTTCTCTTTTCCCACTGTTACACATCGAGGAAATCAGATGTCTTATGCAATTTAATAACATTTTTATCCCAAATAATAAAACATACCAAAAGCATTTGGAAAGTTATTCTAACAGCTACTTTGTATAATATGCGTTTCTTTGCACCATAGTAATGGCATTCCTGGACAATCCATTTCTAATGCAAAGCTCAAATTTAATTTTACCTGTGACGTTTAAAGTAATTTTACGAAGAAGACTTAGAAGGTAATTGACTCACTGTGAGAATAAGGCTTGAAGTAGAATGACACTCTGATGACTCCATTCTTCAAAATAAATGCTCGGCTGAATAGTTTGGAAATCTATAATCCATGATTTGCCTGCAAAATGTTTCGTTTTCATGCTCAGTGAAAAATAAGTCGTTAGTGTTCCTCTACGGCATCTATACTGGTGCAAACGTTCAGACTAAACTGAACATAACTAGAAGTTCAACGTCAGTATATGGTTCTGTCGTCCACCACCCCCCACAATCCCTCTTCTATAACAACTAACCCAACCGCATCCAATCACTACATCACATTGTTCCGTCTTTGTATTGTCTCGAGTTGCAGGCGCCTTGGCCACATCGAAAAAGAGATTTTGCAGCTTAATGGGACTAACCTTTTGAAATAAAAAAAAAATGGTCAAATAACCACAGAATCACCCCATTTGTTCCTGTGACACAGCAAACGCCATCATCAACACACATCGTCTGGGGGTCCAGCTACCAGACTGTGACTGATCCCTACCCAGTCACCCAAACAGTGGGACGACGGTTTGGTTGGTGGGATGGTACAGCACAACGTTAGTCTGTGTGTGTGTGTGTGTGTGTGTGTGTGTGTGTGTGTGTGTGTGTGTGTATATTCAGGACAGGATGGTAATGGTTCAGCTCCACTGAGCAAAAAATGCAAGAACTCTTTCACACCATATAGTGGTCTTGAATGCTGTTTTGCATGGCTGTCCGGGAGTAAATGAGTTAACACACACACAAACACACACACACACACACACACACACACACACACTCACACTCACACTCACACTCACACTCACACTCTCTCTCTCTCTCTCTTTAAAGCACACCTTGAACTTTTTTGTGGATCTTACCAACAAAAATCCAAAACCCAGACAGCCTTTGATGCCTCTATAGACAATTGATAGAATGTTAACTTGAGGATTTAATCCTATAGATACTGGCCATTTAGCATAATTCTCAGCCATGCCATTGCCCAACTCTGCATTTGGTTATACGTTTATTGAAGCCTATAAAGGTTGAGACCACAAAGAGGAGGGGGAAAATAAGAAAATAAAAGCAAGCATTTCTTCTTTTTTTAAATGCTGAAGAAAAAAAAAACAGATGTTCTCTTTTATTCTTGTTCTTGCTTTTTCAGTCTCTCCCACACTCAGAGACACTAAAAGACAGACACAAAAGCACAGGCGCGCACGCACACACATACACGTGTTGCTTAAGTTCTTAAAGAGAGGTCAAAACAGGACTAAAGGTAGGCCAAGTTTTGACAAGAAGCATATAAGGGCCCTTTAACATTGATAAAGTTGAAAGGAACTCCAAATAAGAGTCAAGGGGTTATGGGTTCTTTATAAAAGGATTCAGTGGAAGGCTGGAGACAAGGTTAAAGCACTGAAAGCAGGACAGACACAAAGGTCTGGAGACTGGACATCAAACAAAAGGGAAAAACTGAGACACATGTCAGAGTTTTGTCTTTAGAAGAGGTCAGACTCAGGTTAAATGTTATGACCGGGGATTAAATACGATTAATACTTGACTCACTGAGAGGTTTTTGGCAAAGAACATTTGAGGTTTGACGTTTAAAATTGCAGTTTCTGTTACCTAGAACTTAACATTCTCAGAAGGCTTTGAAGATGTGGAAATATTCCTCAAGGGTGCTAGAATTGCTTCTGGCAGTAGCACTAGCTGAGATAGTCCTGTTACAACATACATGAACACTAGACAGCAAGTGGAAATCCCTTCTTACATAATTAGCCAGAATGGGATCAGGGGGTCAAGCTAATGTCTGCTCTAGTGCCTCATTTATCTGTTTGTTTATACAGTAGACTCTGCTGTAGCTGCTGACACAGCCCAGCTGAGCCACTGACAGGCTGGCCTATGACTAATTTTTAGATAATATTAGCTGATTTGGGTTTTTTATTATCTTTGTTTAAATTCAAATTAATCGATTACAATATTACACTATAATTATGTTAGCTATTGTTTGCTTTGTTGTGCTATTCATCCAGACTATCTGAGAGGTATATGTGAGTTCAATAGAACTAGTAAATTGTGTAAGATACATCATAAGCAGCCCTACTTATTGAATAATCCCTGGCTACTCACTACTACTGAAAAACTGTGATATACAGTACAGTGAGATGGTAGTGTAGTGCAATGTTAATAATTTCTGAAGATTGTATGAGGTTTGTTTGAAATTACTGTCAGTGGTTTGTATCCAACTTTGGCCACTGGTCCCTATCCAAGGTGAGAACAAAAGCTATTATTACCATCATAAACCCAAAATATTTATTGGGTTAAAAATAAAACATGATTTCCCACTTAGGATCAGAACATCCCCTGTGGAATATAATTCCTAACTTTTCATCTTGCCTACCACATAATGCATGTTGGCTCCAGCCAGTCCATGACCCTGAACTGTAAAAACTGGCTACAGTGAATGAAGGAACGCTTTGATGTTGTACATTAGATTATGAGAGACTGAGTCAAAGCTGCAAAGTTAATTTAGTCACCATAGCCTCAAAACCATGTCCACACTGACATTTTCTGGGGGAAATCTTCCTCTTACAAATGCATTGACATTGCAAAAGCTCGAACAAAACAAACGTAATCTTGCAATATCTAGGAATACTGGTTGGCTATGGGAAACACAACAAAATCTTGTAATCTTTAGCGCCAGATAAAACAATCCAGCTTTCTCACCGCAAAAAATTCTGCTCAAATTCTGGACTCTGCTTGTTTATTCAGTGATCCAACATAGATTTGGGGAAGCTTGATACACTGGAGGGCATACAGAACTTTTATACATGACAATATTATTTTTTGGCATACAGAGATTCCTTGAGCTCTGTTTACGCAGCATTTAAGTGTGTAATCTACTCTATATTTTACTATAGGTGAGAGCCAAGGTTAGTTTTATATTTTATAAAATGTGTTATAGGATTAAGGGGTTCTAATCCTCCTGCCACTAACAATTCCTTTTTACCACATTAGATTAGATTTAAAGTGGTGATATAATCCCTTGAGTTTAGCGTGAATGTTATCTTCAGTTGAATCTGTTTTGAATTGCAGTGGCAGTTTTATCAGGGAAAATCTTCCCTAACCCTGGAACTTCACAGTGAATGAGTTTCCTCATTCAGCGAGTCAAGGTACATCTGTTATAGATGAATGCTTTGCAAACAGCCGAGTGAGAGTGTGTCTGTGTGGACCACAGTGTGTGTTGTGTGTGTGTGTGTGTGTGTGTATGTGCGTGTGTGAACTAAAGTGTGTACATTAAGGTCTGTATAGTGTAGCTCCAGCCGCACCCATCCAAACTGGTGACAAAAATGGAAGAACTAAATGATTATTCATACAATCCCTAGTTGATTTCCATTAAAACCATCTAAATAACAAGACCAAGATGCTTGGTGTGTTTGAGAATCCCTGTGAATGCAATAAGCACACGTTAAGCAGAGAAGATTCCCCTACACATATTTACATTGCTCTATTTTTTAACACTACGTACATATGATGATTTGTTGTGCTAAAGGGGGTGTCACCTTAGCCTCAACTCAAGGCCTATTCCCTGCAGTTTTATTTTTGTTGGGTTAGTTCCTTAAACTCTTCTGTTATGAAATGTATGCCTCATTAAAATTTCACAACATATGTGGATTCATCTTTGCAGCTGAAGCAATAAGGCAGAAAGGCAGAAACAATATACACACTAGTGACCCTGACTTCACTCTAACACACACACACACACACACACACACACACACACACACACACACACCTTTGGTTTCTGTCTCTCTAAGCTTTGGAGATCTGAAAAGTCAAGCTGGCTGAACTCTCTGTCCTCTAGCAGCTCTGAGGTCAAAGGTCATAGCTAAAGCCATGGCCCAGATGACGAGCAAACAACAGACTATCCTCTGATCAGACCAATAGTGCTACTGCCCTAACACAAATGTTTGGAGGCCCTTTGCTCTACGGAGGTCGGTGTGAACAATCTACTAAACCTGTAACATGAGGTCTTTGTTTGAACTCAAAGCTTAAAGTAACAGAATTTGTCCCTCTATTATCCATATGCTCTTACTGCTCTGTGCTGCATTCAAGTTACATGAAAAATCTGGATTGTACATTCAACAAAATAAGATTAGATTTAAAACATTAGCCAAAACACATGACTTTACACCTCAACGCAACTACTGAGTGCACAGTGATACAATTTGGTTGCGTGCAGTTTTAAGAGTGATGACATATTTCTGACTTTGAGCCAACTCTGACTTTTAGTCTGACTTTGAAGTTCAGATATAAATACAATAAAACACTGATTCCCCCCCTTACTGTTTGTCTATGTATCTATCCACCTACAGTCCGGTGAGCTACAGTCAATCACCCCAGACCCATGATCGAAATATACCACTCTTCATGAAAAACAATTTTGTGGTTTTGGGAGAAGTTTTTTTTTTTATGCATGTGGTTGATTTTTCTTTTTTTCTTTGACTTATTTTTTCATTCTGATTTGGGGTGAGCTTTACACCAGGAACATGAATATGATTTCCACTGCATTAGGAACACTCTAAATGCACTCAATAAGAAAGGTCCTAGTCTGTGTGTTTGTGTCTGACTTAATAGGCCGCGCATACAATTGAAATGAAAAGAGCAGCCATTACCTGGGGGTGTGTCAGCCAAAAGAAGATGCTTTTCTACCTCCATTGGGCCAACAGTCAGTGAATGGCAGTGATATGACCACAAAGAGCTGTAGGGTTACTGACTCTTTAGTTAGAACTAGACCAAACAGAACAAATATAACCATTCTGTCCTTATTTCTTTCTGCAGTCCATACTACTAACTAATAAACCAAATATACTATTGAGAGCATCTAAAGGGCTGATCAAGAGAGGCTGGGAAAGGCAGAACTATTGGCAAGGACCATAGAGACATGAATCCACACCCTCGCTATTTCTTAGAATTCTTAGAAAGTAGTCAACAGTACCTTGATGGGTGGTTTATTATTAGTTTCCCATGTTAAACACATAAATAATCAGTCCCTCCAGAAAAACGTTCAGTTTTCGAGTTTTTTTGTGATTGTTGCGGGGCAAAATCCTTGATTATGCAGCACGTTTTCTTAAAAAATGCGATGGAATATGCGGCAATTTATGCAATTTATGCAATTTTATGCGATGAAATTGTGGGAACGTGCAAAAATTGCAGCTTCATCGCGGGGTTTGCGGCTTTTCGATGATGTTCATCTCGCGTAATTACGTCACTTCATAACGTTCCCATGGCAACGGGAAAATGGCTGCTCTTGTGTGAAGTAAATGCAACATTTTTCAACTTTCTGCTAAGATATATGTGACTTTTTTGCAACGAAAATGCGGGGATTATGAAATCATGCAAGCCCCGCATATTTTGCACGAAAATCGGCAATTTATGCGGCGAAAGTGCGGCGTATTTGAAAAAATGCGGCCCCCGCATAAATATGCGGACTTTGGCTGATTATGCATTGAATTATGCGATCGCATAATCACGTTTTTCTGGAGGGACTGAATAATAAGGTGCCTGGTTTCTACAGGGACAGATTTCAAATTTCACAATCTCATCCAGCTAACAAATTCCCAGAAGTTTAATTTATGAATTATGTTCATGTTAGCCATGCCCCGTGGATGAACACATTCAACGCTTGGTGCTGTAACAGGATCCAATGTAATTTCATGGGGACACTGGCACATTTCAGCATTTCTATTAAATTAAGTTACTTTGGGTTAAAAACCTTAAACAAGCATCTGGTGACAACTCTGGGGGGTTCATCAGTTATGTATGATGTACTGACATCATGTTAAAACAGCATATACATTATACTTAAAGGTAGATTTTAACTTACTGAAGAGCAACCTACGCAAAATTGCCATTTACCTGATAGTTTGGATGATGCAGGAAATAATCCGGACATCCGGCCACAGCCATGTTTTGTGTTTGTCAGCTCTTTCGTACAATTTGCTTGGTTGGATCAGTTTCGATACAAGATGGACAGAGCGGAACCTGTAGAGGAAGAAGAGCAGACACATGGAGGTTAGTGGAAAAACTACAACAGAAGGAGGGGGAGGGTGAGAAGGTCCAAGAGAGGAAGGATGAAGGAAGGAGAGGAAGATGAAATCTAGGTTCTGAGGAGACAGATATAGCGCAGAGCACTTCTTAACCCACATAGACCCACAGTAAACAACATCAACAAGCAACAAGGGAGGAACAGTGTATGGTTATAAATTGTGAGGTGTAAGCATAATAACTGAATCTTATTCAAAATCTATATATATATCTCCTCTTGTCCTGAAATTATTATTTGTAACACACTACAAATCTCGAAAAAGCTACTGTGCGACCAAAACAAAAGAGAAAGAAAGAAAGAAGAGCAAAAAATGTTTTGATCATTATATATTTGCACCAATCCAATCCAGCTTTCCAATCAGATAAACATGGTTTAACAGTAATTACTCAGACTACCACGCTTTTATATTTGATTTCAACTATCAGGTAAAGATAGTTTCCTGGAGAACCAAGTCTTATGACATTAGAAATGTGGGCAGAACCCTGCAGTGATTTGTGGTGTAATGATTATTGCTGAAGGAAGGCTGAAGACTCTAAAAGTTAGAAGCTTCCCTCATTGTCTTGTCATTGGATTTTCTAAATAATTTTACCATTCTGACCCCGACCCAACCGACAGTCATACTCGATACTCGACCATACTGCGCTTTCACATTAGCAGATTACTAAATAATCTGCTGAGGCATAGTTTTTGTAAATGGATGTAACTGCAATACAAGTTACACCTCAGGGGACTTTAAAGGTGTTCTTCTCCTCTATGAAGCCTCCTTCCCCGGCCATCCTTGGGTCAAAATAACCGCAAATTCAACAACATGGACTTTAGTCTATTTGAACTTCTTAAAGTGGGTATCCTATTAACCTCTTGGCACTGCTGCCACTGAACAAACACCTGTAAACACTGACCCAAAAATACTTTGCAGGCACCTCTCCAGGTCTTAAGTTAGACTCTGGGGTATATTTGGAGCCAAACAGCTCGGGCTCACAACTATGATGGTCTTTTATGCAGCAGTTCATGACCCTCCGTTGGTATTTTAAAAATATGACCTGCCATTTTATAGTCGACTAATATTATTTCATGTTTGCATTGGCGGTTGTGAGCAGGCTGCCCATGTGGCCATAGAGTGTGTATGTGTGTTTGTGTGTGTGTGTATATATCTGCCTGTACATGTGTTTCTGCATGTGTACGTGTACTGTATGTGTTTACATATTCTGAGCATGTGTGGCTGTGAGTGGGTGTGTAAAGGCTCTATTTTTAGGAGTTTTCAGGGTCTTTGAGAAGCTCTGCTTGTGTTTATAGAGTTGTGTGTCTTGCTGCCTCTGACCCACTGCTCCAAGTAGAGTCATCTACCACATTGGAAACTGGACATACCGTTAAACTGCTAAACTTTCTGATAAAGGTGATTCAAGAAAAATGATCAAGTGGAGCTTCGTATGGCCTGTTGTCTGATCACGTCAGAAAGCAAAAGTGTTCATAGCTGTTCCAAAAAGCCACACTCGAAAGGAAAAGCTGGCTGACATAGCGAGGGGTAAGGTGCAAAAATGATTTAAATACGGGCAGACAGTGTCTCTGAGAGGTCTTCATGGTGTTGCGTCCGACTATTCAAAGGAAAAAACCTACTACTTGCGTGAAAAGCGAAAAAAGAGAGATGGAGAGAAAAGTTCACAGTTGAATAGATTGTTGATTTAGGAAAGATGTAGTGTCAGATGTAAATTCAGATATTGACCCCTTATGACTGTAAGTTAGAAATTAGAGATCAAGTCGAAACATTGACTAATTTCTCATGACAATCCTCCGTCTTTGACAAGTTTGAAGTGCCACTCAGACCTCCCTCTTTTTTTAAACTAAAAGGTCAAGTTTTTTTGTACTTCCAAAATTGGGCTTGCAAATAATGACCAAACCATGAATGCATTCTAAACAAAGAGCCTGGCACCACAATCACTGGGAATGATAAAGGGCTTGTTTGTAATGAGTGTGTGTGTGTGTGTGTCTTACTGTGTTAGTCCATGTGTGTGGCCTGGCCGGATGGCATGACAGCTCGTCATTTACACATTATTTACAGACACACAGTTTGCAACAAAAACAAAACAAATTAACATCAGCCTAAACTCTCAGAGCAGCCCCTCATTAGGCACCACACACACTTGCTGACTTGCTGTGGCTGAACTGTATGTTTATTATATTTCAGGAGTCAGGAGGTTACACAAGAGGGACAGAAGTAGACTTCAACTAACTACATTAGAAGCTAAACAAAATGATTGTGCCTAAAGCTTAAATCTTTATCAAAACTGCCGCTTTCATTTCCTGGGGGTTAAATATTAAACATTATATGAATTAAATGTATGGCCTTTTAACATCACTGGTGTAAATTCTGCTTCATCTATGCGTGATTAAACATGGGAAAAAGCTCAGGCGTTCCACGTAGCATTAAAATACCTTGCAGCCCAAGTTTCAAAGTGCTCATACGTGCCACTGTGACTCGCAGTGACTGATATATTGACCAAACACACACGCACCTATGCTTAATTGCTCCCTGACACAATCAAAGCCATTCCAGCGGAGGGATTAGACCCTCTCAGAGCCCTTTGATTCGATTCCTTCCACTTGAACAGTGTACTGAAACCTAACCATCTCTGACCTTGACAGTGCAATTATCCAGGCGGTGTCACCGCAGTAGAAAGGCAGACTTTGGGGTACAGCGGCTGTACCCAACGGTGGGACGACAGCATCTGGATTAATTAAAGTGATTTTCTACTCAGATTTGCCTGAGGGAGAATGTTAGCTGGTGGACTTCAAACGCAAGGGCCTTAATAATACCTATCATGAATAATAAATTCTTTCCAGCACCAGCACAGTCCTGCTGAAGGTATTTTACGGACATCCATCTGATGTTGTGGGAAATTTTTAGTGTGTGACTTATATTATTTCAAAAAGGACTTTGGTGGACCTGTAATGGTGATTTTAATAATAATAATACATTTTATTGAAAAAGCGCTTTTCTGAATACTCAAAGAGTACAATATAATATTAGCCCATTACCTACAAATACATTTATATATCTAAGTTAAGTTAGACACTAAATGTTTAAGTTTCACACACCTTCAAGAAAGCTTTTCAAAATAGTTAAAGCTACTTAACTTTACCACATGTACACATATTAACAATACATAAAACAGGACCTTTATGACTACTGTGATGGATTAGCAGGGCCATGCAATTTTCCAGTTGCTGCCAAGATCATAGATTACAACGAGAAAAACATTTCTGCTTTAGAAAACAGTAAGCTGCGATGTGACGTAGATGTGGTTTGTACTCAATGAGCTAGAACACTATGCGACACTGCACTCGAGCCAATAAGCCATTCACAATGAGACAATTATTCAGTTAGATGTTGCTTTGCTCAAAAGTTAGTTTCATTTCACTTAAATAGTCTCAGAGCATGTATGAACCTAAAGGTATATATATTTTATAAAATTAGTTAAAAGACAAAAGCTACCATTGTGGTGAAACTCTGTTGGGAAAATTTACACACTTTAACCTCTCAGTGTGACGTGATATATTGGATGTTACAACATATAAAAAGGTAAATGAGTCATTACTGAAGTGAAACTAAACTTTATCTTTTGAGAGTAATAATAGCCTTTGACCTGCCGGTATTTTCCCTGAGCTCTGCAACTTAAACCAAAAAATGAAGCATGATGTTGTAAAGTGCAACTGCTCTTTAACTATCACTAGAAACCTGGGATATTTAAGCCTGTATTATTATATTTAAACAGTAGAAACATTTCCCTGAAAGGTTCTCCTCTTTTACATAGTGGTTGGATCAGTGGCTGACCAGCTCACCAGACCAACAATGGATGTCTCCATTTGCAACCAATACCATGACCCTCATGTGAAGCAATGTACTGATCCAAAAAGGGGGCGAGGGAATGCAAAGCAAACACAAACTTTCAGACAACTTTCGCAAGAAAATATTTCTTTGCAAATAAGAAATATACATTTAGAATCATGTATATTAACTCTCATTATGGTTTCAAATAGAGTCATTAGTTATTTAGGCCACAACTTCCTTCCATATTAAATAACAGGTTATTAAGTTTTTCCCTTCCATAAGCCTTTCCAATGACTCCAATAAAAATACCTAGAGTGGAAAATGGAAATATTAAACTTTTAACCTCACATTCTGTATGTAGGCCAAACCTGAAATAAATCAGAGTCTTGTGAGCTGCACTGCTTAACATGCCTTAAAAATGAGGGAGTCAGTTTGTTTTTTTAAAATCTGCCTGCCTGTTGGTCTGGTTTGTCTGTCTAAACTGTCAACCTGCCGGTTTGTATTTCTGCCTTTCTATCTGCCTTCCTGCTCGGTATTGTCAGCCTGTCTGTTTGTCCGTCTCTCTCTTTTCCTGTCTGCTGTCTGTACCTGTCTGTGTATTTACCTGCCTGCCAGCCTCTGTACATTTCTATGAGGTGTTTTTATATATATATATATATATATATATATATATATATATATATATATATATTCCTGTCCCTTCCAAATAGTGAGGGTTATTTATAGTGGGGCATCCAGGAACATACTGTAGTTAAAACTTGTGCAGTGTGCAAGTCAGGCAAGTCAGTCTCAAGTCAGATGCTAGAAGAGCTCTGTTACAGTTCACGAAAGCAAATCTATTTAAATGGTAGGAAAGAAGATCTCTACTGACTGACTCTAAAACTCCATCCAACATTCAGCGTTACTGAATTAAATCAAATAGGCATGTGGTTCAGTTATGTAAGGTGTAAGTTTATTATTCTTCTTATTGTCTTCTTATTGTTATTCATTCTGTTGCCAAAGCTATTACTGAACCAACACAGAGTATTTCTTAGTTCTTTTTTGGAATAATAGAAACGCTGGACTAAGTGTGTATTGTGGAACGTACGTGTTCAAATCCAAACAAGAAAGGCATCAATTACAGCGTGCATGTAAGGCAGAAACCTGACACCAATATGGAGTTACTGATATGGATTTTTTCAAATATGTCACATCTTTAACAAAATAACCTCATTAATAGCCTTTTGGGTTACCATTGGAATGAATTAAACCTCTTTCACACATGGAGCCATAAACCAAAACCCGACAGTGCTCGATGGCAGCATCTGTGCAGCTCAGATGTGCAGCTGTGTCAACTACTTTCCCTGTGTATATAATTGTAAAATGTGTTCATCTCAGTCAACTTGACTTCAGCTGATTGGACTGGACACAGCTTTACACAGGGCTGTTCAGCTCTGCTCAGTCATCTTTGGAATGCAGAGTGCACATTCTTTCCATACAGGGTACTCAGTGAAAAAACATGTGCAATATGGCGAACCCCAACCTTGTGTAATGGCACACATTGATTTGTGGGCCAGCCAGGGATATTGTGGATGGTGAGGACAGAAAGTGAGAAACATATGGTAGAATATGAGTGTGCCTACATAACACAAACATACACACAGATTGTAAGCTTCCTACTCAGGTTTCATAAGGTCAAAAGGAGACTTTTTTATGCTGCTAGGGGTCAGGTAGTGTCAGGGGACAAAGTGTTTTATCTGCTGCACCCTAGGGTAGAGGTCTGCACAAGACTGTTTTTTCTGGCTTGCACCCAACCGCTCCTGCAGGATTTCCCACCATTACCACCCACTCCTGATGCAGATGCACAACAATGCAGGGATTCTGATCACCCTCTGATCACTTGTGTTCTATTAAAAATCTGTCTACCCCGCCTCACAGCAAAAATGTGTGTAAACCTTAAGGACTTTTTAATGAGAAATGCTAACACGGATGCTCAGCTGTTTAATAAGCCATGTTCATAAGTTGTGATCTAAAACAAATATGACTGGAAGTCAAGAGAAACAGCTAGAGGCATAGTAAAGGAAAAGTAGATAGGATCACATCTGGTTTCTATAGTTGGTTAATGTAATTTCCCATTGAGACAGATATAAAGAACATTCTGGAAAATGTGACAGTGGTAATGTAACTGGTTGGACTAGGGATGTCACTTTTTAATGTTACATAACATTTAAACAAAATTAATGTCACTTGACTTTTATTAATGTAATACTGTACTTGATGGATATGTTTTCCTGGAAGGTTACATACGATTTACTGGAAGACGGTGCATGCACACACAAGGTTAAGCCCAATAATTAACAGGCTCTCATGTTTTCATATGTGAAATTTCATCTTGTGATAATGATGCTGACTACGTGAGAATAAATACGTCCCACGCCCGACGCATTTGTATTGGGTCCCATGGGATCTGTGGAATCCCACTGCAGACTGGGGCATCACTGGTACAGACAGTACAGCTGGAACAAGCCTGACATCATTTATCTTCAAATGGAAGTGTCAGAGGCCTCAAGAGAGCCAGGGTGAGCAGTGAGTGTACACAGTGCATGTATGCTCCTATATGTGTATGTACACAAGTGTATAGTTTGTGATTTAGTGTCCATCTCAACACATCTGGGTTTGTAATAATTCCTTTAACAGTTTATCCAACAAAAGTTGACTTCTTCACCAGAGATAGCCTTCTATTGATGAATGTCCTACAGTCCAACTCCAGGAGGGTCCCAACATTTTTGAGTGGCCTGACAGGTGAGATTTGTGTCAGGTTAAGGAACTAAGAAGAACTAAACTGAAATAACAATAATAAACAGCTCTATTTCTTGCTAATTGGAGAGTTCAAACATAAGTAGTACTACTTGAAAAAGAGAAAACCCTGCTGTTTAAAAATGGGTTGAGGTAAATGTATCTCAATTAGCCAGATGGCTATTTGGCTGGCAGCTGGTGCTTATGACCCTATGCAACTCTAGCTATAAATCTGGCGCTTTTTTAGTCTCACACACCCATAGTCGGTTGAGAGCACCCTTTTCTATAATCTCAACGGACCAATCTCAGGTGAAATGAGCTGTGAAGGATGATACAAGATAGCTGGGTGACACTAGTTTTTTTGTTTATAAGAACACATAATTAAAGCTGGTCTCTCTCTCTCTCATGAGCATTGTTTCCACCAAGATCAGGCAGCTTGCTTCTTAATAAACCAATTGTGTGCTACTTGCAGCACTAAATGACAGAAGACAAAGTTAGCAGCTGGCTGGTGAAGAGGAGGCATTTAGCAGCCAAAGAGATGGATTTTTTTCTCTCTCAGGAGTAGGTGGAGACCAAAAGAGAGCTAAAATGGAGTGGCTTTTTACCAGATGATCAGAAACACAGCTTGTTTCTGTTGCCCCCAAGTAGACAAACAAAATCTCAGGTTTAAAGAATAATTCAAATTAATAAAAATTCAATTATTAGAATCCACACCAAAAAAAAACAACAACAACAACCTAATAATTAACTTCTTTCAGGTCCCTGACACACATTTTTCTAAATCTAAAGAGACACTGGTCACACCCCTCTCTCAAGTACCACACCCACAAGAATCACCCAAGCCTCAGACTCCCTGATTCCCACTATTAACCCATGGTACACCACCTCCCTCCACGCTACAAAACCCTCGCCCTGCCCCAGCTTCCCCATCCGACCCCTGTCCTCATCAGGATCTAGAACATAAACAGCAATCGTAATTCAAGAAATGGCACAGATTTAACTTCATTGTCTGAGGACTTGTGCAGAGCCCATTGAAGTGAATGTACTGACTGTAAACCCAACCCCCAGAGAGGAGAGGTTAATTACTTAACTGTTTATGGTTAAACTAGCCAGATGCCTTAAGTGAGAATATTGAGCCTGATGCTATGAGTTATCAAAACTTCCTTTGGCGATATATGGAAATGTACTGTATGTGAGACAGGGAGTGGTATGGGTGGAAACATAATTTGCCTGCTCTACTGTCTTGTGTTGCTGTAAGCTGGAGATTCCCCGATTTCCACTACCCTTTAGTTCTGAAGGCACCCTTGAAATGTGTGTATTTATGTGCCTGCAACTGACAAATAAATCCTGAATGTGAAAATATTCTGGCCAAGCCATTAGATAACAACAAAGAAAAACTGAACAGAGTCAGGCCTTCATGCAAGTGTAGATCACCAAATAAAGAGTTTGAAAATGGTCAAACCATTAGAATTTACCATAGGCAATGCATAGTATTACACTAACGAACAACACATGGAATACTGATCAAAACTTTTGATATTCCAAGTGACTCTAAAAGGAAAATTGCAAATACTTCCAATGATCAGCTTTCAAGCTTGTGGCTGTGTGTGTAGAATGGCTGTTGTTTCTGCAGCAATGCAGCACTGAAAGAAGGGGAGAAAGAGTTGAACAGAGCATCTCTGTCTTCTGTTTTAATCAGCAGATTAGATGGTAGTCACTCCTCACTGGTTGTGCTTGTTGCACATGTTGATTAGTCATTAATTGGCAGCTTTCATTATTTGAGGGCAGCAGCGTAAAGTGGGGCTATAAGAGAGGGCCTGATGTCATGCCGGGGGAGGCTGAATAGCACCAGTCTATGAGAGAAAGGCCTTTTGGAAACGTGGACAGTGCCTAATTGGATGGGGATTTCACTGGGCTGCTTGGGAGAACTGGTCTTATGCAATGGCATAGATGAATGGACAGGGTTTGGGAGCAATTGTGCTTGTGCACAAGTTGGGTTTAATAGTGGCCCCCGAGGGCTACTTTAGATGGATCTGCCTTCTCATGACACCATCTTTACTACACCTGTTGGTAGCACAGAACTCATTACAAAAATATAAAGCTGCTAAAACCATAACTAACCATATAAGTAAAATATTTAACTTGCATAGGGAAAGTTCTATGTGACCACAGGAACAGGGTTTATTTTACGTTCCTACTCTTAGGAATGCTAATAAACTTAGCTAGAGGAAAAAATCATATTAAGAAGGACTTAACATAAGTCCTATTCCTAAGTACCAAAGTACACCACTCTAAACAATCAAGCAGAAAATGCAATTATGTACGACAAAATGCATGCATGCATGGCCAAACATGTTATATTCAGACCATGAGAGGGAATTGGAACGAGGACAGTGCTATAATTCAAGAACCGAAAAATGTCTGCATTGTTCTGTTTTTAATCGTACGGTACATCTACCAAAGCCAACTAACCATGGGTTTGATTTTGCATTGCAGATTTCAGCTGGTACAGTGAGACACAGATCAACAGAGGGAGACAGACAGAGATAAAGACAGTGAAACTAGAAGAGAGGCTAGCTAGAGAAAGAGACAGTTGAGGGGGGGCAGACAATGGGAACAGACAAAGAGACAAAGATAAACGGAGAAACAACAGACATAGAAACGCAAGAAAACATGAGAGTCAGGGAAAAAATGGTGCATGTATGTGTTAGAGAGATCTTTGCATTTGACACATCCCCATGCATCCACACCACATTACCTACACCCACCTGAGCATGTGGTCCCTCAGGTGTTCAATTACCTACAGAATAAAGGCAACATTCTTGCCTCTCACGCAGGTTTGGGTTTCAGCCACATTTGGACCAACACCAGACAGTGAGAAACCCAATCCACTGTACACTCTGGCGGTTAGATAAGCAAGCATTGCATCACCTTAGGTCACAAGTGGAAAGCGGCGAGAATCGGGTTTGTACAGGTCCATATTTACAGTATGGAGGAGGAGGGAGAAGAATAATACCACAAAGTTTTTTCCTCTGGCAAGGTTTTAGGTTCTTAGAAAGGACTTACAAAACGGAACATGATTACTCAGTGGCTATAGCTGAGATACCAAGTTTATAAAACATTAATTGGGCTGTACTGTCAACAATAAGTGGTCACATTAGTCTTAAGAACTGTTAACTTGTGGTTAAGTACCAATTTAAACAACCCAAATGCAAAAGTTTGTAGCCTGTTTTAAGGCCAAGAATGTGGGAACTGAGCCCAAAGTAGAACATTTAACAGAATAGTAAGTAAATGATGCCTAATTATGCAAAAAGTAAAACTTAACCTTTAGCCAGAAAAACAAACAGCAGTCCCTAACATTACTGGATTACTTTTTGACCACTGACAGCCCAGCAGAGCATTTTGGTACAGAGGGTGAAGTTGCTTTTCTTTTAGGTCCAGGCAGAGCCACTCGACTGACATGAACTGTCCTGTGTTACCCCAGCAGGCTTGGGTTAATGGTGTCATGACATCAGGGAGGGGGTATTAACAGTGCATAAGCCTAGACTAACCAGTGCTGAATGACTTCTGGCTGACGCAAGACCCAATGGAATGCTGCCTAGAGCACGACCACAAGCTCCTATACCACCAATACCAGCTAACAATATAGCTCTGCCAGTTTTCCCCTTTATGGCAGCTGAAATGATGTGCATACAAGCAAGGACAACCGTATGCGCATTTGTACATTAATAAAATTGTTGAAGTTTAAAATGAGGCTCAGGTTATGGTTATGCAACAAATCTCTGGGGTAATTGCTGCCAAGCATACAGTATTTCAATGAAAAACCAACAGAAGCAAATGCAGTTAAGATTTTCTCAAAAGACAAAACACACAACTCGGAATCCTAAGCGAGTTGAGTATAGCTTATTGTAAGTATAATTATGTGCAATATGTGTAGTCAGCAGCCTTCTGGCAGCCTGTAGTCTTGCAGAGTTCATGCCCTGTCATGCCTGTGCTTACTGAGCATGGACTTGAAATAGCAGGACTGGTGCTGAGGGGGTAAAAGAAAACCACAGCTAGAGCGGTTGCCATGTGCACAGAGATGTGACCACAACATAATTAAATGAAAGAAAGCAGGAAATAATGGGCAGGGTCAAGGAAAAGAGAAATCCTCTTTGGTTATGAATGGGACATTGTCAAAAAATTGCATGCCTGAAAAGACATAGCATGTTTTCAGACCATATGCAGCAGCAGCAACGTGATCAAACTACTTCATATTCAGCTACACTTTAGAGGTGAACATGCAGAGGACCATGCATGTGTGCAGTATTTCAGTGCCCCGGTGTAGGTTGCCAAGTTAAGTAGAATATCAGTGGCTGGCAAGATTGTGTGTTTCACTTCAGTGACTTCAGAACGGTTGCTGTGCTGACTGTGCTTTGCTTGTCTTAATACTGAAAGGTATGCTTAAATTTAAGACATACTAATAAATTTAAGTACCCAGGATATTAATTAATTTTGCTGTAATTAACCCAGTAAGTGTAGCATGACAAAGTCAGAATGATACATGCCTTCAAATGATTCATGGTTTTATCCAGTATTTCTTTCTTATCACAGAGGTCCCACCTATGGAAATGAAAGATCAAACCCTGCCTGTAGGTGTAGCTTATATTTCTAAACAGGAGAGACAGAAGTTTTTCCTTTGAAAATATGCACTGACAGTACCTACAAAATGTGTATCAGTCCCTGAGTGCCTCCATCCAGTCTAACGCCACATTCCCTGTGAGAGCCCTGATCTGCATTCAGAACACACAGGCCAATGTCGATAGTTCCCAGAATCATAAATTTGGGTGATTATGCAACTTTCTGCAGAGACCACATGTAGCCAATAAAGAAATTGATTTGGAAGAGTGCCCAAATGACAGGGCAGATTAGACTGTCTATGAAGAGTTGCTTTGTGAAGACGTTTCCACATTAAGTTAGATTAGATAATGATCAGGCTCTCTATCACTCACTTACCCTTCCCATTACTGCTAGCATCATTAAACAGAGTTTCTCAAAGCATTGTATAACTGAAACAAAATACTGTATTATTGACTTCAGGATATAAGCTGCAGTAGGCCTTTAAAACAAATATCACAATGAAACAAAAGAGGAGTATAGAGATCGGAGTAAACAAAAGAGGAGTGGTCCATCTACAGATACATTTAGAGTAAGGGTTATAGCTGCATTTAATCAGTGTTTGAAGATGAAGGATTTTTTCACGTCAATCAACCCACACCACGGAGCCCAGTTTGCTGAAGACACACTCCCTCTGAGAGCACTGTTACTTTGATTCAATACTCCAGACCTGCTTAACCAGTGCACTGATAACACTGTTTTACAGTTTGCTCCCTGATTTAATTGCTGTTGATCTGTGCTGGCTCTAAAACTGACACAACTCAACAATTCCTCACTATACTGAGGACCCCCTGGAACCCACCCAAGGACCCCCTAGGTTACATGAGTATCCCTGGGAAAACGCCTCTTTCACCCCTCCCCACCCCCAAAGCAAATGCTGCCAAAGGGATAAGGCGATAAGGCGAGACTGGCGAAACTCTCACAGAACTGAGTTGAGGGGGGGTCAACGCTGGGAGCTGGAGTCCTACTGGATAGAAAGTAGGCTATGGGCCACTGTAGACTACTGTTACGCAATTGTAAACAAGACAGGCTGTTGGGATCAACATACTGTCCCCCCCCCAGAGAGACTGGGGTGGCAGAAACTGCTGGGAAAGGTGCAGAAAGGAGCACGAGACCCAGGCAGCTTGTCTGCACGCGTACTAACCCCCGGAACAGTCTCGCGGAAGCTTTCACCGAGTAGAAAAATACATAAAGTCAACATATAGCTGAATGCAACAGCCGGACCCGATGAATTAACTTGTTTTCAGAGTTCAGAGACTGGCCGCTACGTGGTGAGAGAGGAAGGCACGGACCCAGGTCCCGCTAGGCGGGTGCGCGCACTGCGCACATGTGTTCTGTCCCGCGAAACAGTGCGTGTCATCAAAACAGCACATTAAACTTAACTTTTACACGCGCTCACTTCCCCACTCTCCAAGGACTTTTTTGTCTCCCCCCGCCCCCGCACCCGTCCACCCCCAACAGGCAGTGTGTGAACCGCGTCTTCATCACCAAACAACATGCACTCACCTTACAGCCAGGGCAGTGTGAGGAAGGCTGCGACCGTCAGGGACACACACGGGCAGTGGAGGCAGTGTGGAGATGAAGGGACGCTCGGCAGCGGTGGATCAGACCGCGGTGGTCAACATTCTCGGAGTGGTCCGACAAGGAGCGAGGAGAAGAGGCGGAGGAAGAGGCGAAAACAGTGGCTGCAAAGACTGCAGGCAGCTCATCTCATGCGGCCGGGGAGGACACACACATACATACACACACATACACACACATACACACACACACACACACAGACATAGACGCACACAAACACACACGCACGTAAACAACTCCTCCCCTTTAGACTAGACCACGCCCACCAGCGAGGGGTGATTAATGCGGCGTTCACGTCTTATGGGAATAAGGGCGTGTTCAGAGGATTCCGTTTTTTTCTTTTTTTCTATAATTTTTTTGAAGAGCTGTCTCACTGGTATTTTGGGTTCAGTGTGTGCTGTTATAAAACACACATGGGATCATTCTGTACCTTTTGAGTGAAAGCGGGTGAAAGAACAGGTTATATGCCATATATAAGTTGTTTTGATAAAATAAATAAAAACTATTTTTAGAGAAACACAAAGGCCTTTCTCTGACCTTTCTCTTAACATTGTTTCATTACCTCATCTATGTTGAAAACAAACTTTAAAGTTAAACCATCCTCCATCAATCCCGCAGATATTAAATGAACACATTTATAAATATAGTGACACTAATAATATTAACGTCCATTAGTCTTCCCTCTCAAACAGCAAGAGATGAACACCCTCTGAAAAGTGCTTAAATACCTTAAGCAGCACACACTAGTGGTGTAGTGGTGCCAGGAAAAGTGGGTATACTAATTTATGCACCTACATTTTTTTAAGCAGCCCGTCCAGTAAAGGATAAAGGTTGTGTGTATAAACAGGGACATGCAACACTACTCTTGCATATTCAGCACATCCAAAAACGGGCCAGTAGTATTTGCACAATGTCACTTCACTATTGCTGCTTGACTTCAGGGTGTACGGATCATTATGAACACTATTGGATGATGCACATCAGAGGGGATTTAGAAGTGGGTATACCCAATGTCAACTGAGGTGGGTATACTCCATATAGCTGCATACTCCCTGGACTACACCACTGATTTACACCATTCATAGAAACGTTTAAATCACTCAAAGGTCCAGTGTGTAACCTTTAGGAAGATCTATTGGCAGGAATAGAATATAATATTTATATATGTATTTTTAATATTTTCATTTATCATTGTAGTAGGCCTTAAGTAATTTTAAGTAGGAATAGTTTTGCGTGTCCATGAGGGTCCGCCATTATGTAAATTTCATCATCAGAAGGTGTACGCGAAGGCTCTGTGCAGATGTCCACGTATCGCCAATTTGTAGAGTCACTACATATGACTACATTGTGTGAAACACGTCCGCAGACTCCAGAAAGTACTGTCAACAGAACTATTACACGGCCATGGTGTCTGCAGATCAGATGTCTGTGTATGCATCTGTTTAGGAGTAGTCATATAGTCAAACCTTTACATTCTCCAATTGTAATAATGGGTAGCCATTACACACTAAATAAAAAAATGTTTCATCAATTAAAATGTGCGTCATACATTACATCCTGACCTGGTGCCTTTTCCTCTATATTTTGCTGACCTTCAATATTGAAGGCCACTAGTCTTGAGTCTCCTTTACTAAGCTAGCTATGGATTCCAAATAAAAAAAAAGGTCTTGGAGGAAAATAGAGAATTTATTTGCGTGCGGACAGATTTGTTTGCTTTCACCACCAAAGCTGCTAGCTTACCGGTATGCTCGATCTGCGATCCTTGTCCTACACACTCGGAAAGCTGAGCTGCAACACCTCTAGATGACACTAATTCCTCCAGACTGGTCCTTTAAAATCAATACCCAAGTTTCCCATACTTTGCAGCTTTAAGGGACAGACTACTTAACTATGTTTTAAAGTAAAAAGGTAAACCCTTTCAACATTAATTTAATGTGTATTTGGAACACTATTTGGCATCCATCACTATACATTCATCAGTGGACAATTCTAATTCAGCTTTGTGGAAATTAAATATGTCCTTGTCTCTCTGTGAATCTATATCACAACTACAAACAGTTTTGTCTTTATTAAAGCTAAATAGGCTAATTAGACAACTTGTTTGCTTTCTGCCAAATGATTCTGCCTCTAAAGACATACATGGCACTGTTGAACAATGTACTGTTGAACAATGTTTTCATAAACAGGGCAAATTACTTTACCACCTGTAGCAAGGGGAAAGACTTCATGCATGTGTATGTCAGTGTTATAGATTATTACCTAAAAATACATTAAAAATACTTAAAGGTACACTATTATGATACAATATGATACTAAAGTTAAGGACAAAATTCCACTTTAATTAGAATCCCTGCTCTGACAAGCACAATCATAAATAAAAACACCGTTGGCAGTGAGGTATGAATATTGCACAAGTAGGGGTCAAATCTCATTGCACCAGTTACCTTCCTGGCACTGTTGTGTTTTTATCACTCTGAGCCTCGTAGGAGTATTGCATAAGACCTTGTGATGTTTATATGACTGAGAGCAACATCAAGAGGGGTACATTCAGCTCATGTGTTAATGCAATTTAGTAACTAGTTTTAAACATTTAGACATTAATAAAACATTTAGGAGGAAAGACATGCAAAGGCAATGAACTGAACCTCAGAGCACTGTCAGATAATACACCAGGGACAAACCAGCATTCAGTTCATTTTTTATACTGCCTGTGATATGTCAGACTGGGATATGATTAAGTGTTGGGAACACACCATGGGAGTCTGAAGAGCAAAAGGTCATCAGTCCTGAGCTGTGTGTGTGTGTGTGTGTGTGTGTGTGTGTGTGTGTCTGATTTAGGACAACAGGGAGCTCACACTGTGTCCTGTGTCCCCTCAATGTGTAAACACACACTCAAAGAGCAGACATTGTGAAACCATTGCATCACACACATGCTTACATACAAACACACATCAAGTCACTCATCATATTCAGGGTGCCATCATGCAAACAAAGCATTCCTCCTCTGGGACTGGCACTGATACATAAACTAAACACACATTATGTTGATTTCACCTCATCAGACATTCAGTAACGCACAAGCCTTTTGTTAAAATTGATTGATCAGATACATAGTAGACTACCCAACATCAGAAAACAAAGTCAATACAAACCCCTGCTGGTAGTCAGTGTCACTGTGTCCATCACTCATAAGTCAGCCAGTCAAGACTAACAAAGCTTTGTTATATAAGCTGGTGAATGGCTTTCAGAATCATGGATGCTTTGAGTGGAAGCTGCCATACAAGGAACTCAGCACTTTTATTGCTCATCTTTGAGTAAAAAAAGCCACATATAAACAACCTATACAAAGTGGCTGATGTAATCTAAATTACATGATCACATTTTTATCAGTCAACATAATGACATCTTCCCTACCTCAAGCCTCCATGTGAAACTGTTATAGCAACAAATACAAACTTACCAATAGGGTTGGTAAAGGCAGAAAGCCAAACCTAAATGAATTTATTTCTGTTAAATTATGTGGTGTGATCTTCTGGTAATCATTGATTCAGTGGTTGTTTGCATTGGCAGTATGGTTAAAATGGTTTGGAACCATAACGCAGTCTAAAGCTCAAACACACGTACATACTCACAACAGAAATATCACTCACACCCACCCATACACACCCATTTGTTGGGCAGATTAGAATGGCTGTAGGCTGAGACTGGATTTTGACCCACTAAAGAGCCTGTGGTGAAATTTACAGCTTTCTCTGGCTAGCAGAGCCAAGATTACTCTTATGCACTCTCTTGACTTAACATCACCCTGCACTAGTCAGTAAAATCCCTGAAAAATAAGACCTTAAAGTGCAGCAATTCATGTTTTATTTGGTAACACCCCTGCACTCAAAAGAAAATAATGAAAGAGAACCCGTATATGTGATGTGTGCGTCAATAGGAAGTGTCACTTTACCAACATTTTCCACTGAGATCTCCACTGTACATTTCTATGTGATTTTGCAACTAATATGGATGTTTGCATCATTTCGTTGCTTCTGGGGGAAGGTGGAGGGGCACAATGACTGATGTTTCAGGAATCAGGAATGCAGGTTAGGTTCAAGTTCTGTGAGAGTCATTTCGTGTGACCACATAGTGATGAGTCAGGGCCATGAGCTGCTGCCCGGAATAGTAGCTCATCTGTGGTGTGGCAGAGAGAGAGGGGTTACAATATATTTCACAAGAACAGCAGGATGGCCACAGCCTACAGTCAACCACAGTGCTGGGTCAGAATGACACTTTTTCAGGGCAAAGTTCATACTACCATTTGCTGAATCTAATTTTGTCTAACTTCTACTTGAAATGGAAAATGCATATTCTAACTAAATTAAGCTAAAATACAAGAATGTGATCTGCAAGTCAGTTTTCACTTGATTACAAAATTATTTATTGGATCAAAAATTAGGTAGACAAAAATAATTGTACAACCTTCCCAGAAAAATAACATTAAACTTAAAAAGCAATAGCTTATAAAATGTTCACACTCTGTGAAATAGCTCTCTATGGAAGAGTTAAACCAAATCTTTCATGATGATTGTGTTTCTCATAGTTTACAAAATATACAACTCTACAATGTGCTGTAGGCTATTGTGTGTAGATGAAACCATTTAGCATAAATCAAACAATCCCTTCTAGTTAGAGGAAAACAAAACAAAACAGAAAATCTCTTAAGGTCTTCACTCTCAGGATAAAACATACAACAGTGACAGTATTTTTGAGAGCTAAAACTAAGCATGAATTAAAATAAGTCTCTATAAATCTAGGATTTCAACTCCCTTTACTAGATTTATCTCACAATCCACAGCAGCGAGCATGTACACCTGAATGTGGATGCTCTAGGTTTTTCTTAATTCTAAAGACGATTCAGCGTGGATATCCCCTTTATCCATAACTTTACCATTTAATGGCACTAGTCCACTCTTCCTTTATCAACCATAACTTCTCCATACAGTACAATTCTCCTAAATCTGTATTACTTCTTCCTATGAGTGGTGGTTTGTATTAAGTAGTAGTATTGGTAGTGACTTGTTGATTAATTAACTAGTGACTGGTGACCACCACTGATAAACTTCAATAATGGTGCTTCAAAATTGTTTCAAATCTTTTGAGGAAAGGAAAGATTCCTCTTAATTTCTCTAAAATAGCAAGAATCAAAGGCATGGTCAGCCAGCTCCCTACTCTACAAGTAGGAAGTTTCTGCAGGGCACTGACCATGTATGCCACTGTCTTTAGATTTTTAACAGCAGCACAAGTGAAGGTTAGAAGCTAAAACAGGAGCACATTGAGCTAACAGGCACTAGTTGGTCACAATCATCTTACTCCTCCTCAGAGCCAAGAACTGTAGAAGTTGGCATTAAGGATCAGATCTGGATAAAATAATACACTCAAACATTTTCAATAGATTCATCCATTGTTTTCTTAAGTGTACTTTTGTTAAACAAATATTAAGTAGTTCAAATATGGAAAGATCATCAGATCCAACTTATTGCACCGCATATAGAATTCTTACAGCAAACATCATATACATAACACTGATAACAGTATAAGGCATCCATAACTTAACTGTGGTAAAAAAAAAAAAAAAGAAGATCAGAACAAAAAAAAAGATCTGAAAGTAGCATAAACTATTTAAATTTGATTTCATTGGCACACATTTTGTACAACTGTCCAGTTTAAACTACTGAATTCAAGTACAGATGGCGAAATAAGTTTAGGAACAGTGAAATGTTTTAAAGATGGACATAGAATGATTTTTTTCCCAACAAGCCATTGTTAGAAGCTAACTGGGATAATTGATGAGTAAAATCAACTGCAAACCTTTCACCTATGACACCTATTATCAAGTGTAACTGGTGTTTGGCTACTAAGAGAGCAACATTCCCCTTGCAAGAAGAAAAATCATTCCTCTTTTATTCAAAATTATTTCAGCATTAGTGCATTAGTTTAAGCATAAGGCCCCAGACTGGTAGACAGAGTTGTGAAGCCCCTTTTGAATAGTTTATCTAGCATGTAGAATTCGTTCTTTATTCTTATTTTATTGTTTGTAATTTGAGTCACACATCAGATAAAGTACCCCAGAACTTTCAAACATTTACTCAGAATGTGACTCAATCCAATTTTCCAAATGTCTGTTACAAAAGCACAATGGCAAAAAACAAAAAACGGAAAGAAAATGTTATAATTATTCCTCGTTGTGGTGATGTGGGCTCCCCCTCTTACTGCTGAGGGAGTGTTGAGGAGGTTGCTTGGATTGTTCCCAGTCGGCCGTTCACTTTGACTGTTTTTGTGGGCACAGCGACCTAGTTAAAAGAGACACAACATGTCATGTTTGTAGTTCTCCACTTTGATAGTTCATGACATGCTGGAAAAAAAAATATCACGTTCTGTGGTTTTGTGGAGTCTAACTGGATACAGAAAGAAAAACTGTGTAAACTGAAAAGATTGTAATAGTTTGCACCGAATTAGATCAGGTCAAAACTTCTATGATTCTTTTCCTTCTCCTTAAACTATTCATTCTTTGCTGTTGTTCCTGCCCGACTTTAATGTTGCAAAAATAATAATACAAAAATGTTTCTCAAAGCTATAATTTTACACAGCTGCTGACCTGAAATTGAACTTTATTTTCTTGAAAATATTCACACAGCAGTACAGTATGGCTGTCAGAAGAATCTGTGAATGTGTTACAATATGCAATTCATTTCCAGTTTCCCAGTTGCTGCGCCACAGGAGTGCTTTGTTCTGCCAACGATGTCTTCCAACGAGGCGAGACGTGAGAAACCAGACCAAAGATGTAAGTGGAAAGAGGACACTGGTTCAAATCATAATGCTTTTCCATTGCTGTCTGGCTTTCTTGCCTCTATCTGTTCTGTCTCTGCCTATTTTCATGTCTGGCTCTCTTTGATAAGAGTCTCTCTGGGTGAAATTATGGCATCTTGTGCACCAAGACTCATGAAAAAAACAAAAGAAAAAATCCAATTATTTACATATTCATCACTTGCTGTGCTAAAGCTAAATTTTAATTTGCCTATGCTATCCTTGTTTTATTTTTCATTTCTTCACCAGTTTATGTATTGTTCCCTGCCCTGCAGACAGAACAGATCAGACACATTGAGCTTTGGAAGCCAGTCGCCTCTGATGTAATCTGATCCATGTTTAAGTGTTACTCTCTACCCTCACTGCTGTTTGCATGAAGCAACTATAGAATTGAAATCCAACAGCAATGATGCAGAGTAGATGATGCTGTATTTTTCTGTATTCATACCTTTTTTAGCCTCTCAGCAGCAGATCCAGAGCGAATGGCCTCCAGCATAGCCTCCCTGGCCAAAGCGGGGTTCATAGGGGTGTTAGCACTTGAATGCGCCACAGTAATGCTAGGCTTACTCTGGGGCAAGACAAGAGGAGGAGGTGGAGGTGCTATCATGGGTGGTGGTGGTGGTGGTGGGGTAAAGACAGGAGGAGAGCAAGTCAAAGAGGGAGGACAAGGAGAGGAGGGAGAGCTTGCACTTCTCTCCTCCTCAGAAGTCTTCCTGAACTTCTCCAGCTCATCAGCAGCCTCAGATTTGGTCTGTAGGACACAAAGGAGTGAGACAATGGTAACTCAGGACACATAAACATAGGCAGGAGGCCAGCTACTCTCATATTAAGTGCATCTGAACTCACACTCATGGCCGAACACACAAATGTAAAACCTCAACCTCTGACACACATATACAAACTATTTTCTGCTCTAATCTTTCTGCATTATATGTTTAGCACATTTATATGATTTTATCTTACTATTTTTGTGATTCCATTGTACATAGTCATTTTGTTTTATTTAATTATCAACTTTTTTTTTGAGAGGCACAAAGCTGAGTCTTATTTAGTCATGCAGCATTCCTGAGATTCCAGTTCTGGTAAGGAACCTCCAGAATAGAACCACAGATGTTTCAGCAACAGCAGCGCGTTTTCTGCCCCTTTCATTCCACATGGGTCCTTACATGACAGCAAACCACAGCTCACAGTCCACACAGAGGGATGGAAATAGATACTCATGCTTGCATAACTTGGTCCATGCATGATTTTGTGAGTTGCTAACGAGCTCAGAGACAAAGAGTTTAGCACTCACATTTTCTTTTAAAACTAAATGTTTGTTCTGTTTTAGGTTGACTAAAACCACGCTAGTGAGCCTGTGAAGCTGTACTAAATGCTAATGACAATACCAGTGCTGATGTTTAGTATAATAATTACATTCACCATCTTTGTTTAGAGTGTTTGCATGCTAACATTTGCTATTTAACACTCATCTGAGGGTGATAGAAATGTCATTAGTTTATCAGGTATTAGGTCATATACTAAAGCATTGACAAAAAACATTATAATTTTCACCTGCTAATGCTAGAGAAAAAAGTCAGGGGATTGCCAAAGCCAGTAGGATTCATCCTCTGGGGACTTGAACCAAGTTTCATGAGAATCAATTTAATAGTTGCCAAGACATTTCTCACTAAACCAAAAATGTTAACCTCATTAAAGTCACAGAATCAACACAGGGATTAGGATTAGTCTTCTGGGGACCATGAATGTCTGTACAAAACAAGCAAGCTTTCCTAAAATAGTATTGTTGATTCCTAAATAGTATGGCATTAACATTTGTTTGAGCCATATAAAGAAGGTGAAAGTGGACAGTATACTCACCGTTTAAACAAACAATTAATCATGCTGTGACTTTTTAGGGCCGGGTTATATCTCCTCATCACCGCCTTGCTATTGACAGAGATGGACTGATAAATGCATGAACAGCTAAGAGAGTAGTTTACCTTCTTCAGCCTTCCAGAGTTGCTCTGAGCTCTAATGGCAGCCAGAAGAGCAGACCTCTCATTTTCCTCCTCATCGTAAGATGCTTTCTTCATGCTGCTGGAACCACCTGTGGTTATCTAATAATTAAATAGAAGAATATAAGAATATAGTGTATTTATATCATCCATCCATATACTGTACTATGGTCATCTTGGTCTCACCTTCTTGAGCCTGTCCTTGCCTCCACCTGTCTGGATTGCCTCCATCAGGCTGCTGTGCAGAGACGTGTCTTTCTCAACAGATTTACAGATCACTGGTCTGAACTTTTTAACTGGACCAAACACTGTCACCGGCCCCAGAGTCTCACCACTGTCTGGCACTGTGACAGAGGGTTGTGGTTTGCCATTAGGTGTTAGATGGGTGGCTGCCTTGGTCATGTCCCTTGTGTTCTGAAGACAAAATGTTGGGTATTAAGTATACTGTAATTTACAGTAATTTTGCTGTAAAAAATCTTTGAAATATTTATACTACACGTTTCACTCACATTTGTCTGGCCTTGGTATATAGTCTTGGAGGCTGTGGGTGGTTTGGCAGATGAGTATAGAGAACTGCTTTGTGCAGGACTGGGACTTCTGTGCTGAATATGTTTAATATTATCTCTGTCATTATTGACGGTCATATTTATTTGGGTGGGGTTATTCGTGGTTGTTTCTGTTTCCAGTGTATTAGAGCTTCCTTTGATGGATCCAATACAACTTCCAAATCCTCCCCTGTCCGGTCTCACTTCTCCAAAATCCCTCTGGCTCTCTGACACATACTCTGGGTAGCTCATAGACCTCTTAGGTCCAGGAGAGTTGGATTTAAAAGCAGATTCATTCTCCTTATTATCTGACAAAGATGACTGGGAAGATTGGTGTGGATTCACATGTATGGACCGACCTGATCTCTGGAAACCAGTCTGTGTTTTAAAAGAAGCAGAGGAGTCAGGTATGTTAGGGATGGAGTTGGGTTGAGCTGAAGTCCTTGGAGTGTATTTATTGATGGCAGACGCCACGTATTGGCTTGAGGTTCGTCTAGATGGTTTGAGGAAGGACAGGTCCTTTCTCAGGTCTGGAAGAATATGAGGGGGAAGGGCAGGTTTATTACTTGGCTGCTGAACGTTTTTGGACACTGAAATCTTGCTCTCCACCTCTTCCTGCTCCTGTTTAGCAACTTCGTTCACTGGTTCTTCTTTGACCAGCTCTTTAGGCTGCGCTCTCTCTGCAGGTTTATTAAGTGACCTTTGCATTTTTTTTAGGTCCTCAGTGTTATTGGTCTTCAATGTAGTTTCTGAGATCGCAGTGTGAGTACTTTTCAGGCTATCTGTGCTCTCCTTAGCCTTATCAATGAGACCTTTGTTGTGGGGCACAGGACTTTCTTGTCTCTCATTTGAGTTCCAAAAAGCTTTGGCTTTTCCAAGAAGTGGAGACCCCTCACTGTAATTACTACCTGACTCTGATGAACCACCAACTTTGTTCCGGGAAATACCCACTTTCACCATGTTTCCTTGATCGTCAATCTTAATGGCACTAACAGTTGATGTGACAGCCGTAGCAGCATTTAAGACAGAGGGTTTGGGAGGGACCACAGTGAAGGTTTTCAACCCGAAGCGTGATGTGACATTGTGAGTGATTTTACCATGTGGAGTATTGGAGATGGAGGTACTTTGGTGAGCTCTGTGCATCTCATCATCTCTTTCTGTAGACACTGTTCTCTGACTGGTTGGTGGAAGAACAGGTTTATTCTCTCGAAAAGATTGAGTATTACTTTTCATAGGATCGGGTTTGATCTCAATGCTCTTGCTGTGTTTCTGCATGTCAACATTAGATTTCACTGCTGGTGTTCTTTGTTTATCCTCTTTCACACTGTTGGTATCAGAGATCCTCTTCTCTTCAAATTTTGTTTCTAGTATCTTTCCTTCCTTTATATCACATTTAGACTTGGTCTCCAGTGACTTCCTCTGTTGCTCAGATTGAGACGGCTGCTTAGTATTTGCACTGCTGCTTTTATTACTGTCAGCAGCTGTACAAGCATTGTTGTTTTTATTCTGTGGCTCTACACTGGACGGGTGACAACGGCCTGGACCTGTGATAACATAGGGTAAGAGAAAGTCAATTTATAATAATAAATAGAACATACAACTTTTGAACTGCATTAATATTTTTACAACTGGGCCTGAATAAATTTCAACAGTGATTATGTCATAGTCATATCATTATGTCAGCTTCTGTGTAATTTATTGGATGTAGGTATACTTTTCTCCATACCTTTGCTGCGAGCGGACTCATTCCTGGTTAGTGACTTTGCCTCATTTTCTACAATGTTATGTTCATAGTCCTCCAGTACTTCATCTATGGCTGTGACTGGCACATCCATGTCCACTACAGACACCGGCACCTCATTACTGTCTGTGGACATAGTATAGTGAGTCTCCTTTGCTGACACTATATCGATGTGGCCTGGGAAAGGGTCAAATTGGAAAAGATCAAGGGGTTAATACATAAAACTTTGGTCACATTTATTTATTTTTCACTTGTGGTCAATGTGGAGTACAGTAATGTGAAAAAATGTAAACATATTTTACAATAAACTGCAGATTTATAGGAATACTTTAGGTATTAATGCACACAACCTGATAACATGTAGTGTTGCAATGGTGTTATGATGCTCGACAGGTTGAAGTCTTTACTGAACTACAGTATATATCAGTTTATAAATCAGTTCCTGTGTTGGAGGCATGTACACCTAGATTGCCAGGGTGCCTCAGTAAAAAAATATAAATCCAGTTTAAGATTATGGGTGGAGTGTGGAACATCCCTTACCTGCAAGGTCTGCTTCCAAATCTGCCAAAGTCTGATGGAGCTGGGCTGTGAGCTCTGGGTCATCTTCATAACTGTCTTTTAACCTGCCTGACTTTGCCTGTGGGTTGATGTCATTGTGCCTGAAATAAAAAAATTATCAAAGAGACATTTGCACAAATACACATGTAAAAACACACACACAGAGTGTCATAACATTTGTAATGCAAAATGGAGATTGGTGCAGCACTACTACAGCACTACTTAAGACTCTGTAAATTTATGGACATAACACCAAACAGCTGTTATGAACGGCTTATTTGATGTTGTTGTTACACCCTTCCCGTTACTATCAGCCACAGAAACCAAAAGGCTAAATGAAGTTCAGTAGTAGAATAAAGATAATAAAAATGTGTTAGTTTTGAATATTTTGTGCTTGTTCAAAGTTGAATTTTGTTTTTACTGGAGCCTGCTGGCTTTAAAACATGTAGCTGTAAAGATATTATTACCGCAGTTTAAACTTCCTTCACTCTCTTCTAGGGTTCAACAGAGCATTCTCATGGGTTACTGGTGAATTAGCCATAACAAATTGCAACAAGAAGGCCAAACCAAATAGAATTTGTCTTCTAAGAGACTTGGACTGGTCCTCTTTTCCTCAACAATTCTGAGAAAACTGTGTTATAGTGCTTTCTTGGAAAACTGAGGAGCCAGTAACATCAGGCCAGACCCTGGATTCATAAAGTTCTCTGATTAAGAGCATCAATCCCAGATCCTTGGTCTGGGCACATTACCATACACATTTCACAACAACTTAAAAGGCGAAAAGTGATCTGGGGCATCACTCATATTCCACAAAGGCCTTTGAATAAGGGCCTAGAACCATAACTATGAAAGCCCAGCACCAAAGGTTGAGGGTGCCAGCTTTGGCTACAGCTCAAATATAACACATGGTGGGAACTGCTCTTGGTTATTACTGTTGGAACTGTTAAAAACTGTGGAGAGACTTCTATAGTTGTCTGAAACAGTGATGGTTCACCATTCAGGTGAAAATATAGGTGTGATACTAAACTTGATTGCTAAATGCAATAATCTTACTTATAACTTTCATGCAGGTGTTAGGCAGGGTGAAACTGATGGCAAGGTGAATGGCACAGACATTATCTTGCCTGCCAGGAAAGCAGATAAAAGAATAAAATGTGATTGCAATGGATTTGAGGTAGAAGATGGTAGGAGTTGGCAAAAAGCAAATACTGGGGAGCATATGGCGAGATAGCTGAATGAGTAAGGTAGACACTGGGAAGCATTTATATTCTCTTGAGGCCAAAGCATATGTCTGTCCCAAATTAATAAATTGCTGTAAAGTCTTGTCAACTTTATTCTACTTCTTCTGTCACTCATTTCCCCCCCTACCCCCTAAAAGGGTTTCCATGACTCCCTCTCTACCTGTGACTTGATCCCCAGGTGGCACATCCCTCATCGCTGTCACTGGAATTTTCCCGCATTGGCCCCAGCAGTCTTTCTCTTCCCACTCCACTACTACCATCCAGAGACAAGCTCCCCTCTGGGGATGTGGGTTGGGTGTCAGATGGAGAGCTGACCATCCCTGAGTCCTCGCCCTCTGCCATGCCCTCAGAGGCAGCGTAACCTTGGTCGTGCAGGCTACTGCCACCGCTGCTGCTACCCAGGGACATGGTCTCCTCCTCGGGTGTTTCAGTTTCTGGTTTCTGGCCACTAGCTGCGGAGCTCCGCATGGAGTGGAGCCAAGCTGGGAGAGGATAGAATAAGATCTTAGCGTCAATATTGACTGTTATTACTGTCCTGTCCTGTTAGCATCTGTTAGCAGCAACTTCAACATCCAAATCAAAGGGTTTCCAATATAGATAGACCAATTAATCAGTCGGCTGATTATTTGGGCCAATTATCTGGCGTTTTGAAATAACCGGCGTTGGCTGATGCCAGTGCTCTCAAAGCCGATAAACAAAAATTGTCTGCAGACAGATCTGTGGGCAGCCTTGTGAATGTGTTAGGTAGTTAGTGCTACCTCTTGTGAGTTTTGAGAAGATGGTGAAAAAGTTAGTTTGGAGCCCTGTACTATAACTCTCAATGCATCCGGCTGTAAACATTTGCCTAAATGTCCTCAGTCACCATTGTCTTTTCTAAAGGTAAACATGTAAATGACAGCAAATCTAATCTAAAACCTTTATTGGCTAGCATTAAATGTATATTATGTTATAATGTATAGAATATAGTAGTTCAGTGACACTGGTTCTGATATACTGTACCCCACTCACTCACTTAAATACCAGGCACATTTTGAAATCTACAACAAGTATTTTTCTATTTCATTAATTAATAAAAATTCAATGTACATTACTTTCCTTGGTTTTGACATTGGCACTATATACTGGCCATCGGCCACTCTGCTCTCTAAATATCTGCATTGTCATCAGCCATTGAAAAAACGGTCCACCACTAGTTTCCAACGGCCTAAGGTTGTGTGTGGTGAAACTAAAGGACTGAGAATGGGCCTTTAATGGGGTAGAAAATTATGTTTGGCAAAATCAGGCACCATAGAGGCCTCAGGCTTTTTACTCATGCCATGTATTAACTTTAAAAAAACTAATTTATTTTTCTCAACTCCACAAACCTAAAAAATACTTTTGATACCTGGGAGAACACTGAGAAAAACAACACAACAAATCATGAGGACATTTGTTTGAAAAGCAGCACAGGATGCAGAGAGAGCATGAAGAGCCAGGGATGGAAAAAAAAACAGTGGAAGTATTTACGTTAGTTTCAACATTCAGTCTGACACCAAACACACACCCACACACACACACACACACACACACACACACACACACACACACACACACACACACACACACACACACACACAAACCAAAAAACACAAGCCAAATATACAAAACGCAACCCCGGACCACAACCACTTGTGGCTTGATAAAACAGCTTTAATGATGTGTGGGTGGATTTTCTGTAAACAAACCCTTTTAATTAGATTTTTACAGTACTGTTTTAGGTTCCAGTGAAAGATAGTATTGCTTCATACCCTCTCATCTCTTTAGTACAGTCATGCTCTGGTCAGTTCTGTGGTTTTTGGAGAACGTATTTAGTCTGTCACCGATCTCACTGAACTCTAGGCCAAGAGAATAAAAATCAATGTACCATTTGTTAGGTTTTCAGCAGCCCAGCCAGCATGCACAGCACTGAGAACTCAACAGGGGATTCTTTAAAATGAGTTTAACAGTGACTGTAATACCAGGTGTCTGTGGCTGTGTGCATGCATTTGGGCATTCATTGTGCTCCATATGTCTTTGTACGTGTTTATCGATGTGTAGGAGTGCAATAGGCCTGTCAGTTTTGGGCCGGGTCCTAATGGTGTGGAGAGAACAGTCAGTTCCAGGAGATGTGGTGATGACTCACAGGGCTGTCCTCCCAGCTCCTTCCCAGCAACAGCTTAGTCATGCCAGCTACAGCCACAATCAGCACACACACACACACACACACACACACACACACACACACACACACACACACACACACACACACACACACACACACACACACAGGCAAGTGCATGCATACACACACTGTCTTATGCTCTCATGTGCTTACACGCACACATATATTCTTCAAATCCAAACAGTAACAAGTAAACAAGAAACTCTCGACACATAGCTGTCGAACATCCAACTCAATATGACCATAGGCACATGCTTCAGTTAAAGCCTAATAAAAAGTGTCCCAAGCAAGTCAATACTGTGTCATGTTACTTGTTAAAATCTAACCATTGCAACCCATGCACAATTCCAAACCAGAGTCCTTGAATCTTGATCCAGTCTTCAACTGTTTAATTGAAAAAGGTTTTTCAAACATATAACCTGTTTTCACAATACAGATCGCCTTAAAAGATAAGTGTTCTGTTCATCTAATCTGTTTATCTGTTCATTATCACAATTCTAGAGGCTCAGTAAGTACACACTACATTACTAGACTACACATTCACTCCAAAACTCCTTAAAACTTGCAGTATAAATTATATTTTACATAAAATTTGAATAATTGTAAAATAAAACTTTAAACAGATTTGCCTTACACATTGCTGTAACCATGATCATCTAAAAAATGATTACATTCTGTGACAACACAATAGTTGCGTTTATATAATATAGAAAGAATCATACGATAACAAGGGCTTCATTTCCATGACATAGTCACCGCCCAAAAAGGGCATTCTGGATTATTTTGCATATATGTGTAATAACATAGAGCTAATTATTGTAAATTGTAAAATTGTTGTGTTCTATGACACAGTCTTTACTTAAAGTTCCAGTGTGTAACATTCAGGAGGGTCTATTGGAAGAAATGGAATCCAATATTTACAGGTATGTTTTCATTAGTGTAATCACGTGAAAATTGTTGTGTTTTCGTAACCGCCATGGTGAACTACCATATTTCTACAGTAGCCCAACGGACAAACCAAACACTGGCTGTAGATAGGGCCTTTTGTGTTTTCCATTTAACTGTTTGTTTGAGTTTTGCAACCTACATAGTTTGTCCTTTGCTCTGGAAAGGGAAGGGTGAAGAGAAGGAGTTGTAATCTGCAAATACACCACTAGATATCACTAAATTCTACACACTGGTCCTTTAAGTGTCTTACAGTTTTTCAGTTTTTCAAAGATCCAAATGATGTACTTATGCTCTGGATCCTAAATGATTAATCCCTTTTTCACATAGGGTGTCATGACAAATGGGTAATTTTGAATCCCTACCCATCACTTAAAAACAAGCTGTGAAGCACTGATGCAACTATAAACCACCAGTGTGGAGTGTTGTTCTCTTTTCTAAGTAGACTGTTATGAGCTTGCGAAGAGGTCTTTTATTTCATACACTTCTCTTCAAAATACACAAGGCACCACTGCCTAAAAGCAACATGTCATTGATAGATCACCCCTTCCATAATATTGCCAAAGGCAGCATGCATTCAGCTCTCACATTTCTAAACCAAGCCACAACACCAGACACAGGGAGAGAAACATACGCTGTCCAACTATTGATCTGCAGATATCGCATCACCAAAATATTGGCTGACAGATATCACATGGCCTTGCCTCATAGCCTCATTTCAGTATGTCAGTCATCAATCACACTGTAACTTATACGTCCAGGGGTTAGCTCATCTGTCATTGTATAGTCCTCTAACAACATTCTGTGTGTCCACTTTTAACCCAGCTCTGATGTCATGCATAATCAATAACCAGCAGATCAAGCTGAAATGTAAAACCACCAACACTATATACATACATTTGTCAAAAAGAAAAAATAATAATCAGCAATAACAGCATTGCTTTAGGAGTGCAAGAGCACAACTTGCTTTCATTTGCAGGATTTTGTGTCCATCAACAAAATCAAATACAAACCATCAATAGGAGAGATGCAATTAGGCTGCTGCAAAGTGACACCAAGGGAAAGCAAATTACAGATATAAGACGATGAAAATTATGAGAGCAATGAGACTTTGACAACAAATGCAATAGTACAGAAGAAACAGTAACAACATTCTTAAAAGGATAAGAGTAGTGAGCACCAGAAGGAGGTCCAGCAGAAAAAAGAACAGCCAAAACGAAGAAAAGGTAACTGATGAGAAAGGATTGTCGGATGGAGGAAGGGTCAAGCCAAAGAAAGACTTCAGGGGTGTTTGGAGCGCAGACGCACAGGCCCACAGCAGTACACTACAAAGTAGGGAGTGGGGGTGGGGAATAAAGAAAAAGACATATGAGATTTGAGATGGAAAGATCATAGACATTGCGCTGGGCAGAGATTGAAACAGCATCCAGAGAAAAACCTAAGGTAGGACAAAATACAGTAAAATGGAAAACAATAGTGTTTTGGCCACCTAGCCTGGTGTCTCCTCTTATACATCGAATATAATCCAATGTACTGTATAAATGCAACAGCAAAGGCACTCCAATTGATTGGTGTTGACCCCAGCCCTGACCTTTTGGACCCAGAAGAAATAACATTACTACAGGTTGACATTTATAGATATGAAGCACCTTGACCTCACATAGATCCAGTATCACTTAACACCTCAGCTGCTGGGTCGCTGATAGACAGAGTGAGATGGAAAGCATTTAAGGATAGAGTGTAACATTTACATGCACACACATGCGCACAAAAAGATTTGACTCTGATTCGGACAAATGAAATAAAAGTTAGAAACCAAGGGGAGCACCTTCTAGGAGTGAAAACATAGACCAAGAGTGAAGGAAAGGGAGATTCAGTCCATCTGGAACCTACACTGGGGCGCTGCTTCCTCTGCTTCCATGAGACTCTGTGGGGAGTTGCTTTCTTTGGGCTCAATGGGAGGGGAGGACGGGGTAGGGGGTAAGACAAACTGTGGTGACTCCCGGGATGGGCAACGCCGAGGTTTGGGTGGTGCTGGTCGATCATTGGTTCCTGCAGGAGAAACAGCATGCAGGCAGGGCAGGCACCGATGGTCATGTTTGTAAAAAAAAAAAAAAAAAAAAAAAAAAGGGGGAATGTGACACAAACATTGTACATGCAAACTTCTTATCAAGATCTTTTTATTTATTCTGGCAACATTTTGCCTTCTGTGTTATTGTGCTACACTCCTTAGAGACTGCTTGTTATTCAAACAGTAGCTTCTTTATCCTTGGATTATCTGGTAATGAAGTTTGAGTTTCTGTGGGCAGAACTCCTTCCTTTGTCTGCTGAGCCATGGAAGTTATCACTGTTACAGCACTGTAAGCTATTGTTTACAATACATTCATTTGTGCAGGTTTTCACCATTGCTTCTGTGGGATTGCTCCTGTCAGTTTACTTGACTATGTAGTGGAGCGCCAAACCTCTACAACAAAGGTCCTTACAGTATCAGCTGAAGATTCAGGAAACAGGAAAAGTAAAAACCTGAATAACAAGTGTGTGACAAGAGTGGAACTGTTGTTTTCTTTACTGGGTGTTGCATCACTGAGGGTTTTAATATCTCTGTCTTCTTCTAACTTGTATTCAATCACTAATAAAAACATATTGCATGCTATACATACAGTTTACCAGATGAAACTGGATGCCTAGGTTTGCAGAAAAGGTACTTGCTTTCATGAACTACTTTGCTATTACTTTGCTAATTTAATGGTCTGCCACAAGTTTTTATTTTGACCATCCATAGTTGGTGATTGTTGGAATAGTGAAAAGTCTAACAAAGAGTTTTATTTCATTTCTGTCAGATTTTAATGAAATATGTTTTTACGATGAGTTAAAAAGGCAATAAAACTAGTCTTAGTTGAATAAAAGAGAGAAACTTGAATTCAGAATCTCACCGCTAAATGCAACTATATCCTACACACTGGTCTTTTTAAGAGTAAATCCCAGATTTTGTTTCAGTATCCAATAGCATATTTTATCCCTATTGCATGCAAAAATGGGTACCAATTGATTGAATGTGGCTGCTAATGCAAGAAGAGACCGTAAGCAAGGAAGTAAGAAGTAGTTGAATACGGATGTGTAACATATGCAGACTATGATACACATAGCACAGGAGAGTGATGTTAACAGAAGTGTGGACTGACAAATAGGACAAAGTCAATCCGGATAACATATTGGATTGTAAGGGGAAAGGCACTATTGCTATAAAACAGCACTGCTGAAAAATAGCTATCTAAATGTCTTTAAAAGACTAGTGATGCATCAGTGTGCTGTGTCTTAGTCAGCAGGTGCTGTCGATCTGCTACTTTATCTGTTTACTCTGTTGCCAACAATAGGAAGGAACTGAGACAGCATGCAGGGCTCAGATGATAAACAACACCATCATAACCTTAACAGCCATTGAAGCACACACACACACACACACACACACACACACACACACACACACACACACACACACACACACACACACACACACACACACACACACACACACACAAACACACACAAACACACACATACACAGGTTGTAAAACACTTACACATATTCTATTTTCCTATCCACAAAACCCTACAAATTACCCTGATGCTAATCCTTGATTTGATCATATTATTGTATCCGTGTTTCTCTAAATAAGCAAACACAGACACACACTGCCCTGATGCCTTATGCACTCCCTGAATAATAGTGTGAGTAATGTGGACGCAGTCTCAAAAATAGTAGTGCTATATCACTTTGTCAATAAAAACCAGTGGAGATTGTGTTGACTAGATCTGAAAAGGAACCACTATTTACATTTTCACTGGCCTCTCTGCTTTAAGCTAAAGCTGTAAAAAAACAGAAATCCAAAGAAAATCCTTTTTGTCCTCTATTGTCAACTAAAGCTGAAGCTTTGAATTTAAATTGACATAAATGTTGACATTTTGTTTACCCTCATGCCTACCATAGAGCGTGCACACACACACACACACACACACACACACACACACACACACACACACACACACACACACACACACACACACACACACACACACTAACACACCCACGCCTGCACAAGCATACACACAGAGATGTTAAGCTTCAACAGTACAATTGCATTTTATGATCTAAGGTAAATACTACCTTATATCAGACACTAGAAGAAGCAATGGTATAAAACCAATATTTGTATGGTTTGCAGCTCCACCTTTGTTTAATTAGATATCTTTATCACAAAGCTTCCCGAAGCAAATGACATACAGTTTAAAGTTTGACATATACATCAATCTTGCTTAAATGAAAGACTGAATCAAACCTATAAAATGAAAGACTAACTGAAACTTATACTGTACCTTTACTGTGTACATTTCTGTCTCTGCCTATACAAGTAGGTGGGCACCACCCTGTACTGTACATGCAGGGTGTACTTGTCTAGCCCTAACGTGTATACCAGCTATTAATTCACTGCCAAATATGTATTGTTGATGTATAACGGAGTGCAGTTGCAAGGCTGCACTGAACAATCTTCTTTATATTTGCTGCATGTTTGTGAAAAGCTGAAAAGTTGATGTTGATGTTGTGTGTACAAAAAGGACTGTTGGAGAGAGTGTGGCTTTTGGAATAAAAACATTTTACAACAAATACACTTTTTAAAGGGAAAGAAGACTGAAAATGGGGAGAGTCAAAGCAAAATAGAAGGTGATGCACTGTCAGCAGTGTCAGGAAAGAGAAAAAAGAGAAGTAGCTAGGTCTATACATTTATTAATGATCCTGGTGCTCTCTGTTCTATCCTGACTAAGGCACTAACCTCCTCATACTTCATCCTTTCTCTTGCTTTCATCTGCCTGTCCATCATTCTCCTCTCTTTAAACCCCCCTAGCCCCCTTGTTTCTTCCTTGCTACCCTGTCATCCCGCTGCCAAAACCTTCCCATGCTCCTTTCCCTGAACTCCATTCCCCCTCACCTTTCTCATCCCTTTTTCTTAGGTCTACGACTCTCTCATCTCTGCCCCTGTCAGACAAGACAGGCCTTTGCTGCAATCTCACTTTGCTCCAGAGAAAGATCTAGGTTATATAAAGATCAATACAAGGCCAACTAAAGTTCAAGTAGATCCTGTTTCAATCTATGACAGATCTGTCTGTGTATCTACCAGCTTTGAAGGTTTGTGTGAGTGGCTGCATGCATATGAGAGAGAGAGAGCAAGGGAGGGAGCGACAGAGACAGACAGACAGACAGACAGACAGATAGAGAGACAGAGAGAGACAATGAGAGAGAGAGAGAGAGAGAGAGACAGAGAGACAGAAAGGAGAAAAAAGAGAGAAAGATATGACAACTGTGTTAGATTGATAAGTGAAGGCGAGAGACAGGGACTGTGTTGTTTTATGAGCCACGATGAAAACAAGCTCCACTGGTTCCTGTACCTTAACCATGACATGCGCGCACACACACACACACACACACACACACACACACACACACACACACACACACACTTTCACTAGGTAATGTGCGTCATCCTTGACAGTTGAAGTTTCAGATGTCAGCTCAGTCCTCCAGGGCAGACATTCAGTTATTTTATGACAGGTAAAAGTTAGTTCCTTTACATACAGAGCTATCAACTAGTTCATTTTCTTTGATGAATATGAATGTCTTGTGTACTGTGGTGTGAAAACTTAATATGCCAGTTTAGATCAGAATTGAATTCACAGACTGATGGAGCATATTAAAACTAAGAATGATATAGTGTCATATTGATAGACAGGTAGATCACATTATTGACTGTGGTGCTGTGTCTGCTTTATCATTACCCTTAATACCCTTAGCTGTCATTTTGGTATTATCCTGTACTTCTATGCAGTGCTGTCTCTGTCTTTAATTTGAGAAGAAGTAGTCTGATAACTGAGAGATGTTAGACAATTACTAAAATAAAATAGGTTGTGTCGTCACTATCAAGAAAGAAAGACTTGATAGTTATAGCATACTTTCAGAAAGCATGAATTAAGAAGTATTAAAGATTAATTTGAAACTTTTTTTTCCTAAACTGGTTGCATTTATAAACTGAAATCTTCAAATGTAGATTCTTATTTCTAACATCTGTGTCAGGTGCTGTTTTTTTCACTGTCATGCCATTTTATAGATATTTACCCATTGCGCTATGTCTGTTGTTCTCAACTTCATCCAGTTTCAGGTTTAGGGCCGACTCAGTATCCGACTTGGAGCCGCTGGCTGAGGTTTCCTCTTGATCTAATTTGGCAGCCATGCTGCTGGACTTCTCCGATTCCTTCATCCTACTGCTGGAGCTTTTCTTCATGGGTTGGACCCGCACAGACCTGCTTCCTGTGCTGCTGGTGAGACTGCTGCATTGGGAACCGGTCTGGTCTAGGTCAGCGTCTGAGTCGTTGAGGCTTTGGCTGAGTTCAGAGCTGGAATCCTGGACAGCCAGGCTGTCCGAGGTGCTGCTACTTGGGGTCGGGGAGCTGGGGGTTGGGGTGGCGGCGGACCCAGGTGGTGGTTGTGCAGCTGGGACTGGTTTTACTTTTTGCAATACCACTGTGGTAGCAGAGACGGTGGTTGACTGTGACACCTTGGTACGAAAGGCCGGGGTAGGTGTTTCAGTAGCGTGGCTATCAGGGGTGGGATTGGCAGAGGATGAAGTGTCGTCAAGGCTTGTAGTGATGGAAGCTGGAGTGGGAGGAGGGGCTGGAGCCTTTCTTTTCCTCTGCTGGCTTTCTGAGCCAAGGCCCATCTGATTGAAAATAAGATAAAGAAAGGGAGACAGACAGTAGAAAGTTAATTTATGTGAGCACCTTGTGCATATGTGAGTGTGTGGTCTAACCATAAATCAGCCTGTCTACCAGGACTGAGTTTACTACTGAGTAATTAAATCAAGTGGAGTTCTGGCAGGCGTCTGAGTCCTCAAATCCATCAGAGTGCCAACATTCCTTTTAAATTATCCTACAAGATATATAACATCTGGCAGTGGTACAATTAATTTGATGCAGTGGTATTGTGATAGTACATATTGATACTGTATTTGTATTTAATGTGGTGGTTCTTCTTATTATTGAACGGGACATCAAATGTAATTCTGCCTTGCTGAATTACTCGTAATACTAAATCACTGATCCCTTCAGGCGTTGAAGTGACAGCACTGTGACAGCGAAATTATGAAATTTCTTCCGTGTGTGCAAACACAAAACAAAAACATGTCATGTTGTTCCTTCATCTCCAACACTCTGTCAATTCACTTTAAACATAATTCTTGGCAAGGTACAACTTGAATCACTTAGACAAGTGACATTCGGCTCAGTGGGAACAAGTGGTTCAATAGAAATCTGTCCATGAATGTTGCTTGCAGGACAGAAGGAGGATAGAAGAGGAAAGAGATAGAGAAATAAAAATGACAGGATAAAACTGAATCATTGAGAAACGAGCGAGTGGGAAATTCTGTTTTCTTCCAGAGGGAGATGAGACCATTCACACCCTCCTGTGCAAGTTGAGCTCACTCTCTGTGAAGTCAGTTTTCTAACAATTTAAAAGTGCTATGGGCAGGTTTCAACAGTGTAGATGTCCTTATTTCTAAAAAATCCCATTATTGCTGTGTTCAACTTTTCTTCACTCTACAACAGCGAACATGCCTGGAGCTGCATGTAGTGTTGCATCAGGACCAGAGAGCAATCAGGCCACCTTGCCTTTCTGCAGGCAAACTAGGTTCACACATGTGAACTCAATGAACTCGCTGCATGCATGGCATGCTATGGAAATCCAAATGGCCCCCCAACTGGTTGTCTTTCTCTTCCTTGGTCTCCGCTTCTCTCCCTCGCCAGCATTCATACATACATGAATACAGACATACCAGTGGATGTGGGCCAAAGTTGAAGCTGAAATGGATGACTGACTTAGATAGATGTGTGTGTGCGTGCGTGTGTGTGTGTGTGTGTGTGTGTGTGTGTGTGTGTGTGTGTGTGTGTGTGTGTGTGTGTGCGTGTGTGTGCGTGCATGAGTGTGCATGTGTGTGTGTTCCCTGCAGAGTGAAAGAGTGAAACATAACACCGCAGCCAAGCTCTGCTATGAAAGGTAGAGAGTTGTGACCACAACACACACATGCAGTGTGTCTGTGTGACTGTATGACCACATACACACTCTCGCATATGCACATGAGTGCACTGCACACACAAGAAGGAACAGTATATCTCATGTCTCAGGCCAAGCTGGGATGTATGGATTAGGGAGTTGTTAGGGGTTGCAGGGTTAAGTGTCTGTTGCTCTCATGGGCTTATTGGCGCCATGACTGGGAACGCAGCATGTACTTAAGATTGTTAGAGACTGAAGCCAAGACTCAAGATTCTGTATTATACCACATTCAAGGTCACACTATACATTATCTTAAGCTGACTATGTAATATGATTATGTATACACTGTGTTTATGTGTGTTGTTTACTGATGTTACATTTGCAGCAACTTTCCTTACAGAGAGGAGAACAGCTGTATACTATCAGGAAAGATGGTCTTTTCAGAAACTCTTTTTTCCAACAGCTACACGTGTATTCCTGCAAGCTAGAGGCTGGATCTGGTCATTTCTGCTCATGTCTCACAAGTCAAGTCACAACAAAGAATACGACTGCCTGAGTACCGAGTGGATTCTCAAGTCCTGATGCCTTGAGTGCAATCAAATCAGGTTGCATCAAATCACAAGCAGAAACAATATCAAATGAAATCAATGCAAAGTTGTGTAAGTGAATAATCAGTTCACTTTCGAGCAGTTCTTTCACATTGTACACCAAAATAATATGTAATAATATAATAGTTAAAAATAGTGGAATGATAAAAATCCACACATGTGAATACACAGAGATGCTAAACACCAGGGATGAGAGAGTACACCGTTAACTGTATCTGTATCCAGCCAAAACCAACCAACTAAATTATTTCTATTCTCCATACTGTAGATGGGCGGGGCTTAAACCAGACATGTTTTTAAAAAAACTATAGAACAGTCTCAGAACTGAGCTTCAGAGCAGTGTTTCTGCTGCAAGTTTTTCTTAATAAAAGTTGCTAAACGAGTACGGATATCGACACATTTTACTCTGATGATCTTGTACATTATCTATACTAACACTCGTTTCAGCCGAGTACTCGCTTAATCCTACTAAACACCTCTTCCCATTCCCATTTACTTGAAATTGTTCAATTACATTGTAGATTTTTTTTGGGTAGGCTATCTTTTAGAGACAAACATTTACAAGTTAACAAAAGTCAGATTCATGGGTGATTTTCTGGTGTATAAAGTATCTACAAGATTTTCCTCACTGTTCATCTAACTTGAAGAAACCCAATAAACAAGTCACCAGAAGTCCATTTATTTCTGATGATTAAGAAAGGATGTAGGCACATCATCAGCCACCATCTGATTGTCTGACTTTCTTGTTTCCATGCGAAAGTTAACTTGTTTGTTCTATAATAACTCCACTTAGAAGTGTAAAATAGTGAACTTGATTACATCTACTCACAGCTTTCATGTTCCCTGCAGTGTTTTGTCTTATAAATAGTGTTTGGACTGAAGACTGCTTAGATCTGATTCTGAGGGATAGAAGCTCAGCTGTAAAAATGCTGTAGTTTTGTTTTTGTAATTTTGCTGACAAATAGGTTATCATAACTAAACTGAAACATAGAGGAGAAAATGAAACCTATATTCTGTTAAATTTAAGTTGTAACCATTGTCTCATGATGTGCACATCCTGAAAGAGCAATTATTATCAAGCAACATGCTTCCTTGTTTTAACGTATTCAGATTTTTCTCTTCTTGTTCGGTTTTGTATGGGCTTTGATCAAAGAACGTTTGAGAAACAATACAACATACGTGGTCATGGGTATATTTTAAAAGGGAGTGTGCCTTCACACAAAAGCACATAGCCAGCAATGCCATGCCGGTCCAGTGTGTCCATTAAATTTTCCACTCTGCGGTTTGAGAGGTGAAGGGCCCCATGTTGGATCATGTTTATCAGATAGGGCCACCCATGGAGGCTTCAACCTGTTGCGTGACCATTCATCAGTTGTTTCGAAGGACTCTTGATGGGTGAGAGGCTTTGTGACAGAGCAACATTACAGCGCTAATGTGAAATGTCAAACGGGAGAATGTGTGTGTGTGTGTGTGTGTGTATGAGAGGGGGTTACACTGTATATGTCTGTGTGCTTGTGCATGTCAGCATGCATGAGTACATTCACATATGCATGTGTGTGAGCAGATGTATGTGTATGTGTGTGCGTGTCAGAGATAATAATAGCGGCTGAACTGTCTCAACGCTGTGAGGTCACCGAGGTCAAAAACATCCTAACAGTAGTCTTGAAGACAGTTAGCATTTGTTGGGTTATTGTGTGTGTGTGTTATAATGAACATGTGTGGGATGTATGATGGAAAGCATGTTTTAAGTCTTAACAATGTGTGTGTGAAAGGGGGGCATAGAGGAGGCTAGCTAAGGATAAGGAGACACATGGCTGACCCAGTTCCATTGTTGTCTACTTTGTCCTACTAACCTACCGAAATGTTTTCTTCTCCTTCTCTCGATGTTTACAGTGATGTTCACAGCAAGTTTCAGGCCAGGGGTTAGAAGTATCAGTAGTAGTAGTAGTAGCATGGTGAGTGCTCATTTAAAGGTTGTCTGTCTGTAGGCAACACTGCAGTATATTTATTTAAAAAAAAATATATAGCTATTTAGTTTTAGTATTTAGTCATACTAATCAAAAATATCCAAAAGAGGCAAGTTCTCACACAGCAGGAAACAGCAACTTTCGTGCTGACTTACTGACTTACATGATTAATCAATCATCAAAATTGTTTATGATTCATTTTCTGTTGATGGACTAATCAACTGATCACTTCACCCTTAGTATAATGTAAACAAATATTGGATTACATTTAAATGCTGACTGCTTTCTAATTATAATCCACAACAAATGTGGTGATTACCTCTCCAAAATTAAATTTCAAAAATCACTGATTATCTTGTTTCTACAAATCCACAGATGTTTAGAGGAATCTCAACACACTCACATGAACACACACTCAGAAACAGCCATAATTTAGTAAATTTGCTTCATTTGTTTGTTTCATCTGTCCTGGCTGGTCTTATACACAAGATGTTTTGACAGCTTCAAGTGCAAACAGATCCTGTCCTACACAGGCAGCATGGCAGGGAGACGTGTTCCCTATTCTAGGCCCTCAACTTCACAATCTTCAAGGTCAGTGCGTAAAAATAGAAAGCTTATAGTACCTACCTACAGTACACAGTGTTTCCTCTAGGATTTTTTTGTGAAGTGACACTTCGCTGCGACACAAACAAATATATTTACCGTTTTAATGATTCCAGATGTTTGATATCAGGACGTTGAGCTGAGAACTGACAAGTTGAACGTTGTCCAATTAAAACGGACCCACCGCGGTGACGTTTTTGGTGGAGCTGTTAGTTTAATAGTCGACTTGGGGGAAAGCGAACGTTTTGACAATAAACTACATCAACACAACAGTATGTGGAGTTAAACTGGACAGCCCCAATAACCTCTGAATAGTTCTACTTGTTGTTACATTGCAATGTGAGCGGCAGCCAACGGGGGTGCATTATGTCAGCAGGATCATTTAAAAGGCAAACGTGACTACATTGTGCGTCTGCCCCATTTCTGATACCGTGGCGGCAGAAATTTAACAGCGGCGGGCCGCCCCTCCAAAATCAACATAGAGGAAACACTGGTACACTTCATTCAGCACGAGTAGACATACACTACAAAGGGCATATTGCACATTAATATAAATAGTATTTATGTTGTTAGTAGGCATGTGTATTCAGTAACAGCATAAGAGTAAATGAGCTGAAAGAAACTTTTTCTGTTGTGTGTGTGCACCCCATCTACTGGAGTGATAACATTCAGAACACAGTTACAACACTGCTAATTGTCAATCCAATAGTATCCAAAAACATTGTAGTTAGATTCTCTTTTTGCCTGAATGCTATTTTTTCTAATGCTGGTGTACAATACTTTGTTGATGGAAATCTTGAGTATATCCAGACGATGTTTTATTTAGGATTGGGTACCAAACTTTCAACAAGTTTAGGGGAACCAATCAAATCATGTCGGTACTACCGAGTACCAATCCACGTTTAATCAATCTGTGCCAAGTTTCGGTACCCGGGAGCACATCTTGGTGAGAGAGTAAATTAGAGTATAGAGAGAGAGAGCGAGACTAGGCCACCACCGCAGTTTGTTCAAGTCACAGTGAGTCAGGCCAATGGCGAGCCAAAAGCTGTCACAAGTGTTGTTACACTTATTAAAACGCAGACAACACTCGCTGCAGTATTTGTAATGCAAAATGCAAAGCTGGCCAGGGACCCCACAGCAGCCACAGCTAACGTTAGCACACCTGCAGCCAGCACTGAAGAAGTTGAGTCCTCCATGGACGTCAAAACTTTAACTTCATCAACGTCTTCAGATAATTCATTATGTAATTGGATAAGTTGTTGGAGCCCTGTCTTAGTTGACATTAACTTAGCATTAGTATACTAGCTTCAGCCAACACTCAGCCACTAGCTGCATCCCAAATTCCCTCCCAACATGCTTTTAAGTATGTTAAAACAGTATGTGAGATTTTTTTTTTGTATGTCTAAAACCTCATCATGAAACCAATATTACATGAATTGCATACTATTTACAGGTAAATATTGCATTATACAAGCACTGCAATAGTGAGAAAAGTTAGGACTTATTTTTTTAAACTGAAATTTCATTTTTGTTAATGTTGAGTAAAGTAGTGAAATAAGGTACCATTGGGTAGCGGTAGAATTCCAGGTACTAGTATCATTCAAATTCAAATCTGGGGAGCCATCCTCCTAAACCTCTATTGACATCAGGGACACCCAGGTCACCTTCCTTTTTTCTGTCTTTGCACTGCTTTTTGTTATTTTACCCTCCTTTGTTTTGGTCACGGGTTCACTCACATATTCTTATCTGAACAAGGCTAAGCCTATTTAACCACAAATACAACAGGGACTAACAGCGATGAAACCCAACGACAGCATAGCTAACCTTTGTTTATGTTGTTAAGTGAGGGGGATGTATTCATTTGGTGGAGCTGTAACCAGTCAACAAGTATTGTAAAAGAGACAAAACACAGGATGTGCAGCAAAAGAAAAGCTGATATCGAGGGGAAACAAAAAATGCAAAGAAAAAAAGACAAATGAATAGCAAAACAAAGAAGAAAAACAGAAGCAAAGAAAGAAAAAAAGAAAAAAACCTTACAGAAACACTTATAACTGACCACAGATCAAGCAGCAACTTGTGTTTTGTCTGGCTGATTGAACCAGAGTTGTGCATTAGAGCAGATTAAAGTTAGCTACCATTGTAGACAACAAGGGAACTGATGGATGGCTGAGAAAAACAAGCCTCCCTCTGCTGCCAACGCTCTATTTTCGCAGAGTGACAAATAATCAGGAAGAAATACGTAGCCAGCTCGATCAATCAAGAAGTCACACAGACTCAGGCAGGAATGCAGCATGCACAAAAACTAATTCATGCAATGATGTGTGGACATGTGAGGACAGTTTTGGGCAGAAAACTCAGACCACCATACTGTTTCATGCACACACACAAGTGCGACTGAATACATACAATGCACACAAACAGAATAAGTTTTGACAGAAAGCACATAAAAAATACAAAAATTATACTACAAACTGCCATAATTAAGATCTGTCCAGCAAACACATAACAATGTCAGAATCGTCTTGGGAAATTCTTTGTCAAATCTGACAACTGGATTTCCCTTGAGAAATGTAATCTTGTTCAGTTGCAACAGTGTTTCTGCTACCATGGTTCATTTGTGTTCTTTTAACTGAGAGATAGTCATCAAATTTTAATTCCCACATAAGGGTTCACTTGTCTCAACAAACAGATGTAATGTGAATTATGACTTTCTCCAAATGTCTTTCCTCTCCCATCTGACTCGTATTACCCTTCTCTGGCTTCAGGTTTCACAAGAAACTGCTGTGTAGAACAACAAATGGTTTTGTATGTTTTGACCTTGCTAAGAAAATAAAGGTCTACATACATGTAATGCTGCCAATCACCTTATTTCTAGGCAGTTCCAGGCTTTGTCATTTGATGACAGGAGTTTAAAATGTGAGTTGAAATAAAATATGGGAGAAGTGAAAGTGCAATAAATAAAAATCTAGTCTATATTTAGCTGTAGGTAATCCATTTTACAACATTTGTAAACTTTTCTTACAGACTTAGAGATAGCCTGCTTACTGTAACTGATCTTATTACTCCTTCACCTTCTGCTTTTTTTCCATTGCCATGTCCTCCTTCTGCTGAGGGCCTGCCGACCCGATTTCATGCTGTACTGCATGCAAAAAAAACAATCCCAAAGCTTATACATTGTTAATGTAGAACAACCCAAATATACACATGTAAAACCCTTAAAAGACCTGACGTTACCTTACCCTGACTTTCTATTTCTCTCTATGACCCTTTAAGTCACTCAGGTTCTCTCTTTTGCTCTTTATCATCTCTCCAATTCCTTGCTTCAGCTGTTCTGTCTTTATCTTTCTGTCTTCCTGCACGTACAACTCACATGAGCACAGATGCACTTATTCAAAAAGCACCTTCTGTTACTGAGCAGTGAAGCAGAAAGCTCAGAATTTCTCTGAACTCCTTTATCACGAGAGGCAATGTAGACATGGCTTTCTTTCCAAACCACAATAACAGATTGCCTATCACTGCCAAAAAAAAAAAAAACAAGGTTGTGTTTCACTGAACTCAATGTTCCAAAACATAATTTAATTCGGTGATGCTCTCATAAAGGCAGACACAGATTGCTGATTGTTAAACTGCAGAAACAAAACTGTAAACTTCTCGGACTCTATGATGACGCCAGTGAAAGGAGAAAACATCTGATTCTCCTACAGTCAAAGATTCAATTCAATTTCAATTCAATTCAATTCAATTCAATTCAATTCGATTCAATTCAATTCAATTCAATTCAATTTTATATGTATAGCGCCAATTCATAACAGAAGTTATCTCAGGACACTTTTCAAATAGAGCAGGTCTAGACCGAACTCGTTATAACATTTACAGAGACCCAACAGTACCACCATGAGCAAGCACTTGGCGAGGGGGGCAAGGAAAAACTGCCTGTTAAGAGGCAGAAACCTCGGACAGACCCTTCGGCTCTAGGTGGGTGGTCGTCTGCCTTGACCAGTTGGGGTGAGAGAGAGAGAGAGAGAGAGAGAGAGACAGACAGACAGTTGCACAGCAACAACAACAGTAGCAACAACCACACTAACAGATGACTTCACTCTTCCTGAAATACTGTGTCATCTGTTTTTAGTGCTGTTGCTATTCCCATTCTCACTACTGTATATAGCAACCTGTGACTCAGACATCAAAAAGGTCAAAGATCTACTTTCATTACTGTAAATGAAACAAGATCTTAAATGGAGATGTTAAAGTTCTCATTTCAACACCATGATATCAATCCACATTGTGTAAAGAGTTGTATAATGACTATGTATTAATAATAACATACAGTGCTGTTAATTGTAACTCACTCTGGTAAATAAAAAGAAAAATCTACCTTAGAAACAAAGAGCTCTATTACTTCTCAATTTTCACAATTTACCCTACAAACTGCCGCTCTCTTTTCTTTTAAAAAGTCGTAGTACTATTATTTCTCTTTTAAAACTTACTTTTTTATATACTTTAGGCAAGTCAGAATTGATCTTTGTCAAAAGTTCTAGTAATATTCTATTACTATTGTATTTTGTTCTACTGTCTGTATAACAGTGGGGTACAATGACTTACAAGCAGTGCTTAAAAAAGTATTATCTTGTCTTTACACTAGTTTTTCTGTTAAATAAAAATAGTGTAGATCTTATTTCGAAAAAAAAATAATACTGCATAGGCCAAGTGTTTACACAAGTTTACCTTACATTACGTTATTTAGCTCATTCAAACTACTTGCAAAAAGTACATTAAACATAAGTTTTGCTTACATTTTTAGGCCAACCACATTAGAAAAAAGTAAAGAGTGCAAGGGACAGAGCCATAGTGAAATGTTACAGTACATCAGTTTCACTTAAATGCATTATATGCAAACCGCCATGAAAGCAAACAAAAGATAGGCCCTAGCCCATAAACATCATATCATTGATAATGGAGCATGCTATGAGTGAATCACACTAGTCACTCCCACCGTTTGGAGTAGGCAACATGTTGACAGTCACAAGTCACAACCTACATCTGTTACATTTCAAGAAACAATCCATAAGCAGCCCACAATAGAGAGGTGCTCAGCAACAATACCATATGACAAAAGATTTACTTTAACTTTGAAAAATAAAGTGGTTCAGTCAGTACCTTCTTCCACCTGGTCTTTATTAAGAATAGGTCAGAAAAAAATGTCAATAATTATTGATGTCAACTGAAATTATACATTTTATCATGATAAGTTGTTCAGCTATATTGCTAAGTCCTACTATGTAGCAAAAAGTCCACTTATCCTAAATGTATCATTTGTGGTAGATACAAATGCTGCCCAAAATGTGGCCCTGAATTTTACCAATAGCTCCACAGTTGACTGTAGAGACTCTGACCTTCCTAACTTTGTCAATGATGTCGAAGTATGTTCCTATTAGGATTTAAAAGATTGCCCTTAGTGATCTATGCCTCTCCAAAGTCTGTAGCTTCGTTATAACAATCTCATCATCTCTATAGCTTATAATATGATGTCAATGTCGATTACTTGTAAGTCACAATTAGTTGACCACCTAAGCTTTTCAGCACAGAGGGAGGTCTATAATGAGGACAGTCATCATAGAGAACTGTCCTCAGATAACCTGCTATCGTGTGCCAATCCTTCTCTATCTCGAACACACACACACACACACACACACACACACACACACACACACACACATTCGTAATGTATATACCGACAGTTTCTACGTAAGGTGGTGGGCTAGGCTGTAATACAAAGCAGCATGCAGTGGAATTGAGAAAGAGTTTAAGTGTACGACAAGTCTGAGTCAGCAAAATCCAACAAAAACAAACTGCGCATTTGGTGATAAATTGTGTGTGAGTCTGTTTTCACTGGAGCTTGAACTTTTTGAAAATGATATGCTCCTTTACTGACAGCAAAACTTCTAATATTACTTAATACTGCCCCCAGAAACTACAATGCTGAATTTCATGCAAATGAAAGTACAACTTCTGATTGTGATGTGATTTGACATGATATGTAGAGTTGTTCCACAGATCCAAGTCATGCAGAGATCTTTAATGCCAATGCCCTTGAGAAACTATCCTATAAAGACCTGGCTGCTATGACACCATTCACTGTCATGAAACTAAACCCTTTCTAATCACATTCAGACAACAAACACAGGCCAGGCGTGCTGCTAATCTCTGAACACCTAACACCTCAGTTGTGTCCTCAGATGACACTAGCTAATCACATATGCACACATGCACCAAATGAAACAACATAAGACAATTAATCAACCAGTAATTTAAACTGGGAGCTCAGTTCACTGCAGTAGGACCTTCATCACTGCACTAGCAATGAATGCTAGTTCAGATCAGATACATGCACCTTTGGACCAGGAGGGATCCTTCTACGTGTTACGCCCTCATGGGTAAGCTCACTGGAGGGTGAAAAGAAGCAGCTGGTGACAGTGTTTATCAGAGGAAACACTTTTAACTTGGCCAACGGTGGCTTAGCACTGACAAAAAAGCAGTGCAATGAATAAGTATTTGAAACTAAGGGGAAAAGGGCAACCAACCTATCTATTGATATATTCACCTATCAATCAATATGGTTACAACTTAAATGTTAAACATGCAAATCAACAAGTAAATTCCAATTTTTAACAGACTTGTTGCTATACTGTCATTCCTTTATAATGAATTAAAGTGTTGATAAGAGAAGCAGAACACAGTGACAGCCGCCTGTCTTCAACCTCTAAGCTCAAAAAGCAACAGTAGAGAACAGAGAGGTGAAACATGAGGTGTTCTGAACCAAAGCATGACCTTGCAGTGAGTGGACTGAATATACATTCACAGACTTTTATGTTCAGACAGGATAACAGTTCAGAGAAGGCATAACAGCGAGATGGAGAAATCTATTATTAGACCAGTCAACAAGTCCTTAGATGACCTTCCCAACTGCTGTTCTGTGAAGCTACCCTTGTGACTACCACTGGTGTCTCAGCTCCAGTGTCGTTCATAACTCTTAATCTGACAGGTGGACAGTAAAATGACTATGCCCCTCTGCACAACTACAATTTGCAGTACTAAAAACAATCATAACAGCTATAAGGAACAGCTTAATAGATGAAAAAAACAAACATCTATCATTTAAAAGTTAGAATGAACAATAAAGAATTTTAGCTAATAATGAAAACCAGCCATATACCTTCTCATACGGTCCACTGAAGCTACACAATTATTAAACTCACTCTACCATTATAAACTTAAATGGACAAAAATATCTATGTACACTGTAAATAAGATCATTCAGGCTTATGTTTGTAGCACCTCCAGTTAGTTACTACATTTCTCAGAAGCGTTTCTTCCGCTCCTCCATGCACAGTTCAGTTTACTTAATTAAAGCTAAAGAGGATAACACCATTCTCCATGGCGTCCTGAGAACAACATTTCCTCTCGATAACATCCATCCAAGAACACTAGCTCCTCCAATAAAACACAACTTATTATCAGAGGAAGGGAGGAAGGATGTTGGTTGCTAAACAACATTTCCCAGCATGCTGCCATAACACTATAATGAGACTGCAGGGAGCTGTTCCTCTAACATAGACGATACAGGTCACTCTGACCTTGAGGACCTGAATCTGAGACCAAAACACCCAAAGGGAAGGCTGCGTCAAACAAATTGTAGCTTTCAGATGTTCTACTTCAAGTCAATCTCGAGAGCTGAGGCATTCAGATATTTCACATAACAGGGTTTTTTCCAAGGTGAAAAAAATAGGTTGTGTCACCATTTTAGTCCCATTTATACATTGTGTTTTTGGACTTTATTTGTGGATGCAGTATGTCTTCATACAATAATCTAATCCTTTCTGTATACATTTTTTATGTGTGTGAGATGGTCAGATTTAGTGTTTGTCCTGCAGGTATGTATTTGTGCTTTTACCACACTGGACGTACGTTTTACAGTGGAACAAGAGGCATTGATGTGTCTAAATCTGACCAACACAGGCAAAGTCAACATATGTATCCCCTCACCTGATAGCCGTCAAAAGTATGTCCCATGGAGGGTGTTGGGGCTTCGGGTAGTGCCGGAGCCCTCCTCTTCTTGTTTTCAGACTTGGGAGACATTCTCGATATGTTCATGGCAGATTGAGACTGGCCCAAGGTGCTGGGCCGATCTTCTATGCTGGAGATCCCGGACACTGTTGAAGAACCCTGTGGGTGATGTCGAAAATAAACAAAGTGAGGACAAACTAACAAATATATATGTAAGTATATAACGTGTAAATGTATACAAGCTGTCAGAGACATGACCATGACCAACATTTCAAATTTCAAATCTCCAATGGTTATTTGAAGCATTTAGATCACAATAATTCTCATACCTCTCCTCTTGGGTTACATTTCAATACAGTACTTAGAATGTCACGTCACAGGACATTTTAATATCAGCTGTACCTCTAGTTCACACAGAACTTGGAAAAAGTGGGTTCAAATACTACGCTGCACACAAATGGAATGAGATTAATGTGTGTGTGCCTGTCTTCTCTTAAACTGTTTGTTTATTTTTTGTACACAGGTATCTCTTGAAGAGATAGCTTATGTCCACTAATGTGTCTTGTAAATCACAATAAACTAATAGAACAACAAAACACAGAATCTGGATGAAAATTGATTGACTGAAATAAATGATGATGACGATGCACACGTTTTTGAAGGTATAGTCCATGTTTCAGTCACAACAATTAGTGCAATATCTATCTGACCAAGTTGAAAGTGCAGCCGCATTGTCACAGGGTGGCCACTCCTGACAAAAGCTTTGTACAAAAAATGGTTTTCAACATTTGATCAAAGAGAGCCCAAAGTGCTCGTGGCTCAGCTTGGTACAGAGCCTTGGCACAACAGGGGAACCAAACCACCACTTGCACCCCTATGATTTGACCCCCAGAAAAGAAAAGTGTTTAAAAGCAGATTAATTGATGCATTCAGACAATGCTTGGATACAGCATAAAAGCAGAACAAAAAGGAACATGAAGTTCAGGTCATTAGAATTAATTGGACCAGGTTAGAACATCTCACAGCAGGGAGGGATGGGAAAAGAATAGTATTGAAAAAAGGTCCTGAGGAGAGCAGTACAGTAGACATATTTGCAGCTTTGTTTTTACATTGGGGACACTTCACATATGTAAAAATATGTTTTGTCTATATATATATTTTGATTCTTAGAGCATGCAAAATAATATTTTATTGGGGAACCTGTTGCCTTGCACTGCACTTAAAGAGATACTTTTACTACCATTGAGAAATGAGACATCATTCACCACTTATTGTTACCATATACATCTTACCTCTAAGAATCAGTGAAAATCCAACTTATAGTGACTATAACCAAGGTAACACCTAATATATCTGCGATTCATAAAAAAAAAAAAACAAAACATTACAGAAACAAGTTAAGGTAAAATCACATAACATTAACACAGTACAACCTAAGCTTAGAGCAGAACAATATCATTTAAATATTCAGCCATTCAGTCACTATGCTGTGTGATTGACAAGGGTAAGAGCAGGGCAAGGGGGAGGTGGTGTAGATGGCAGATGGAAACTGACAGAACAAAAAATAAATGTTGGAAGTGAAGGATTGATGTGATTTCCATTTGGAATCCTAAAAAGAAGCTTGTTTTCATCTCACCAAAATATAATATTCTCACACATGAACTCTGTCTGACTTTTTCACCCGCTCTCTTCTACTCCTTCTCTTTGGTAAACAATCTGAAATCTGTCAAGACGGTGAGGGAAGAAAATTAACAAACCTACAGCAGAATTCTTATTAAAAAGTTGGTAACTTGAACAGATGACTCACATACTGTTTCTCTGCGGATTGCCTTTTAGTGCTTTAAGAACTGATTCTACTACAAACCACACATGTAAATGTAAAAATTACAGTCACATCTCCAGTGGCCTATCAAAATATCAGAATCATTTCCTACTAAGTTAGTCTTACTTCAGCACAGAGGGGGATCCTCCTATGCCTACTTTTAACAAGGAAACTTTCTCCTTTAAGAATGTAAAGCAAACCACTCTGTTTGACTACACTGAGGCGTGTCAAATTAAATTAATCACAACTTGCTGTTTTTCTGTATATTTGTACGAGACTTACAAGCTTAGTTTAATACATGTGATTGAGAAGGTCAAAATGGGGGTGTATGACAAGCTACTTAAGGAATAACCAGGCTGAAGTGCAGTGTTTAACTGCCCTCTCAGGGCGAAAGTTTCAAGCCTATTTAATCTCTGACCACACCCAGCACCACTGCTGGTTGAGCATGGTTAGAGGTGTGCACTTCTGTACCTGTACCCTCACCCAACAGTGATGTAATGGTGTACTGATACACCTGTGAGTACACTACATCATACTATCACTACTGATAGTCTTCACAAACAAGATTTTCAGGAGGTGTTAAGTTATACTCTTTAAACACAGGCACATAAAAAATATATATGTACAGTATTATCACCAAAGTACTGCAATGACCCACGCAGATGACAATTCACCTGCTTTCATCAAATGTGTTACACCAGTTGGAATTGATACAGCCCCATATCTTATTTTTTAATTGTAAGAGTACATATTAAAGGTGAACATTTGTTAGCCTCAATGTTAATGTAGAAGACGGTTAGGGAGGCTTTTGGTTCATGAGCTGAGAGCATCTTTTTGTTGTACCTTATATGTATGTACTTGAAATGCCCCTCCATGTGCGCTTGTAGAGTAACAATATCCTAGAAAAAAGAAAAAATCCTAGACAACCACCAATTTGTATAAAATATTTTAAGGCACAATCATGTTTATTGGTGGCCAAATTACTGAATTTGAGGTTTGAGGTGTGCAAAATACTTTAATAGTTCAGGTTGCCAAAATTGTTGCTTCTGTAACTACTTGTCATTGAGGTTATTAGGAGCCTTCCTGAGTTATTAAAGTGGATAAAATAATTCTACTCCTATGCCTAAAAACTAGGACCACTCCAAAACAGGCAGATTTCCCATATTTTAGGTCAGTTTACTTTAGAACCAGTACTGCCCTATAACATGATGCTGTCTGAGCATAGGGTTTCAAGACCACACACACGCAGAGTAGTTTGGCCCCTAATGAACTATTAGAGATAAGAGGCTGGGCTTTTAGTGCTAATGTAGCCAAGGTAGGGTAACCTGATGCCCTCAGGCTGATAACACTGTGTGTCTATATGTGTGTGTGTGTGTGTGTGTGTGTGTGTGTGTGTGTGTGTGTGTGTGTGTGTGTGTGTGTGTGTGTGTGTGTGTGTTTGTTTGCATCCATGAATTCATGCATGTGGTCTGATAACACTCCCTGGTTGAGAAACAATCATATCAGAGAGAAAAGGCCTAGCTGCATTAAAGCCCACTGGAAAGGGTGACATGGCTGAGAAATAGCAATATGAATAAATATGAATTAGCTCCTATAAATAAATGTATATTATTATTTATCAAATATATTCTAAACTTTCACATTAAAGCAAATGCTGCATACTCAGTCTATATGAATGTTGAATTCATGCTCTCCTTCCATATTTCCTTTTCATTCCCTTTCTTTCTTCATTGTTGGTACTTCTTTCAAAAGGAAGATGTGTAATCAGATGAATCTGACGCTGACAATACAAAAGGATGAGGAAGATCACAAAGAGAGCTTAGACCTCAAATAAGAGGATGGTAATGGAAAACCAGATGCTCAGTGCTGAAGAAGGAAACACTAAGAACAAAGAGGTACAAGGGTGGAGAAGTCAATCCAGAAGCTTTGTGCTTTGGGGGATAGTGAAGTGAACCAGAGTGAGCCAGGCAGTGTTTTTCCAGCTAATCCAATCAAATGCCATATTGATCTGAGGTGAGCCACAGTGGCTGCTGCTGAATGGGGGTTCATGGCTTCAAAATCAAATTAACAAGATTGAGTTATGGATATAACAGGTAGAGAGCTGCTTAATGCAGCGTCTAAATGTACGTCTGGTTTCACATGGATATAGGCTCCAAGCACACACTTGAGTGGTTGCAGGGAGTTCATATTTTGCTAAAAAAAAAAAAAAAAAAAAACGCTGCAGATTTTGATGTTTTTTTATGATCGAACATAAAGCTTCCAAGCTTTATTTTTAGCTAATTTACTTTCTTGGGACCAGTTTGTTGAGCTGGTCATCACCAGTTATATACTGTTGACTGCTGTGTACAACCTGCACCCTTGACTGATCAAAGAGTACAAACTGTAGACTCCCTCATTCATAGGTTGTAGGATAAAAGCTATAAGCTGTACAAATAACACTATTCCCTATAGCCATTTTATTGTTAAGTACTCATTTGTAGGAAAGAAAAGACAATGGGGACAAGAACTGTGGGCAGCACTGTTAGCACTCCCCTTTGGACCTGTGATGAACAGAGCACTGCTGACTGGAGACAGTTGCTGCCCTCTGGAGGACATCTACCCACATTACATTAACTGTTGTGTGAAGATGGCCCAGAGCTTAAAGGAATGTTTCAAACTGGTATATTTCCCATAAATTGTGTGCTATTGTGATTCTATGGGACATGCTAACTTTGCACTCACTGGGATTATAATTATCTGCAACGTTTTTATTGCATTGCTTTTTAACATCAGTAACTGGTGTAATAATTATTTTAACAATTGATTAAATATATAACATGTAACATTTCCGAATCACAATGTCTATAAACCCTAGACCTATGTTGTATATTTTGTTGAGTTGTGTACTGACATTATCCCAAATGTTTCCAACAATGTTAAAACCCAGATAAAGCTCTAATTCTACTCTGGTTAGTGCATTTCATCAGTCACCTGTCAACAGCATCTTACCCGCTTTACGCATGCGTTAACATTGTTTTAGGCTCCATTTTTACAATACACTTTTTAGATCTTGGTTGGTGTTACCTATATGTTTTAATGTTATGAAGGATTTTAGTCATCGGACGTAAAAAAAAACTCTTGAACAATAAACACTGAAGGAATCCTACCCAGAGAACCTGAATGCAATGACAGGGTACACCCATGATCTGACGTTACATTACTATGTCATCAAATTTGTTATTATTGTTCTGATGTGAGAGACCCCCTAGTGGTAGAAATTACATATTGTACGATTAATACATTAACATTTACTCTATAAATTGTCAAAAATAATTACATGTTGATGTGTTAAAAAAAAAACATAAAAATATTTAGTTACCAGCTGTAACAGTTATTAAGTATTATTATTTGTTGACAACAATTTTTTTTATTGATTTTTTAAATGAGTGATTGACTTTTTTGTCAACCCACAAGTTATTTAACAAATAAATGTTGCAGAAGTATTAACTACTGAAATGCACAACTGTATGCACATGTACCTGCTGTAAAAATATCACAAGGGTCGTGCTTGTGAAGCAGCACTGGTGCGACCTTACACACCCAATCAACATTTCTCAATAGTTCAATATAGAGAGCATCACTGATGTGCATCTACCATGAAGATGAATATAATAGGTAGACAGGATATTATTTAAACAGAGAATGCTTGTATATCATACATCAGACTAAATGCTGTATGAGCACATCAGAGAGAGTAGCAGCCAGAGAGAGTAACAGCCATGCAAGAAATGGACAAGAAATGGATATAACAACAGGAACCCTCAAACCCATTTCATGAAATCTTGCAATAAGTACTACCTTGGCTTAGCTTGTCCAAATGTTGCAAGTGTGGAAAAAGCATCAAACAAGTTTGGATTCATCCCTCTGGTAATGTTAGAGGTTTGTTTGTAGTTTGTGCTGTTACTGGTTGTACAGATGTTCCTGTTATTGTGTCCACCCATAGTTTAAGATTGGAATGCTTCAGAGACACATTAAGGTAAGATCACAATAAAACAAGATCCCACTTTGATTTTACTTATCACGTCCAGGAATTGTCAGATTTGTTGGTAATACTTACATTTGACTGTGTGTCTGTATTTTGGATTACTTTTTCATCACAGTCATCCATGTCCATAGATGTTGTCTCTGTCTGCAAATGGAAGGCACAGCTAACATGCACCATTCAACTGTTCAGCCATGCATTTAGCCTGCCTTAGTCATCAATCTGAATATGAATGGCATGCACCACTCAAGGTTAGTTTGTAAATGATTAAAAGAACTCATATTTTTTATAGTGCTTGTGCAAGTAATTCACTGCTACACAATGTTCAGTTACATTACCTCAATGCTGCTTTTAATTCCTTAATTTCAATGCAATATTGTGTATGTATGACTTTGATGATAAAACATCATTACACTGCAAAAGCTGAAATTAAAGAGTGGGATGAATACACTTCTTGTGTGAATACAACAAAGATATCTGGAGTCTTACCTTGGCTTTCCTCCTACTGAACTGGAAGAGACCCAGGAGGCCTTTCTTTTCTGTTCTGCCCAAAGTGGTAGTACTGGAGCGGACAGAGTCTACAAAAAGAAAACAAAAAGGAAGAGGAGGAGGAGTGGGGTTGGACATGATAGTAAGTTCCTCATAAAAGCAAAGCAAATGAGTAAGACACAATCAGAGAAAAGGTTTGTGAGGAATTCAGTGAGTGACCAATGTTTCCAGCATGCATAGGTTAATAAGGTTAACAGCAGAATTGAGAGTGGGATTGCCATGACAGTAGAACACTGTACACTCTCACATATAATCTTTTTTTTTTATTTCTATGTCCAATTAATTTGCTTTACTTGATAAACAGAAATATAATGTTGTGTGCATTTATATTGGTCATTGGTTGAGTTTCCTCAGCAGAGGGCACTATAGCTTTATTTTTCTTATAGACCACCTCTATCTAACCTTCATGGTCTACAAAGCAGTAAGTAAGAATGTGTCTGATAAAACTGTTGCCTTGCAGACAGGGAGGGAAGTGAAACTAACCATTAAAGAGCTGTGCTACTGGGTTATTTGAATTCCAAAAAAGCAGAGGCGAACTATGTTCATAATAAGTAATTTTAAAATAACGGGGATTGATGATGTTAAGTACCAAAATTACAATGATATTAAACCAACAAATGATTTCTTTGAAGGGAAACAAGCAAACATTCACGTCCAATGTAGTAAAAAAGACGGGGTTAATAGCAAGCAGCGGTATGTTAAACAGATACATTTGGTTGGAGCCAGCAACACTAAGACAGACAATACTTATCATGACTAATACCTGAGTAGTTAAGAGCTGGGGCAGAAGCCATTTTAGGCTGGAGAACTGGAAAACATGACAAGGTTTTAAAAACACATGAAATCACTTATATATAACTGACCGGTATCAAAGATAATTAATTCATCCGTTGTATTTGCACTACACCACAACACAACTGGTCGAGTTGAACCAATGGAAGAAACTCTGCATTAAATCAGGTTACATGTCCTTAATAATCACTGTGAAAGACCAATAAAGAGGCATTATGTAATCAACCATAAAAATGACATAATTATATAAATGTTCCTGCTTATATCTTTCATTACCACATATCACAAGCTTTTCCTCCAAGATGACGCACTGTGACAAGAACAATATCTATAAATATCACTGGGTGTGGACAGTTACCATGGTAATGAACCATAACATCAGATCTTAGAACATAATCCAACTTGCTGCTAGATAAAGGATGTTGTATTCTAGCTACTGTACCCCCAGAGACAAATTGTATTTACCAAGGTTCATTTAGATAAACATATAGTAAGAAACACAACACAAGCTTATATTTTTGTTTATGCTCTGTCGTGCGTGCTGCTGCTTCAAACAATATTGACTCTGATTGCATAAAACTTTATGACAGAGTATTTACATGGTTAGTCATGCTGTACTGCAGAATACAATGTAATTCTGGTTTTGTGGCTCACAGCCCTTGAAGCATTTTAATGGGCTTTTCTGGTTGAGTTTGCATGATATCCATACTTTGCTCAGCTTCTTGTTTAAACACAATATGAGTTTTATTCTCTTTTACTGATTTTACACCATACAGAAAATATAATATTTTTCCTAATTTCACTGAATATCTATGTGTTTATATATGAAGTCATACATTTTACAAAGACACTGTGATCACTAATAGCGTGTGCTACAGTATGCTGCTATGGGGACATTTGCAGGCCAACAGCAAGATAATATGACACAAAAGCGACAAGCCAAGGCACCTATCAGTATGAACGATGATGTCTTTTATCTGTTTTATTTAACTTACTCACACAAGCCAGCACTTTCACAGAGCATAAATCAAGGTTGTGTTCTATTTATTTTAGATTCATTGAATTCAACAACAAAAATGTATATTTAAAATAACAACAATAACAATATATATTGTACGCGGAGTAATTTAAAAGTCACTGAACCTCAAAACAGAAAATGACAGGTTTACCTAGACTCTGATCGTGTATGTAGAGCTCCTTGATCCCCAGCTCTGTCAGAGATTTGTCCAGTGGCAACTCGTGACGACTGATGCTGTCTTTCAGGAGCAGGACATGTGCAGGGTCAAACTCACACTTATCACAGATGACCGGTATCAGAGCCTGGAGTGGTACCACCGGGTTGACCCGAACCACTGCTTTCTGGCTGCTGTGGTAGTTCACCATCAAACGCACAGTTTTCTGATACAGAGAGGAGAGAATGGTGGAAAAAAATGGACATTAATGTCTAACAAATGGAGATAAAAGGCAAATTGGGGGCACATTTTTGTGGCCATTGGAGACATATTCCAATTGGGCATTCACAGAGCAGGGATTTTCACATCTCTTAAGCTTACTGACTGGCCGAGCAAAGATGTGATAGATTTGATTATTCAAGCAATCTAATGTAAACCATCATAAAATTAACAAATAAGTTATTAATATATTTGAAAGAGCAATGAATGTGAATGAATGAGTATAGTATAGTATAGTAGAGTATAATCAATTTATGTGGTGTGTTGCTTTCTTTGAAGTTTTAGAATAAAAACAGAACATGTGAAATGTAAAATATGTGGAGAGGAGGGGGGCCGAGAGAAAGACAAAGACATCCAAAGACATAAAGACACTTCAGTAATGAGTAACTTAAGGTTAGACTTTGGTTGCTGTCAGAAAAAGGAACATTTAATAGACTAAAGATGACACCTGTGTGCAGATATGTGTTCATACATGCATCATGTGATATTGCATGTGTGTGTGTGCTAGGTAGTCAATCTTGCAACCCTACATAGTGTTCTGTATGGAGAACAGACATGCTCTGTACAGCAGTCTTTATCCTCAAGTGGTTCGTATCAGCCTCTTTAAAAACACACACCCCACTCTTTAGTGGCTTTTGTATTTCAAGTGAAGTGACATTCAATGTTATGTATCACAAAAGGGAAAGGTGCTTCAAAAATATGAAAACACTCAGATTGCCGGCTTCTGCCAAGGTCTAATGACCTCTCTGATAAGCCATTGGTTTCACAGTCAAAACTGTTTTTGATAGATGACAGAATAATAATTATACGAAGGAGCAGTACAGTAGGAGCTCTCTGTATATTTAAAAGACAGATATCACAGACAGATAATCAGACAGATAAAATGATGTACTGTAGCTCCGCACCTCGATTGAGGTAACACTTCACCACAATCAAGAAGTACTGTCAGGTCAGGGGTTTACTCCAAAGGTCCAATTGCTTGTTGAATCAGTCTAGTTACTTTTGAAAACATATACTGATGTTAAACTGTACTTACTGAAACATGTTTCTTACATTTTGTCCATTCCCTTAATATCAGTGTGGGTAGATTCAACACAAACAACACCTCTAAATATAAGTTGATTCAAAAACTTTCTCAAACAATTTCAAGAAAAACTGAACATAGGATATATTGCAGGACTCTCCTCTTAGACTGCATTCATTTTAGCTGCGTGTACCTAATAAAATCACAAATGACCAATGTATCACAATACATCGGCTGAGACCGGTGGTACAATGAAAACACAGATACAACAGAGAAAAGGGATGACTGACAGCAGTGTCTGAAATAGTGTCAGACTCTGGCCTGAGGCCAGGCAGGGTCAAAGGGAGAGAGAGCAGCCAGTGAGCCCTGAGAAGAGCAGAGAAATAATGCATGGTAACTAAAGGTAAGGCACTCATCAAATATTCAAACTGCAGGAGGAGAGCAGGGAGAGAAAGACTAATGATCAGTAGAAATAAGTGTGGATAGGCAAGTGTGATGTAGAAATAGATGACAAGACAGAGAGCAATACAGGTGAAGACAAAAAAGGCACATTTACTGAAAAAAAAACCAGACTGAAAAACCAGTGAGTAAGAACTGACTCCAATGTCATGCTAGGCCAGTTTAATCCCAACTGGCTTCCTACCTTAGCATGGGCCCTTACAGGTTTCACTGGCCTTGCTTTCTGCCAGCAGTCAGAGGTAAAATGTAGAGAAGGGACAGGGACATTACTGTATAGTACATGCAGACTGCACAATTACTACATTAAGGGCTTCTCAACGGTAATCTACATTACAAAAAAACACTGGTAGCTTTAGGATATTTTCTATAAATTTTGTTATCATGTACATTCCTATTACTCAATTTGCACTAATTTCTTAAAAATATTAGATGTCTCTCCAATCAAAACCCACAAGAATCCAAGTCCAGTCTAACACACCCAATTTCAGCAGCTTTTAAATATGCTGTGATATGTTTAAAATCAAAAGTACAAAGCACACATGACAAAAAGAACATCCAGATCACAGTATCAGACTCCACTGTTACTCACCTCTGGCACTTTGGGCGCTGGTCTACGCACCACTTTCTCCTCCCAGACTTTCTCCTTAATGAGGACACAGGCCACGTTGAGGGAGCCCAGCAGTGCGTTGGGCTTGAACCCCAAAGTGTGGCCCTCGGGTGACAGCAGCTCCAGGGTGTGCAATGCTGGATTCAAATGGTAGCGGCTACACAGCTCGACCAGCAGGTCCATCAGCGCCTTACTGAAAGAGGGAGAAAGAGAGAGAAAGGGAAAGAGAAAGAAAGTGAAAGACAGGGGAGGAAGGGAGGGAGGGAGTTGGAAGAAAGAACCACAGGAGGAGATGGGGAGAGAGGGAAAGAGAGAGAGGCAGTAGGGAAGATAGGGTTACAGAGGCTACCTAGCTTTAGCTCCGGTAGAGGGAATAGTAATTACTTCATACAACAAAACAGGGACAGGGCCTGACGCGCTTGGAAGGGATGGCTAATTGACAGACACAATCACTATGATATTAAACACTGAGCTCAGTGTTTAACATCATAGCGATTGTAGATGTGACATGAAGATCAAATGGCTGTCTTTGTAGCTTTTGCAGGAGAATTGAAAACAAAGGCCCCAAAACAACAAGAGAAGGCAGAGAAGCCACTTATTATATATTGTAGATTTAATCAGTGTGGTTTATCTAGACAGAAACAAGCCTTCCCACAATAAAACAGCAGCTACAAAACAGTGGCATAGAGAAATACTGACAGATAAATTGCAGAGGACTTTTTGATATGACATACTGCTCATGTCCATCAAGCTCTGAAGTCAGCTTCATGCTTTTTCTGTCTGTTTGTGTGTGTGTGTTGGGGGGGGTTGCAGCTGATGAGAAGGCCTACAGTACTACCTGTCAATCCTCAGATAAAGAAACCAAGAGACAGTCTCCAATGTTTTCTGGGAACAGCCAGATCAGATGACAGAACTGAGAGAGATACCACTACAAAGGACACCATTGACAATCACTATCACATGGACACAGTCTACAACTAAAACGACAATCTGCAATCTACCAACACAGTGTCCTGTGTTATGTGCTTCTTGAGCTGATTTTGCAGATTGTTTGTTAATCAAAAATACAATAACTTTTTGAAATGAATGATCTAATATAGTGTTGAATACATACTTTTTAATCTGTTTAACCCCTGTGGTTCACATGGGGTCATATTTATACAGACATGTTACAGAGCCAAGGATTGTTGGTTCAAATCACATACGATATAGTTATCTAGCATTTTCACAATATCACAAAGATCACAAAGTACCTCTGTGTCTTTAAGATTTCATTTGCACATTTAAATTCTGGAAAAGAAAACTGTATACTATGAAGACAAATACAATATTTGTGTAACCCTATTATTATCAGTGATATTACAGTATTATATTACAGTACATCAATTCACAAAAACTATTTTGAAATATGAGCACAAAACACTGATAAAATATGTATTTTTACCTTACTTGACCGGGTTGAACTGTACATGTTCATACAATAAACTGATAACAATGTGACACCTCTGCCTTATCTATCACAATTATGACCATATCTGTCACAATATCAGGCTCTGATGTTGTTACTGAGCATAGTCAGAGCCTGAACTGTAAACCCAATTTACTTTTACTACTAATGAGAAGTAGCACAGAGATAAAGTTTGTCAATAGCAGGGGTCAGCCATCATTGGAACATGCTAGCCTATCCAATGGCATACTAGCAACAAGTGTACAAGAGTTTGATCTGTACTAGGGAGGAATCCCTGATTTTCTGCCCCAAATAAGAGGACCTCATTAGGGGCAGAGACTATTAGCTGGTTAGCCTTCATCTGTCATCTCTCTGGGACAAAGCTTGTGCTGAGTTTGGGAATGGGACCCCTTGACAAGGCCCCACTGGCACAGCAACCCAAACAAACCCAGAAGGCACAAACAGGCCTTATACTGTTTGTCTGGCAATGAGGTTTTGCTGAGCAATAGCTAAGCTGCTCTTATTTATAGATATAATGTCATGTAAATATGGATGGATGGACATTTTTCAGTCACATAACACAGTATTCATGAGCAAATTACATTAGGTTTAAAGTAATTTAACAGCCAAATGCAATGTAAAAATAATACACCTAGAGTAAATGTATGCTTGTGTGCCCGTCTCTGCATCCTCTTACCTGCCATCCTCAGTTACAGAAGTCTGGTATCCCTGTGGTAGTGTTAGCTGTAAATACACAGTGGGCCTCAGTATGTTCTCCTTGGCATCCATTCCTGATGTCCCTCCTCCATCAGGTACAGTGTTTCTGAAGATGTGGCGTGGGGCAGGCTGAGGGGCCGGGGGTGGTGGAGGGGCACGGGCCTTCATTCTCCTCCTGGGAGATGACAATGGCAAAGATACACAGAGGAGAATATTATTAACTTTTTAGGTGGTTTGTTGTAGTTTCCTACATTGTACTAGGTTGTCAATGTAGTACTTTAGCACAGCATGTTCGTAAAAATACAAGTTATACTTGAGTATTACATTTACAATTCCTAACAGTGTTCAGATTTTTGAGTAAAACACCTTTTTCATCTGATGATTTTCCCATTCTAACTATACTCAATCATTATTAAAACAAATAAAATGATGCAGCTGAATTTAAGTTCCTCTGAGTCATTTTTGTTTTTCTTGAGTTCAGTCTAAGTTACACAGCACAACAACCTAATGAACACAATCCTTGAGAATCCTCAAGAGCAGCCTGAATACCAATTACTTTTTTCTGTCTCTCTGTTTGTGACAAAACCTTCATTTAGATTACATAACAGTCTACAGATATGCTGAGACAAACCCTTTTGGTTGTCAAGATGATCCAGCCCTGAGCAGCTGCTTATTCCATCTGCTCCTAACACTCCTCTAAATAATTATTTAATAATTTATAATAACACCCTCTTTATTATCACTCCAAAGCACTCTTACTCATACTTTTAGAAAATACTGCAATGTCTGTTTTCCAAAAGCTTTCTAAAGGAAAATGATAAACAGTTTTAATACATACAACAACCCTCATCCGATCTTAGGGCAGTTTAAGTAAAAGACATATTAAGACAATGTCATCAATAAGTAATACTTAAATGTGAACATTAGGTTGATTGAGTTGCAACAGTCATGTGTTTTACAAAAGCGACTAAAACTATCTGATAAAATTACTACAAGTTTTGTAGCACCAATAACTATTCAAAGCAGTATTTAGAGCCAATATTTAGAGGATCATAATATATTTGGTTGTCTTAGGTACAAACAATGCACCGTGTGTTGCTCTATAAAACCATAAACAACAGATAAGAGCCACAGTCAAGCCAAAGCTCCAACAGTATGGGTGGAGATGTGGCAGATGTCAATGACATGTTGGCGAGGAGATGCTGCTGTCTGCACATTTGACCTCAGCTCAACATAAACTATACTTAGTCTGACAGAGACAGCTGATTAGACAGAAATCAAACACTTCATTACGTTAACAATGACAAATAGCTATTCTATAGCACACATTTCAGCACGGACGTCCTCGCTCTCTGTCTACACAGCACAAATATTAGCCTTAGATAACAAAAGAATAACACCCTACTCACGTCAAAAACAGCCCTTGCGTTGATTAAGTGTTCGTTTATAAATCCTAGTTCAAGGATAAGGCACACTCTCAGAGAGAATGGGTGCGTTTGATCCAGTGGTGTATAATCCAGTATCCTTTGAGGTACTCCTGCCCGGTTTAAAGGCTGCGATGGAAGAATGTACGTGAAAATAGCGCAGAGAGCGGACTCTAACCTGTAGTTAACCATTAACAGCGAAGGTGGGTAACAACTAACTCTCACCCACAAGCCCATAGTGTCATTGACTCATTATGCAATGCAAAGGTTTTGCAGAGGATACACCATGGGACTGACAAACTATACTTAAGGGTTTGACAGCATTGATCATAATCTAGTCAGGAGTCTAATGACAGTGCAGATCATTTCTAACCACTAACTGCAAGGTGCTCTGGCTAGAAGTGCCTTTAAAAGCATACAGATTACTCACAAGAAAAAGAGAGAAGAAAATGGTTTTATGATCAGCTTAGAGACCTGTAAATGTAAGTTGCTTCTGTATTTTTTCTGGTGGGTCTGTGTTCTTGAAGATAAACAAGACTGGGTTCTGTGGAACTGTGGGACTGGGTCCCATCCAGGTTTGACACAGTCAGCTAGTATCCTTCTCTCCCTCTCGCTTGCTGTTTGTCTCACCATAACATTTCACTCTCCCTCTCTCTCTTTCCCTCTCTCGAAAAACACACAAAGACTCCTTTAGGAAAAGCTTAGTCTCCCACAGAGTTAGAAAGAGCAAGGGTAAACAGAGAGAGAAAGAGTGAGAGAGTAAAGGAGAAGCAGGGAACGAAGAGCAGGAAACCTTGCTCCGGCACAGGGGGGCAGTAAGTGCTGAGCTTCTACAGGGACTAAGTTACAAATGGGCCCACACACACACACAAACACACACACACACACACAGAGAGAGAGAAGGTTACTAATGGACCTTTCAGAACCACTCAGTTCTTTTCACTTGACTGAACAGCATTATCAAAGATATATTTATTTCACTATCCTCTATTAAATCTGTTAGCTTTGCTTTTTAAAGGGGACAGTTGTGTTTCTGAGGTTTGAGGAACATCATAAATGGAATTTGTCCACAGTTTAGATCAAATATAAAACTACTATTACTACTATAATACTAAAGACTATCATGTTGGTTAGTTGTCCTAGGTCTCCCCAGTCATTAAAGATATATATCAAAAATTATGGATACCAGCTTTATGATTAATTATGAAGACAAATACAAAAAATTTTGCATGTTATCTCCTACGAGAGCATTATGCGCCTCTGAGATCATGCTGGTTGCCAGCTATTACTGAACATGATGGTGGAGTACTGACACATGCTTGATTCCGATGTCAATGATATTATTTTTAATGGCGTAGAGCAGATATATTTATTGGCATATAGCGAAGGTCAATCTTACCAAATGATGGTTAGACAGTCTGGCTGGTGAAGGGTTTTGACAACATAAAATACTGTGTAAAATTAACAAAATCATTACTAAGACAAGGCAATATTTGATCAACAGAATAGAATATATTTTAGTGTAATATTTAAGTGGGCACAAACTGTTAACCTAACCATACCTTTGTTCTAAGAGAATAGTAAGCAACCGTAATTCGTAGGCCTATACACAGCCTACCATTCATCCTATCTTGCTGTCTGTGTGTTAGTCTCTCTAACAGATTAGCGTCAGTATCTGCATGGCTGTGTATGTGTGTGTGTGTGTGTGTGTGTGCATGTACGTCAGGCTACCTCCTCCATGACCCAAATACAACCACGCTCGCTCCTGATCAAGGCACTAAGGATAAATCAAGCCTGGATGTGTGACTGTGACTGTGTTTGTGCAAAGATACAGATCAGTGTGAATACAGGACAAAATGAAAAAAACCTACAGTATGCAAACTGCACAAATTCAAAACTGTCCTACAGAGAGATGGAAAAGGTGTCACATGATTTCAGGATGTAAGCAAAAATTAAATGTTTTCAAATGACAGGTTTGGCGAGATCAGTGCAAACACAGAGCCAAAACGTGTACAATTCAAACCCAATGAGCGTCACAGTCAGATTACTGTTGTTATTGAGAAGTTAAATTATATAACACAGCTCAGACACACTGGAGACTACCTTAAGTTTTTTTTTTTAGTGGGAAAAAAGTAACTGTCAGTGACTGTATTTATCCCAGCCATGGAAACACTGCTTAGAAAGTTCCCACTGTGGAAGGACTTACAAAAATATCGGAATATATTAGTTTATGCTCTGTACTGTGCTCAGTCAGCACAAATCTCACCAAAACTAATTCCATTTACAACTGGGTTGTTTTTTTGTAGAAAACAATTTTCTGCAATAATAACTTAGCAACTTCCTTCTAATCTTAATAAAAAAAGATACCACTAAATTATTGTGTATTTATATTTTACTAATTTCCTTAAGGTCCCGGTCAGAAATTCCGACGATGATAAAAAATGATCAGTCAGTCTGCTATTGATACCCACAATGCAATGGTACAGAATGCTACAAATAGGAGAGAAAGCATGAGAAAAACAATGACAGACAGACTGGTTTACTCTAAACAACAAGGTCTACAGTGGATGTGATTAAATAAAACTATAATTAAAGGCGGCGGGCAGAGCCACAAACATTCATGAAGTCAGTAAGTCAGAGAGATATTCACTAAGATAGACAGACAGCCGGACATGTCCGCAGTGAGGGACATGGACATCCCGTCAGATCTGTCAGTGTCAGACAATAGAATCACTGAGACAATGAGCCACTATCCTCCAATGAAGACAATCAACTGGGAATGGAGCAGAGTAATTGGCCAAAAACACAGAGCTGACTGACCTATATACTGTAACAAACATTGTGCATTCTGAGAAAACAACACAACAATGGATGAAACCAAAACTCTATGGCACATAATATATAATAACGATGTGTATAATAAACCCAACCAGTTGAGGCAGATGGCCACCAACCTAGAGCCCCAGTTCTGCCTCTTGAAAGGAAGTTATGCCCTGCCGCTGTCGCCAGGGGCGGAGCCAGACACTGAAAACATTTGGGGCTGTGCCCCAAACCTAGTCGGTTCCGAGGGCATACTTACTTACTTCCCTATTTTCGGCAGCTATATGCACTATATTTCAGCCAGCTAACAGAATGTCGAAAAATCTGTACATCATTTGGGAAAAACATGATAGTTGACAAAGAAAAAACATCATCCTGTCAAGCCTACATCCTCATTGAAAAAACAGAAATGTTGGGTTTTTCACTCCCGCCACCTTAAAAGAGGCAAAATGTACTATTTTTCCTAAAATATTTAGAGTTACATAACATGGTGGTATAAACATTTGCCATAAACAGCGTTAATAATCTTGAAACGTATTTAAGAACCCATTCCAGCTATGCTGAAGCACACAGAACTAATGTTTAACTGACAAATCTGCTACATTTGAAGCCATATTCCATAATACTGGAATAGATTTCCCCAGTAAAAGAACTTTTGCTCCATTGATGCAAGGTTGATGGTGTGATTGCACCCATTCTCGAGCAATACACTGAACCAAACATAAAATTGAAAATTTAGTAGTAGTACTATAAAAGTATATTACTCTGCAACTCAGACAACAACATGAATTCAACAAAATATTGCAAAATTAAATCAATTTAAAAAGATTATAGTTCCATTTTGAATACTGCTGCAGTAGTACAAAACGATATTTTCTAAATGGGCTCAATTTATGATCACATCTCCAAACCATGGAATATCATTTGGGAGACACATCTGCGGAGAGTGGAAACATCAACAAAGTGAACATACTTTACCCCTGAGTGCCACTTTACGAACACACCCACCCACTTACATGTGAGCACATAAATGCACATCAGAGCCAAAGGAACAGTTGTCTGTGCCACACTTGACTTTTAACCTCCTGTTGTGCATTGCACACAGTGTGAATGATACACATCCTGGACCCTCAGCCACTCCACTCACACTCACATACACCGTCCTGCTACCTTAGCCAGCATACCCCTTGGGTGTCATGGTGTCCCCATGGCAACCTATATTTACACCACTTGACTGAGGAAGAGTGCAGAACTCAGTTTAGTAGCAGCTGTGGATTTTTGGATGCATGCACACAATGGGTGAGTGACCCAGAGAAAGAGAAAGAGAAGGAGAAATGAAAAGGGGAGTGTGAAAGACTTTCTGTTTTAGAAGTGAGTATTAGAGACATATGAGCCCAGTAAAGCATTTGTTTGCAGTTGCTAGGCACGCAGGTTCCTAGTTCAGCATATGTCTTGATGCTCATATTACCAGGCATGTGGTTAAAAACCCCACCCCACTGCAATGCCAAGTGAAATGACTCAATGACAATGCCAGTCGGACCCTCTGTAGTCACACCTCACCACGCCTCATAAAAATGCAAAACATTTAAGCACAGTGAATTACAAACTGTCATTCATATTTATGTTTGAATCTCTGCTTTTCTGTGCAGTTTTAACTCTAGCTCTAATTAAACCATTTTTGATACACTTCTAATCGGTTTTGTGTCGAGTTTTAAACACACAAAAGTTATGTTTATATATTTATTTATGTAGTTACAGTGTCACTTTACAGGGGGCTTAAGGTATCGTTTTGCGTGACGTTGGACTGTCCCATCTTTGTGTCCCTGTGGAGGGTTTGGATGATATGGAAATTGAATTTTGTAGAATTTTAGCAGTAATGAGCTACCACTACTATTTACACAGCTGCAACAGCATTATTATTACTTTTTCCTCCAGAGGGGCAGCTCAGCTAAACAGGAGAAATGGGCTGTTGATCAGGCAACTTTAGATTACGTCATAAGATAACCTGCTGAGTCTGACTTGTACCAACACCCTCCCTTCCACAAGAATAGTTTTAACATAACTCATCACATAATTCTCTGAAATCAATAAAGCAATAAAGCCTTATTCAACATACCAAAAGACCCCAAATCAATGATTCACTGCATACTGCGTTACCTCACTGAATGGTATGTGGTCAAATGTCACAAAGCCAGGGTCAAAAAAGGTATCTCACACTTTCTGCCTGTTTTTCGCATGTTAGCCTGCAGATGCAGTAACAGTACCTTGTTCGTAGGTGGAGGTCAATAGTTCACAAAAAGCTTAACTATTACTGTTATTGTCGATAGCTCATGAAAGTACTATATTGTCCTTGTTTAATCCATTTTTTAAAATTAACAAAAAATCTGTATTTGGTTGACATTATGATCTATTAGGCAACATTTGGCTCCACTCTTGGCAAAACTTGACAAAATGAAATGCCATGGTCTGTGGCTACACTTTGTATACAATCATAAACCATGTCAGCATTTCAATGATTGAGTCATGATCGTTTGGAGCTGGACTGCCCCAGTGCCATAATTTCACTACATTTGTGTACAAACTGTAGTTCCAGCATTTGGAATAAGAGTGTTGGTCATGACATGGTTTATCAGGTTGCCTGTAACCTGGTTTACATGATTATCAAGTGACAGCTTCTCTACTACAATTAAAACAACCAGGTTAGAGCTTGGCATAATCTGTTCAACAGGAGTGCAGAGTCAGTAACAGTAACATAATAACCCTAGGGAGATGAAAAGACAACACCACACCTCAGGTGCTAAATGAATTGTTACTCATTGGGATCAATTAGACTGCTCCTCCCAGTTATTTCAAGGGTTTACATTTAGGATCTATTGCAGTGACTCTGGGTTAAGTCAGCAACCGGTGATCCAAGAGTATCTGTTTCACACCTGCTCATAGAAGAGAAATCCACTTATTGTAACTGCACCCCATCCTCTCCTCCTCCCTCTTCTCCTCTCCTGACCCATGTAGTCATCTTATCCACTTGTGACCAGTGAGACACGCTAAAACTGTTTAACACGAGATTTGCTCCAAGACAACAATAATTCTCCAAAAATAGGAGCAGGAAGCCAACTTAGCCTTCTGTCTGAACAGCTGAAAAAAACATGTCTGTTTTTCCTTAAAAGACCTTACCCGACCAAATATGATTGACACATCTGTGGACGTTTGCCATACAGTATTTCTATTCTTTCCTTAATCTTTTAATGATTTGATTTATGAGTTGATCTCCTTAACTAATTGTTTTGATTCTCTGACATTTCAGATCAACTCTAGAACCTCAATGGCAAAGCAAGCTCCCGATGTTCCAATGTTTTCTAATTAATAGAAATTATAACTTTGGAATTAATCTCATAAAAGGAGATAAATAAATCCAATGTTGAGGGACATAAACATTTGCTGTGGAATTACTGTTTTTATAGGTGCGAGATATGAGTTTGTGGGTGGCAAACAAGCCCACAGCGGAGGAGTGGAAGGAAGAAGGGATAATTAAGGTAAAAGGGAGGGATGAGGGAATCTCAGGTGGCCCAAAGCCCCATATGGCTGGAGAGCAACAAGAAAGAGAATAGAAAGGGGTAGATGGGTGGAGTCCAACATTAGAGCAGAAAGCCAGGAGAGATGGAATGTAGAAGCAAAACAGCAGGAAATAATAATTAGTCTGTTCTCTATTCCCTGAGCTGTGTCTTCAATTAGAGAGAGCTCCTGCTGGAGACACAAGGAGAAAAACACTTATGTTACAGATATTGTTGGCTTTTAGCAGACGAGCCTCTCTTATACGGACCCCAGGTTCCTTTGTTGTGAAAAAAACATATAACACAGATCAGTACAAATACAGTGAAGATATATATCTAAAATAAATTCATTGAGGTTTTCACCAGAAAATTATTTTGTTTCCTTTTATTTTGCCTATTATAAGCTTTCTCTTTTGTGTTCCTCTCTCTGTAACCAGGATAGAAGCTAGCAGCAGTGTTAAAGGCTTAACGTGAAAAACAATCACAACTTGTGAAAGAGTACTTCACCACCTCTGCCTTATCAGGCGATATCACTGCTATGGCAGTTGGTGTTAGAGGAGTCCATTCAATCTGCACACACACATGTGCACTCCGTCTGTCTTCCTCTCTGACAAACCCACATACCACAGTGACTAACATATGACTGCAGGCTTCCAGAAATAAACCTGAGCAGCCCATAACAGCTGCATTCGAAGCACAGAGACAGATACACTGTACTGAAGATACTTGAGACTGATACACAGACATAATTTGTCTTCCAATGCTTTCTTTCACTGAGGAGCTTAGAAAATAGAAGAAAATAGGGTGGGTAATGTAGTGGGGCCTAAAGGGCACACCAGTCTATAAATACAGCCAGTGTACATGTCTCAAATGTTTTTGATGTATCATACCATGGCTTTGGAGTAAATTTATCCGGAGAGTCTGTACTGCTTTGATTTACGCACAAACCAAGAACCTATTAATTATATCCTACTGTGCCCGGCCTTATAACAGACTCCTACTTGGAACATTATAACCACAATAGACATTGCTGAAATTGTTAATGATTTAGAGACTAATAAAGAGTAAGTTCCAATAAAAAGTAAATAAGAGTAGCACCTTCAGCACTTTATCTATCTATTAACTAGTTAATTACAAGTGTTCAGTGTGTTCAGAGAACTAAATCCTACATGGAACAAAGTTTAACAACCATAAGCTTTATCAGTCAGTCTTGTGCTTCCGTATACACTGACACCTTCTTAAACACATAAGTTGAGCAAAGGTTATACTGTATGCTTTTGATCTAATATGCTCAATCAGTGCGGACTTTGGTTAAGGTTCTAAACTTGCAGAACAAGCTTGTTCCATCCACACCCCTCCTATTCAAACAGGATAGCCTATGAAATGGATGCAGATATTACCAGATACACATTGTACCGCTGCCAACAACGCATACCCTCAAATACTCTCTCTCCTGCCTATCTCAGTTTACACAGGAGTTAAATTTAACCCATCATAAAAATAACCCTAAATATCCAGATGTGACCACGTAGACTAAAACATTTTCCTCTTTGGTAAAAGTAAATACAGTATAGCCTTCAAGCAAAAGAGAAAAAAAGAGGGAAGTCGCTTAGTCAGCAGTGTGGCTGACCACATGAACCTTAAACGCCTAAATAGAGAAGGTTTTCTGAAGGATGTATAGGGTGGGGAGCTTGTGTCTGCATCTTCCTCCAAATCTCCATCTTCTGAGCAGGAAAAGACACAGCATTATGGAATAACATTATCTTGTAGTCTATCTCTTTCTCGTATTTTAAGAAACTGTATGGACTGACAGACACATTTGGCATTTAAATACTATGCAAAGGGGTGAGACTGACATTTTAGTCTAGTGAGCACGGTTTCAAATTAATGACAATTTACACTGCAGCTAGCAAACTGTGTTTTTCTTCCTCCATATTAGTGGTCGAGTGATATGTGTTTTTTAATGGCCAGTGACAATATTTAGAGAGCAGGGTGGCAAATGGCTGATACATTATGCATTCTATATAGTGATATATAGTATAGTAGACTATATCACTTTATGTAATCATTTAACTGCATTTTTCTATACATTATAACAAAATATATATTTAACGCTAGCCAGTAACAGTTTTAGATTAAATTTGCTGTAATTTATTAGGTCAATTTACAGTAATCAGCCTATTTATACGCCATTTACATGACTCATGAGTTCACACAGGAATGCATGTACACACGGACTTGAAAGTTGATATCCAATAATTATCTCTGGGTGTGTTTTGAGAATAAACTGATACTGTTATTTGTAATGCCAAACTTTTTATCTGTAAAATGTGCCCCCCGTCTTCCTGTGGGCATGTTTGTAAGACACAGGAATGCAGCTACACCAAACAACAGATGCATTTAAAATAAAATGTTATGACCTACCAACAGTGAGGCAGATGGCAGCAAAAATCTGGATGTCAAAAGTGGTAGGTTTTTTAATTTTGCTATTCTTTGCACTTCATGAGGCAAAATCTAGACATAAGAAATGCACCATGCCTGTGTGGCGATAAATGGCAACAAATGTGTTTGTCTCTGTAAGGGCGTGGGTAGTTGATCATCACTGGGGACTGAACCATGTGACCAAAGTAAACTCACTTGGTTCTGACGTTACATATTACATGTTACAGATTGAACAGACAGGAAAAACAGACAAAAAGAACAAGGTCTATTAAATCTGTCACAGCTAAATAAAACACTTTGAAGACAGAAAAAAAAAACACTCAAGTGAGGAATGCTATAAATGTAGACTTTATATGAGCAGTTTCTTTCTTCCTCTGTTTGTTTATATTAGTCTGTTGGTTCTTCTGTTGGTGTGGATGCTAAAATGAACAAAACCACATTAATCAGAGGCTTCTGGACTAAAGCTCACTCAACACACAAACGAGCATATAGGCAGACACACATAAACACCAGGCCCAGACATGTAGAGGAAAACACCAGTGTGCTCATTAAAACTGTTGTGTCTCATGCAGACATCGAGAGGAACACTCTAGTCTAAATGCAATTACCATAGACGATGCTCCAACTCACACAAAGAACCAAACACTGAATCGGATGCAGGTTCAAGCTGGAGGCATTTCATGTGCCACAAATATATTCTAAACAGAGAAGTTCAGGTAAATTATTGCAGTGCCTCAGACCAGGTGAGGACGCAAGCTGCCAGATTTTGGGTCAAATTTTGGATAATCTTGATCTCTGTGCACTGTGAGAAATCAGTACTCATCTAGTCTCTGGGAAGGGAGGAAGTTGTCTTTTGTAATTACAGGCTTATAAAGCTCAGAACTGAGGCTTCATTCAGGCTACCTTTCTACCACTCCTGAAGGACACACTTAGGGTTTCTAAACAGACACACACACACAAGGCTCGGATTTCAATGGAAAGGTACAAACGAATTTCACTGCCTTCAAAAGAGCAGTCTCTCCCTTCCTCATTTGTGTGCTCAGTGACCATGCTCTGTGTGTGTTCATGTAGTTTTATGAGCTGTGCTTCATTAGGACCGGGCTATGTAGTAAAGTAGCTACTGCCCGTGTGATGACGAAAGAGAGATCCCAACACAAAGGGTAGTTGTCATGGTAATTTTGGACAGAAATGTCACACTGACCGGATAAAAAGGCAGTTTGGTTCCACTGCCAGCTGACTCTGACCAGCCTACTTTGTAATTTGGCCAAAAAGCCCTTGAGTGTCTGAAATCACTGTATTTAAGAGTATCTGGTTAAAGGACCTTTGCTTGAAAGATCAGAGGAGAAATAAACCAAACCTTAAGTCACCACATCACCACTCTTTCAAACGGTATCACACCCTACTCAGGTTGCCACTGAAGAACACCTATGTTTTACTGTATGTCTTTGCCCCACTGCACCACCACTACTACACACCGACGGACCATATAAATGGAGTACAGGGTCCTGAGGAGTTAATGCAAGATAGGTACATGTGTGAGCCCTTTTCAATGGCAGCAGGAATGAAGGAGCACAGAAATACCATATTTTAACAACAATGCAAGATTTGATGAAGTCAGCAACATTTTGGTCTATAGTACACAACTATTACCATAATCACCACCCAGATATGTAACTATGCTGATGCAGGATCAGACCTGGTCAGTGAGCTACTCACAAAGACATCATAACTCTAAATTGAATTTTCTGTATAGAAATCCAGTCAAAACTGTTTGGAAAATAAGCTCAGCGATGTCAACTGTTTGAAAATCTTTCAGAAATTTTGAAAACTCACCAGAAAAATGAACACAAACTTCACTTATATGTAATGAAAACTTGCACAAATCAGAAATTGACTGTAAATTATCCCCACTTCATTAGGACAGAAACAGTAACATCTATTTCTCTGTATCACAATAACTTCTGAAAGGCCAAGATTCGCTTACTTCCCAACATAAAACCGCAGTGAATGAGTAGCTTAGTACAGTATGGACACTGCTCCCAACAGTAGCATATTTTGGTAGATTTACAGTCAGCAATGATACACGGTTATTTGTTGATGTGATCTCCATACAGACCTCAAAGCATGCAATAAAGAAGTGGGGGGAAAGCATCAGTGTTGTGCTATATTGTCCTTTCATCTTCTGACTTGTCATAGCAGAAAAAGCACAGGTGTTACAAATCACATTAATGATGGCTCCCCTGTATATTCAAGTGTCCCATTAAGACAGGACAATGAGACCAGCATGCACAATACCAGGGGGACCCTAACTGAAGCAGCCCAATGGATTCATTTTAATATTTGAAATGATGTCTTTACTACTGTGACATTTCCAAATATGAAAAGGGACTGAACTGCTCTAAACAACACAATTAAAAGCACACTGTGGCACAGCACTCTCTGTAGCATACAACTACACTGTTGCACTATGCGTTTGGTCCAGAGCGGTTCACATTGTGAGTGAGCGGCAAAGAGACTGTAGGTTAACGGAGAGCCGGCTGTGGCTGCTGGAACTCTCTCTGTTGTCAATACTGACTATGGGCTGGGCTACAAATGCTTTTTAAGTGTTGTTGTGGACGCTCTTCTGAACCATTTTGAATAAGCGGCCATTGGGGCTTCCACTCATTGTAGGCCAAATCATTCTCCAGTTGCTTATTAATGCCAACCTTATTAACAATGATACACAACCACACGTATAAGCGCAGGTTTCTTATAAATATTTCAGCCACACCATGTGTGATAACACAGCATAATGTAGCTTACTATTGAGCACCCTGAAGCACAGATAAATATTGTAAACGGATGAGATGAACTGTGCTATAATGGCTATTTATACTAAACATGATGCACACACAACAAATGCAGCGATACGTTTGCGCAGTTTTTAGCAGCCGCGCAGGTTCTTTTTCCGAGCTGAAATTAGACTAATTATCTATAAAGGTAGTTTAAAGTTGCGCAAACTTAACGTTGAAGTCCTTTAATTATCCTGTGCTTCTTTTTAAGGACTTACCCCAAAGGCGGTTTGGACGAGTCGGTCATTGCAGTGATTAGATATCCGACTTCAGATGATAGCGGCACTCAAACTGGGCTCCCAAAATCCGCTGTTGCTCTTAGACTCGGTGGATATTCATTATTATGCTATCACCTGCGAGTTAGCACATCAGAAGTGAATTAAATTGCTGCCCTCGAGGTTTTCGAGCACATCACAAACCAATAAAGCGGCTAGTTTTTATGTGAAGAAAAGAACAGCTTTGTGTTTTCTATCACAGGTCCAACAAGTGACAGTGCGCAGAGATGACAGTCCAGTGTGACCTGAAGCACAAAGACCGCAAAGAGTGTGTGAAAGCTAACTACGACACAAGAATAGATAAATGTTGAGTAATTTGAGTCCAACTTACTTCAGTCAAGACGTTCTTACTGAGTCATTCTCGTGGACTGGGTTACTTGTCAAATCCTGTTGATATAATCTTCGTATCCCCCGGCTGATTTTCCCTTGAGCTTTGTCAAGGTAACGGAATTAACAAACAACACTTCCGGTAAAGGGTTTCAAAATAAGAGTCCATAAATAAAATGGCAGTTCACCAACGTGTCTTTGTTTCCCTTCCTTTTGTATCTATAACAAGCCTATGCCAGCCATACATACCATAAAACTATCAAGACACGACTGTAGACGCCTACACTGATATGGTGAAACGTGCAGACGAAGGTTTTACAGAATAGGATATGGTGTTACAGCACATAAAACTTTTATATTTAGTCCTCTTGCTAATCCACTTATGTATTTCCCATACTTGATTATGTTTATACATAACGTACACAGATCATGCAGTTCGGTGGACTGCCTCTATTACGCCTCTTAAGAAAGTCTATTATTTGGAAGGTAATGCTAAATGGTTTCCGGTCTTTTGCAGCTGCGTCTGTCTAACTTGACGCAACTCTCTCCAGCCCGCCGTCGTCAGCAGCTCTCACGTCAATCATCCACATTGGGAATTCACTGAGCGCCAGCTGGAGAGCAGCGGCACGAATTTACTACAATTACAACAAAAGTACACTACAAATAAACAGAGATACATACGGACAAAAGGTTAACCCCTTTATTGCATGGTGCTGCCATATGGCGACAATTAGCCTAATTAAATGGCAGTAATATAGAATTCATGTATTACTGTTTAGTGGGCTATAGCCATAATCTCAGCCATGTCTCTATGGTAGTTGCCCCTTGCACATTTAAAACGCAGAGTGCACTTCGCACACATTTGTCCAGGTACCACGCAGCTACAGCCAAATATCATCTCCACTTTTAAGTGTTTAGTTTGTGATGCTAGTTGTTCTACTGAGAAGGACTTCTTTCAGCATATTGGATCTGAAAGGCCATGAAACTGTCTTTTGTGTATTTGAAGGGTGCAATTTCCGGACAAATATTTACAATACATTTCTGAAACACAAAAGCAGAAGACACCAACCTTATTCTTTGAGTGATTTTAAGGAAGCTGTGTATGAGAGACACTATAATCAGACAGCCGACCTCTCTGATATACCAGAGGTCAGTGCTGATGAGGGAACAAGTTTAGATTGTGATCCCGAATGTGCATCATACCTAGTTCTGAAAAGAATTTGCTTGCTTCTGCTGAAGCTAGAGACCATCTGTAATGCGTCTGTGAGGTGCATTGATGCTTTGGTTGAAGACCTTCACTTCATTTCATCTTCAGCATCTGTAGCTGTTGTTAGAAATACACTTGATTCAACATTGAGATTAAATAAATGCACTGTAGACCAGGCCATCATAACTGACTTGTCAGAACAACTGTGCAACTTCCATCCCATTAGTACAGCACTAGGAGCAGGTGGTAGTTCAGCTTTTAAGAGAAGAAGGTATTTTAAGGAGCATTTCTAGTGTGTTGACCCTGTTGAATATATTGTTGATTTTCAAAAGAACAAGACCTTTCAGTATGTGCCCATTCTCAAAACTTTGCAGGAAATTGTGAAGAATAAAGACATTGTAGAGGGAATCTTATCCAGGTGTTCAAACAGCACTGGATATATTAAGTCAATTTTTGATGGCAAATTTTACAAGCAAAATTATTTTTATGCTGGAGAGGAAACACGACTCTCAATAATCCTTTATGTAGATGATTTTGAGGTGTGTAACCCACTAGGGACTTCATGGAAAAAACACAAAATTACAGCCATTTATTGGGTTTTGGCAAATTTGGGATCTGAGTTGCAATCTGAATTAACATCAATAAACCTAGCTTTACTTTGCAAAGCTGTTGATGTCAAACAGTTTGAATACAAAGTAGTTTTGGAACCACTATTGAAAGATCTTTGCACTCTAGAACAGGAAGGGGTTTTAATTCCCAGTGCTGGAAAAAGTATTAAAGGAACAGTACACTGTGTTGCAGCTGATAATCTTGGTGCACATTAGATCAGTGGACTAGTTGAAAGTTTCCCAGGGCCATACACATGTAGGTTTTGTCTTGGACATTCTTCCAAGTACCAGACACTTGAAGTGCGAGGTGGAGCTTTTCCACCTCGTACAAAGGAGGACCATAATTTGCATGTACAAACTGTTAAAGAAAATCCCAGTTTAACACATTTCTTTGGAGTAAAGCGGTCATGTCCACTGACTGACAAATTGACTCACTTTCACTTTGTTTCTGGGTACCCACCAGATGTACTTCATGATATCTTTGAAGGGATTGTTCCAAGAGAACTGGCATTGTGTATTCAGGTTTTCACTAAGAAGAAGTACTTTAATTTAACTCAACTTAATGAGTTAATTACATGTTTCCCCTATAAGGGATCAGACAAAACCAATAGCCCTCAGGAAATCCCTCAAACATACACAAGTCGTAAATCTATAGGGGGAAACGCTCATGAAAACTGGGCCCTAATATGGTTGTTGCCACTCATTATTGGTTCACTGATACCCGAGGGTGATTCTGCTTGGCAGGTTCTTCTGACTTTAAAAGACATAGTTGAATTGGTGGTTGCCCCTGTTCATACACTTGAGACAATTGCATACCTGGACTTCAAAATATCTGAACATCGTGACAGATTTTTGGCAGTTTTTCCAGAAGAGAGACTGATACCCAAGCACCATTTTTTGGAACACTACCCTACATTGATCGAAGAATATGGGCCTCTGGTTGGTGTATGGACAATGCGCTTTGAAGCGAAACACAGCTTTTTTAAGCAAGTTGTGAGGCACACTAACAATTTCAGGAATGTCTTGTTGACTCTTTCGACACGACACCAGATGATGATGGCATACCACCTGCAAACAGATGGTGGAAAGCAGGCAATATGTGTTGCTAAAATATATGAGGTGCCTTTAAATGTGTTGCATCCAGACATACAGGAAACCTTAAGAGATACATCACCACTTATGTCTACTGTGTTGTTAGCCAAGACTGTCACCTGTTATGGAACAAGGTACAATGTTGGGATGATCCTTTCCTATGGCTCTACAGGTGGACTTCCTGATTTTGCTGAGATTATTCAGATTGCTATTTTGGACAACTGTGTACACTTCATTGTAAAGTTACTTGCTGCCTGGTATGAAGAGCATCTAAGGTCTTTTCAGTTGGAGGACACTGGTAAAATGGCACTTTGGGAGCAGCAGAAACTTGGTGATGTCTACCCCTTGGCTGCATACAGTGTGGGAGGAAAACGCTTGGTTACACTCAAACATCACATCTGTTGTTCGGTTTAGGTAAATGACATTATATTGAACTTTACATCTGTACATGCATCATGTTATCTGTATTCTGGTCCATGTAACTGGGATTTTAATTTCTTTTGAGCAATTTCATGACAGTTCTAATTATGGCCTACATATATATTGTTAGGATACTGTAATTCAAGTGTTCCACTAATAATTATTAACTTGAATTAAAAAGTTAAATGATTTGGGAATATTAAATACATTTTATTTTCATATATGAATGGTTAATAATTTGATGTCAAAATGGAATGCAAAAATACTTTTAAAAAGACTCACTATTTTTTTCAACTTTTAATTCATAAAACTGAAAGTGGTCCAACACATATGATAGCAGCATTAATTTATATTAGATATATTACTAATGACATACATGGCAATACACAAAAAATTAGCACAGTCTATTTAGTGATTTTTAATTTTAGGAAACATAAAAATTATTAAAATCGTGTATTTCGTGTCATAATATAATATTCTCTGTTTTTTTTTTTTTTTCTTCTCTGGCTCTTCATTCATTATTATAGAAGTTGGTCCTTCCATCAGGAATCCCACTGACTGTGGAGGAGCTGCAAACTACTGTAAAAGAGAACTTTGGAATTTCTGAGGAGTTCAGTTTTCAGTATTTGGACTCAGAATTTGAAGATTACTTCACTCTGCATAAAACTGACCAAATTAAACACAAAGACACGATAAAGGTTGTCTATGCTGCCTCAATTATTCTTAACTTGCAGCAAGTTGAGGAAAGTTTGGACATTTCTTTTGGTCGACAGTCAATAGTCTGTGACTCAGCATTAAATGTAGAGTCCTCTGCTGGAACATCATCTTCACTGGACACCATTATCCTGCCGAGACAGAGAAGCACTGCTGAACGATGTCAGCCATGGCCAAAGCAGTTCCCCATTCCACAGTTTGCATATGAGACTGAGATGTACCTTGAAAGAGCCGATGAAGACTACAGAAAGAATGGAACACTTCTGACTGCCTCAAAGGTCAAGACAGACATATTGGAGAAGCTGGCTGAAACTATATATATTTATACAGCTTATCCGTCAAGTGCACAGATATGTGATGTTGCTGAGGCACTTGTCAAGAAATATCCTTGTCTGAAGGAACGTGGCTCCTTCTCAGGTTACTATGGCTGGCAACAAAGCCTCAAACACAAGATGGCAAATTAGCGCACCAAACTCAGAGGCTACGGTGTTCCTGAGGTGATGTGCAATGCCTTGAAGCGCAAGAGCCCTGCAGACCAGAAATCTGCAAAGAATGTGAAAAAGCCTCGAAAGGCAGAAATAAACTACCTCCCACCCTACCCAGCAGGAGAGGATGAGGAAAGTCAAGAACAGGAAAGGATTCAGTTGATAACTGAAGTAAGGAAAAGAGACAACAACAAATTGGTCAAAGAGAAGATGGCCAAAACCTTTGCACACCGAAGAAATGAAATCGTTAACCAATCACCCACCACAGAGGACATAAAAGCCAGATGGCTCTATTTGAGGCATCTAATGTGAGTTATAAGTGTATGGTAATCGGAAACATTCCTTTGCAATTGTGAGTGGTCAACTATTTGATACAAAATATGCTAAGTTACTGTCATCTCATAAATCACGTTTTCAGGTATTTTCAAGATCAAATATGGTTTACTGGTTACATCATTTGTTTTATAGATCCAGGATGAGTTTCACAGAATCACAATGGTGCACCTGGAATCAAAGTACATGTCCAAGCTGGATGAATACTCTCCCAGGCTTCTGAACCTCTTCCACTCAAAGGGTGTGGTCAGACTTTTCTGAGTGTAGTGAAAAGAGGGGCTTTTGATTTGATAGTACAAATACACAACACATCACATGACCAGGAAATCCTCTATGTTATTAATTTTCCCATCGACAAGTGAAACTAAAAAAAATCAGGAACTGAGGAAAAGTGGACTAATTCGTCAGTATCTGGGTAAAATTCCGTCAAGAAAACAGCTGAAATACTCTCTGAAGTAAGTTACCAGTTTGAGTTTCATCATTGAAATCAGTTTATATGTGATAGTCATTTTGTAAAATAGTAAAAATGTATTCGTTTCCATATGAAAAATATAGGCCTATACGAATTATGACTGCTGTATATGGTATGCATTCAGCCTATAGAGCAGTCAATCCGGGTACTTGGCCTTGCCTCAAGCCCCGGGCCTTTTGGGTGTAAACAGTCCCACTAATGTGACTGGCGGTAAATGTAAATTTCGAGGTTTTTGCCAATTTAATACCATAAATGAGAATAGCGTGTTGCTTTTTAGCTATTATGAGCCACACTCCTATGGCCAACAAGGCAAACAGTTGTGTTGTGTCGTTACCGATCAACCATCAACGTCGTTATATAGAACAAATACAGAAATAGGGACTGCCTTTATATACTGTCAATGGTCTGCCCCCGTCAAAGTGGACGGACCGGACATATACAGCTGCCTTACTGAAGCTCATATTTCTGACATGTGACATTGTTTCTGTCTTTATTTTTCTGTTTTGGTCGCCTGTCCAACGTTACTATAAACTAACTGCATCGCTGTGCCGAAGCGAAACCTCCGTTTGTGTTTATTAGTCGACCTTTTATTACGAGCCGACAGGAGAAGAAAACAGAGAAATAAGAAGGCAGGTCAGCACAGTTTATGTGAAATATAAAAGTTACAATACCCTCTGCTCCAGACTGTCAAACCAAACTCCATTTCAAAAGCGTGTGCTTTATGGTAGGGCTATAGTTTTTCACAGTAAAACTTGAAATACACCACCACCAAGAAGACTAATTCACTTCAATCTACAATTACAATCGGCACACATGTTTTTATTCAGTAACATCAGCAACTAACCTGTGATAAAGTGTTTGCCACAGACGGACATATAGCTACTGTGGGTTCGGTTCCCACAGTTTACCACTTTTGTTCTCTTTGCGGATTGCCTAAAGCCACAGATATTTTTTTTTATCGCCCTTCGTTGATTAGTTAAGTAAAGACAACTGTAAACTGTTTGTTTTTACTGTTTGATGAGCAAAAAGCTCCGCAGCAGCTATTAGGCATGGTACCACTACGCACTTTTACTGCGCTTGTTTCACCCTGAAGGGGGCGTGGTCGTTTTGAGGACAAGAAAGTGACGTATGGTTGCTCATAAGTATAAGAAAATATGTGTGGCACAAAGAGGCTATAATGGTAAACTGAGGGAGACAGTGTTTACAACTTTTGATTGCTTTTAAAAGGGTAAAAACCCTAATTTGTGTCTATATTTTGTAACTTCAGACATTTTGTTACAGGCATTTATTATCTGGATTACAAATTACACCACTGGAATTAATTGTTATTACAAAAGGAATTGCAATATCCCACCGAAATAATATGTTGGTCAATATATTTATGTTTTACAGGTTGCAAATACACTGTGATATATAGTCCAGATAGTACATTAATTGGACTGTAGGCAGTATTTTGTAATGATGTCCCAAAAACATTCCAAAAAACAATTAAACTAATATTATTTTACATTTTTTTAAACATTGGCTTATGCATTTCACTAATTCTATGTTGAATTTGTTTAGTTTTAGTTTTTCATTAAAATAATTTTCATGTTCATGTTTAAATAATTCATTAAGTAGAGGGTTAATATGAATCAGAACTAAACATATAGACCTAGAGATGTATATTATTAGATATTAGATATTGTGCCATCATTGTTATGATTGTTATTACTATTATTGTTGTTGTTGTTGTTGTTGTTGTAGGCTATGTTTTACATATAAGATAAGAACTTCTGTGATGAAAAATTCAGGTCTTTTTTCCATGTTCTCCCAGCATGCTTTATGCTATCTTGCCCATGCAACGCCTCCCTGCACAACTAAGCTATGATTCTGCACCACGAGAGGGCCCTCATAGACCACTCTACACTACTGCAAACCCACCATTCAATATTGCCCTAGAGCAATAGCTTTTTGCAATAGCGATTACATAGAGATGGACAGCATTATTAATGCTGCATTACTATTGGCCAACAGTAATTATGAAAATAAAAAGAAGAAGAAGCAAAAACAATATTTTGGCTGTGTAGCAGCAAGTAAGACACAAATGGCATCAATATCAATCACACAGACACGAGTTGCCTTTGATGTCTACTCTGTTCTATTGATCTAATATCTGAAAACTAAACAGCAGTGTGAGCAAACACATTAAACTTTTCAACTTAATTAAAGCTACAATCTGTGATGTAAACGCAGTAAACTAAAGGATATCTCTATCACTAAAACTGTCTGGAACATCCTATTATTGATAGTCAGATATTTTTATGTCATACAAAATCTAAATGAGCATTGCTCTGATCTTATTACAGATTTGTCTGCATTGCAAAGGAGTACAAGAGCTATAATCATCTATAGACTGTGCTATTTAGGTATTTTTTTCTGTATCAAACATCCATTAACTTTGAGCTCCTGATAAGGATCTCACAGTCACACACACATCTGCACTTCTCTTTTTGTACTAGCCTACTCATTAATAAGGGACTGCTTACATTCAGACAGTTTGTTCATCACTTCACATTTGAGGACATCACATCCAGAAAGATCTGGACAGAGGAATAAGGAGCCCTGAAGTGCAACTGTTTACTATACCTGACAGGAAAAGGAATAACTGAGATATCACCATGTTAGGTGAATGCATTTAACTTTTTTGTTGTTGTTGCATAGTGTACAGTATACTTATCCATGTATTATTGATTTGATGAAATATTTGTGTCTGATCATTTGATGCCGTAATATATTGCGAACAGTTTTATGTCTGCATGCCATTTAAATACAAATGCTGTAACGCAGTATATTTCATAATTTCTTTGGATTTCCATTTTGATCTTTGTCAAACAATATATTTAAATCCTGAGATTACAGAAAGTGTTTGTGACGATGAAGAATGACTAGTAAGCACTTTGAATTTCATGTGATTTTTCAATGCTGGAATATAGCTATATATATTTTTCTTTTCTTTTTTTTCTTTGTCTGCAGTTTATGGAGAAAATGTGACTATATATGATTATTCACAATATTATGACGAGTCGGAATTATTCGCTCCGTGCAACTCCGTGGATGTGAGGGATTTTGGCAAGGTGTTTCTGCCCACTCTCTATAGTTTGGTTTTCATCCTCGGCTTCATAGGTATGTGGGCTGTGTGTGTGTGTGTGTGTGTGTGTGTGTGTGTGAGAGAGTGAGAGACAGAGAGAGAGAGAGAGAGAGAGAGAGAGAGGCAGGGGTTGTCAAGGACTATCAAAGGTCAAATTTAACACACTCATTTAGATCCGTTTTTTTATAAAAAAGTTAAAAGACAGAAGTTAAGGATTGAATGATCTGTCATAACCACATTTTAGACTAAGTGATAGCTTACGTTTGGAAATAAGATAACATCCCTTATCATTACTTTACATATGCTATGATGGATGATATGATGTTGTTTCCCTCTCGCCAGGTAATGGCTTAGTGGTCTGTGTCCTGGTAAAGTACCGCCACCAGACCAACTTGACAGACATCTGCCTCTTCAACCTGGCTCTGTCCGACCTGCTCTTCGTCATCACGCTGCCTTTCTACGCTAACTACGCTGTGGTCAGCCAATGGCTCTTCGGAGACTTCATGTGCCATCTCGCCGCTGCCTCCCACACCACCGGGTTCTTCAGCAGCATCTTCTTCATGGTGCTCATGACGCTGGACTGCTACGTGGTCATCATGCACGCTCACACGGTGGTTCAGTACCGCACCCTGCGGGCAGGTGTTGCTCTGACCGTGCTGGTCTGGATGCTGAGCTTCAGTGTGTCTCTGCCGGCTATTGTCTTCACAAAGGTGACAAATGAGTCTCACGGGCTGAGTTGTGACTTTGTCCCGGAAAACGATGCATGGAAGCTTTATAACCTCTTCACTACAAATCTGCTGGGTCTTGTGATTCCCTTGCTGGTGATGGTGGTGAGCTACTCCAGGATCATCCCCACTCTGGTGAACATGAGGAGCACAAAGAAGCACCGAGTTGTCAAACTGATCATCTCCATAGTGGTTGTCTTTTTCCTATTCTGGGCCCCATATAACATCTCCCTCTTCTTGAGTTTTCTGAAAGATGAAGAGAAATTGCAAGGTGACCCATGCACCCTGGACTCAAATTTAAAGCTGGCAGTGACAGTGACTGAGGCCTTTGCTTACACTCACTGCTGTCTGAACCCCATCATATACGCCTTTGTGGGACAAAAGTTTATGAAACGAGCCTTGCGGCTGCTGAAGAGCTGGGTGCCTGGAATTTACTTTCCCTCCTCCAGAGATCTGTCAGATAGCTCGGGAGTGATTCCATAATTAAGGATAGGCTACCATGTCCATGGGGTGTATTTATAAATTTGATTACATATTAATTTCAAGCAATGACCATCTTTATATTGGGTGATATTTCTCTTTCGTTTAATACAGAAAGTTAACAAGTTCTTTGATTTATTTTGTAAAAAAAAGCAAATTATATACCGGAATTTGCCGTTTTTGTGCTGTCCGATTTCATACATTTCAAGGTTGCTCTTCAAAATTAACCCTAGAAGACATGTTTGTGTATATTATTTTCAGCATTATTTGTTCAAAATAATCATTAAAACACGATAAAGGTGTTTTTAAAACTATTTGAATCCTTAATAAACATAAAGTTATTCACTTTGTGTGTGTCCGAGAAATCTTTGTCAACTATGTTACCCCTTGATATAACCCCTATAAATCAGCAATGGTTTGCTCCAAATTCAAATAAGCAACAATGTGTGATGCCACGCCCTTTTTGGTGGGAATTCTGAAGACAGTGTAGTAAGATTCAACTCCTCCTCTTCAATATTTCATCAAAATGATTGTCTGCATATGGAGTGGATTCATTGTTCATCAACATTTTCTTGTGTATTTACCTTAGATGTTATAATCAACAAAATGTAACGAAAGTACATAGAAATATGAGTTGATCAAGGTCATATGGTGACATGTTTAAGGTCTGTAGGGCCTAAAATGGAGGAAATGTCTACTATGTTACCTGTCAACTATGTTACCAGGTTTCTCTCTTCTTTTCCTAATGCATCCCTTTAACTGTGTAACTTTGTTGTCAACTGTGTTACATGTGATTTCTGTGCCATAATTTGTTTAAATGTTGGCTGAACTGTAATAAAAATGATTGGGGACATTTTTAGAGAGCAAGGTCTGACATAATAATGTTGAATAACTCTAATTTCAACGTAATGTGGATTAATGTAGAAAAAATAATCATCCTTGATTATACTATCCCACAGAATATCCATTATCCAGCTCACAATTCATATTTTCAAAGCAGTTAGACAAACAACCACAAAAACACTGAAGAATAGACGAAAGAACTTGCAAACAAATGTTTTATCAAATGCTTAGTATTTCATTCATGTCTTCTATGACAACTTTTGTCTGTAACACAGTTGACAAAATAATGGATCAATGTTTATTTTGATTTAAATATTTAAGTAATCGTTTGAGCTTAAGCTTGCCAATTAATGAATTTAGCACATTCCAGTGATATATTATGGAAACAAGTAGAATATTTAGCAAAAAAGCACACTGATTTCTTCACTCATAGGTTGATATGAAATGTACCCCTAATTAGAATGACTCTCATACAGGAAAAGCTCTTTTATGTCCAGGTCCTCATGTTGTTGTAGTATGATTTTGTCTCACTTGTCACTTCATCAGCAGGGGCGATGTAGAGGGGTGGCATGGGGTGGCATTTAATACATTACACTGTCACCCTCAGAATGAGCCGTTTATATCTGGATATATATTTTGATGATGGTTGATGATCTGATGATTTATTTTATATATATATATAATGTTTTATAGACTACATAAGAATGTATAATAGAATTGTACTGTAATTTTTTTTGCTTTCGTAAAATATTCTTATGGGCTTTTGTTCCCTTTAATTGATAGTGACAGCCGTTATACTATGGTGTTTAACAGGGGAGGGCGAAGCAACAGAGTTGCAATTTGCAATTACACTGTTGTGGAAAAATATGGTGAGGAATGACATATAATTGAAAAAGTAAGTAAACTAAGCTTTGTTACATATCTAGCGTACTGTATTAGGTATGGGAGCTCCTCTGAAGTAGTAGTAGTAAAAAAAAGAATTCAGGATCTGTCAGAGCACAAGCAGCCAGTTAGAGTGGAGGCAGCGCTGCCAGGGTGGATGTAAAACACTAGTAATTAAAAAAGGAGGCCAGGCCCAGAGTACCATGCTGTCTGGGTGAGGGTGGTAGATTCCCCCACGTGCTTGGGAGAGAAGGTGTCTGTGTATGGGGAGAGGCCGTGGGCTCCCCTGGGAAAATATGAGTCAGAGAGTGTTTCAAACCAATCTCCCAGGCGGAATGAACAACAGAGAACTTTGTGTGTTAACATACTGAATGTGTATTTTCGCAGTTGTTTGCGTAACACAAGGGAATCTAAGTGATGAGCTGTCTTGGGAATGAGGAAGTAAAACCCTTGTTGCGTTTCCTCTCTCAGGACAGCTGTAATCGCTTGTTTGTTATTTCGTCCTCTCGGACTTGTGCTGCATCCCCCCTTGCCCACTGAAACTAACACACCGTTGAAACTACAAAACTACTATAGACTACTAGTCTGTACAGCAGAGAAATAGTGGACAACACCCACGGGTGAACTGTGCATGTGCACCACTGCTCTGCTCAGGCAGAGAGAGTAATATCACCTCCATGACCTGGAAGGAGCGATCAGCCCTCCGAGGAGTAACGCTCCCCCTGTAGGGATTAAGGGGACCTGACATTGTTTCTACTTTGTTTTTTTTTGGGGGGGGAGCATTTCACCATTGGCTCTGGGCCTGGATGAGAGAATGCAAACTTTATTTGTTACTCTTTTGAACATGGTGGAAGTGCTTGGTGACACTGTGTTACATGCTGCCCCTGACTCTCCTCTCCTCTTGAATGTGAGGGGAGAGAAACTGAGAGGGCCCCTGAACCACAAATCTTCAGTGGAACACTTCTTACCTTCCCCGGGGTGGGGGGTTCAGTTTCTCTCGAGTTGCCCCATGGTCTTGGATTGTCTGACAGATACTGCTGGCTAGTCTGTTTACCAGCTGCCTGTCTCTATGGCCTGGCACCCCCGTTTTCCCTTTACTGCTGCTGCCACATATCTGTCCCTGCGGAGGGTGAGGAGTGTGTTTTCGGGCCAGACAAAAATCAAAGGAGCTTCCTCTTCCTGTTTCCTGAGGGTGCTGCCTCTCATTTTCTCCAGAGCTGGACCAAAAAGAACCTTGGTTTGGTCGTATGCTCAGACCAGAGCGGTTCCACCACAAGGCCCTCTCACCTGCGACTGCAAGCCCCATTTATAGACCGCAGCCTTGTACTGCACCATGTGAGCAGCACAGGGCCAGGTCATTCGCCACACAGATCTCTTCCCAGAGGGCAGGGTTAGGTGACCCTGAGTCCAGCTGACGGCCCATCTCCTATGAGATTCCCACCTGGTATGCAGCCAGCAGTGACACTGCATTCAGAGAGCACATTGACTGTGCTGCATATCTATACATTCTCTGGAAAATGGAGGTGGTGAGGTGCTCCATTTTGTTAGGCAGAGAAGCTGAGCAGTTTGGGTGGAGATGAAAATGATGAGCCTCAAAACACATCCATTATTACAAGCCTGTACGCCTACTTGCCTTATGACAGCACATATCACATCCAACCTCCACACACGCATCAAATCTGGATCAAAACCAAAACATGCCAGTCTGGTTACAAGGAATCAAGTCCACATTAACATGCGCAAAATAACCTCTGAAATACTATAACACCATGTTATAGTGCGTGTCACGCATCTACAGACCAATCAATGACACCACTCACGCATGACCATCATAACTAATAAAAAAAAAAAAAAATCGGCCAGGCTGTCTACAAGAGATCCAATCCTCAGCAACATCAAATACAACACAGTGCTAACAATTAATAATACAGTTTATACAGATTACTGCGTCTTCAGAGCACTCGGCCTCAACTTCATGTTGTTCTTCTGGGGAGTCACTGGGTGGGAGAGGATCCTCTGTTCTGTTCTTTCGCTTGCTAGCCATTTTTAGTATGACTTCTGTCTTTCTTCTGTTTGGCGCACATGGCTAATTTGCATAAGTGCACAGCAGTGCCCTGCCCTCAGGTTCATGGCTGGTGAGGCACTGACTTCATCAGAATCAGATTTGTAAATGTAACCCTCCTACTTGTGACCCCACCCAGGTTACAATGCGGACCGATACCCAGAATAGAATTATACCAGCCCTAGACACCAACCATCTGAGCGTTGACACAATTTTTAAAGGGTTCAAGAAAAGCGGGAGACGTGCATTCAGCTCTCCAATAATATTTATTAAAAATAAATTATACTGGCAAAAGACCTGAAAAAGAAAAGAGAAACCATAAAACTAGTCTAAATTAGTTTATTCCACAATACTAAAATGGTCGAAACAACCAGTATATAAATAGCAAATGGCTTCACCATAACATAAAATACAATAAGATTAAATGATCGCAAGGAATAGGCAGAACAGGGTACTCACCGCGGGGAGACTCTATCACCCAATAGAAATCACTTTGTGTGCACACTGATCACTACAAACACTACAACTTGCACTGCAAGGAAAGTCAAACCTACAAACCAATGACGTGACCACTACCCTTCAAACATACCACACTGCATGCAAGGAGGGGTGCATATCCCATGACTACTCCCCGCAGGTCGTCCCACTGCCTAATCAAACAAAAGATGGAAAATACAATGAGATTCAGTTGGTTCAGATTCACAGACATTCAGGGTCACTACACCCAATATAAAAAGACAATATTCAACCATCTACAGATTATGCAAGTTGTACAGTCTGTAACACATTCGCCAACCGCCTTGGCGAACTGGCTCAGGCAGAGCAGCAGTCTGGCCTTAAATCTGCAATAAGGGGAAAGAAAAACATAACAAAAGTCAGTCTCATCAGCTGACAACATACCTCAGAGGGCATGACTCTCCTACATTACCATACTGGTTTCAGTTACCTTGTTCATGTGGGGCTCTGCTAAGAAGCAATGCAACAGTTGAAAAGCTCTACTCTGGTTTAAAAGGGGAGATGGAGGAGCTGAGTCTTTGCCTAAAGAGATTTTATCATATTAGTGATATATCTACGGTTTAATGAAGCCCCAAAGTTCACTGAGACATACCTCTTCAGCACAGGGCTACAGAGCATGCTCCATCTGGATCACTCAGGACAGTCACACCACAACTAAATATACAAAAGATCTCATTAGATTTCTAATAAGGCAATATAACATTTTCCTCCTCCTCTCTCCCTTACCTGCACGACACAGCAATCCTGCCACACAACCAGGCCTCAGACAAATAATTGCAAAATAATTGCCCTCACCTGTCCTTATGAAGGCGGGGAGCTCCCTCTGACTCTACCTAACACGGCGGTGCTTTGGATTTAGATGCCAGCCCCTCACATCCTCAATTCTAATTTGTAACAAAATGTTTACCTTGATTATTTTTAAACAATTTAGCATGGGAGGTGAATTGGTAAGTACTAAATATGAAATGTCAGTGCATTTACTTCCACTAGATAATCAGATTTTCACAAGGGTGCAGAGAGGCCAAGTTCAGTTAACTCCCATGCATACTTTTTAATAACCACCTTCCTTTTCAATCATAAAACACAATGTTTACTCCATTTGCAACATGAATAATTCCTACACACACAGTTTCAATGAAAAAAACAAAAAAAATAGGGGGACATTTATTCAACATGACCCAAATACCCGGGGTTTTTAGTTATTTCAGTTTATGGTACCACGTATGCTGGCGCTCAGTTGGAGCTCATGTGAATATCCTTTTGATTACACTCACACTGGATAGCAACGTTGTTTTCTTTAGTTCAAAACCTCTGTCCAGTGGCGTCTGATGAAAAGTTGTGAAACTCCTCCATGTAGGCTCCTCACACGCCGGTGCTCCATCCTTCTCCTTCCGACTAGCAACGGTAACGCTCGTCCGCTAGCAACAGTCCACACGAAGTTAATGCCAGTTAGAATTCAGTTTATGCGCTTGTTCAGCACTCACACCAAAACTTGTCTTCTTCGTCCTCTCAAGTAGAGTCCAGACTCGTAAAAACCCCTCGGCGTTTTTAATTAAATAAATAAAACTTCGGCAACATTTAACAAACTCATGAACAGCACAGCTCCCTCTCTCTCTCTCTCTTTCTAACCCCGCCCTCTCAGAATCCGGTAGGTTACCCCAGAGAATGTCTAATAAGGAATATGTTAAGGAATATTAAATATGGGACTTTTATTCTTACATTTCTCCAAATTGGTGCAGTAAAAATGCTTGATATTAAGTATGCCTGTAGTCTCATATGTGTAAAAGTCAAATATACCATCAGTAGCCAGGAAACACTGAGCAATATGTTTTTACAGTACCTCAAATATGGTCAAATATGCAATCTCTGGAGGCATAAATATGAGACTTTTATATTGGCATTTCTCCACACTGGTGCAGTATACTTGATATAAAGTGTTTTTTATTCATCAGGGGCGCATGAAACACTTTAACGTAACATATTTCATTTTAAATGTAGGTTCGAATTATAGCTTACTGTTCTAAATACCTTTATTTTGAAAACCGGAAGTAAATACGCTGTTTCCCCGCATTTACCATAATACTGAGAATACTTGTACTCGAAATTTAAGTGCGGCTTCATCTTGACCATGAAAAAGAAAAACGCCTTGTATTTCAATTTTAATTTTTGTATTTTAAAACGAAAATCAAATAACCACTCGTTTTCTGTTTTTTAATACCCGTTTCTGAAAGGAAAATCCAATGACCAAAAGATACACGGACATATATATATCAACAGCATCAAGTGTCAAATGAAATTGAGTGTAATGTACAAAAACTATCCAATCCAATCATGCTGGTCATATAGGCTACATTACATAAAATAAAGTATGTTTGTTTCATTTACAGCATTATACAAATAAAAGATACAGTTTTAAACAAAGACTGTACAGTCACTCTACAGTAAAGCACCTTACTAGAGCAGGAAAATGCTATTAACAATAAGTTATATTGACTCCAGAGGACTGGAGTAAAATCATTCTAAATTTAAACAATTTAGAGACCAAGTGGTCATTCTTAGTTTTGGAAAGATTTGTTTCCAAAAACACATTCATTTGGTCAAGAAGGATAACAAAATATCACAATAAAATCATTTTGTGCTGCGAAACACATGCAACAAAGGGAAAATGAGAAAACATTGTGACCAAATAATGAAAAATGTACATGTAACAATTATACTACATCTAAAAAGCATATAGATTGATAGAAACTGATGAAAAGGCAAAAATGAAAGAGAAAGCTATCCCAAAACACGTTAAACATTTAAATATTAACAGTTTAGAAAAAGTAAATAAATTAGAAAAATACAATAAAGTCAGATGAAATAAAGTGATGGTTGCTCAGCAGATACGTTTCAATTGAAACTAAACAAGAATGTCAGTTTTTCCACAAGAAAGTAAAAACAAAAGAGGTGATAAAGTTATTTCAGTGGTTGAGAAACAGATCCCCAGCTAAGTCAGTTATACACAAGTGTTTGAACTAAGCTTCTTTGCACAATGTCTCATTGTGATGAGAATTCATTCTTTTTTCCATGTTCCCCCAGCATGCTTTCTGCTATCTTGCCCATGCAACACCTCCCTGCACAACTAAGCTATGATTCTGCACCACAAGAGGGCACTCGTAGACCACTCTACACTACTGCAAACCCACCGTTCGATATTGCTCTGGGGTTAAATATTGCATAGAGATTGGCAGCATTAATAATGCTGCATTACTATTGACCAGGAGTAATAATGAAAATAAAAAAGAAGAAGAAGCAAGAACAATATCAAAACAGTGCTTTTTGGCTATGTAGCAGCAAGTAGGACATAAATCAATATCAATCAGCCAATCAATCAATCAGACTTTATTATTACAGCACTTTTCATAAAAGCAAATGTAACCACATTAGAACAGATAAATTCAAAAATAAATAGATAGAAAATAAATAGAAAAAGGCATACAGTTATTCATTATTATTATTATTATTATATAATATAATATCATCACACCACCAGTTGCCTTTGGTATCTACTTTGTTCTATTGATCTAATATCTGAACACTAAACAGCAGTCTTTGAGCAAACACATTAAACTTTTCAACTTAATTAAAGCTACAATCTGTGATGTAAACAAAAGGGTATCTATATCACCAAAACTGGCTGGAACATACTATTATTGATAGTCAGATATGTTTATATCATACTAAATCTAAATGAGCATTGCTCTGATATTACTACAGATTTTTCTGCATTGCAAATAAGCACAAGAGCTATAATTATATCTATAATCAATAATCAATTGGTGAACACATGCATACTTACTGTTAATCAAATACTCAATTCTTGACTTCATTTGTAAAAAAAAAATATATATATTAATTTTATATAATATAATAATAACTTTTATTTTGTGCAAGTGTGAACATCTGACATGTTTTTGGCGACACAAGTGCATTCTATGTTTTTAGAAAACATGCGGCGTGAACTTTGAGCTCCTGATAAAGATCTCAAAGTCACACTTAGGGACGTACAGGAAACTACAACTGCACTTCTCTTTCTGTACTAGCCTACTCATTAATAAGAGACTGCTTACATTCAGACAGTTTGTTCATCACTTCACATTTGAGGACATCACATCCATAAAGATCTGGACAGAGGAATAAGGAGCCCTGAAGTGCAACTGTTTACTATACCTGACAGGAAAGGGAATAACTGAGATATCACCATGTCAGGTGAATGCATTTAACTTTTTTGTTGTTGTTGCATAGTGTACAGTATACTTATCCATGTATTATTGATTTGATGAAATATTTGTGTCTGATCATTTGATGCTGTAATATATTGCGAACAGTTTTATGTCTGCATGCCATTTAAATACAAATGCTGTAACGCAGTATATTTCATAATTTCTTTGAATTTCCATTTCGATCTTTATAAAACATCATCTTTAAGTCCTGAGATTACAAAAATTGTTTGTGACGATGAAGACACAAAATGTTGGTTAGTAATCAAAAGTCTTCAAAAACTGTCCTTTATGCTATTTGTATTTATCAAACATTACAGCACACATACAAAATAACAGTTCAGAAGAATTAAAATCAGAATTAATTACAATTTCACAGAAGTAAAAATCTACAATAATTGTATATGTGGATCAAATCTAAAACATATCCTTATACGCAAAATAGATCAAATAAAACAGAAACTTGTGGTGCACCGGCTGAAATTAGTGGGCATATGACAGAAACAATATATGGCAAATTGACTGTTAATGCCCATTTAACCTCCTATGAACACAAAAATGTTTGTATTGCTGATGTACAGTCATAAAGGTGTTATACTGTTTTGTCCTCCCCTTGTAGAGTAACATGCAGGCCTGACCAATTATTCTCGCAAGGGAGCAAAGGCCAGTGAAGGCCAACAGGTGGCACAATTAATGAATGAATCCATTTTACAGATGATCACACTCACTTGAAAGTAGATTTGGTTACATTTATTTTATTTATCCAGTTGTATTTCTGTTTTGAGATATCTATCTGTGTGAAATTTAGTTGTGGTGCTCACAGGACTGATATTTAAAAATGTGATTGTGTCCTTCCAGACACAGCAGCATTAATCATAACAGACAGGCCTCTCTCTCAATTGGAAGTATAGTCCCTAAAACCTTTTTTAAACAATTTGTTTGAAAGGTGGTAAATAAAGTTAGATTGACATTGAATTGTCAAGATGATAATAGTAGTCATATTAAATGTCATTTCCCAATGCTGTGAGCACTTAAATAGAACAACATTTGTCAGAATCAGAATCAGGTGTATTAGTAGGTTTTCATATACAAGGAATTTGCCTTGGTATATTTATTTACCAATATATACATAAATAAGATAAAAAATAGAGACAATAAAAGGAGCCAATATATACAAACATAAAAAGAGAATATGTGCAGTATGGCCGGATACTTAAATAAACAAGGGAAATGCTGTTCAGAAATGTGCTATAAAATGTGCATAAAAAGTGTTTAAAGGTAAAAAGGTAGCTGTTGATGTAAGTTATTATACAGGAATATCTACATTAAGGTCTGTGAATGATGAAATTGACTAAATATATATATATTTATTTGTCTGCAGGTTATGGAGAAAATGTGACTATATATGATTATTCACAATATTATGACGAGTCGGAATTATTCGCTCCGTGCAACTCCGTGGATGTGAGGGATTTTGGCAAGGTGTTTCTGCCCACTCTCTATAGTTTGGTTTTCATCCTCGGCTTCATAGGTATGTGGGCTGTGTGTGTGTGTGTGTGTGTGTGTGTGTGTGAGTGAGTGTGTGACAGAGAGAGAGAGAGAGAGAGAGAGTGAGAGAGAGAGAGGGGGGGGGAATCTACAGGGGCAGGAGCCACCCCAGTTTGGTGTCAAGGACTATTAAAGGTCAAATTTAGTCATTCAGATCAGTTGAAAAAAAAGATAAAAACGGAAGTTAACACTTAGGATTGAATGATCAGATGTCATAACCACATTTTAGATAAGTGATAGCTGACGTTCAACGAAAAAAGACTAAAGCTTTGGAAATAATTCTGCATACCACCCCCACCCTGTGATGATATATTTCTTTAGATCCGCCCCTGAGAGAGCCAGAGAGAGAGAGAGAGAGAGAGAGAGAGAGAGAGAGAAACACATTACTTTAGCCTACATATGCTATGATGGGTGATATGATGTTGTTTCCTCTCGCCAGGTAATGGCTTAGTGGTCTGTGTCCTGGTAAAGTACCGCCACCAGACCAACTTGACAGACATCTGCCTCTTCAACCTGGCTCTGTCCGACCTGCTCTTCGTCACCACGCTGCCTTTCTACGCTAACTACGCTGTGGTCAGCCAATGGCTCTTCGGAGACTTCATGTGCCGTCTCGCCGCTGCCTCCCACACCACCGGGTTCTTCAGCAGCATCTTCTTCATGGTGCTCATGACGCTGGACCGCTACGTGGTCATCATGCACGCTCACACGGTGGCTCGGTACCGCACCCTGCGGGCAGGTGTTGCTCTGACCGTGCTGGTCTGGATGCTGAGCTTCAGTGTGTCTCTGCCAGCTATTGTCTTCACAAAGGTGACAAATGAGTCTCACGGGCAGAGTTGTGACTTTGTCCCGGAAAACGATGCATGGAAGCTTTATAACCTCTTCACTACAAATCTGCTGGGTCTTGTGATTCCCTTGCTGGTGATGGTGGTGAGCTACTCCAGGATCATCCCCACTCTGGTGAACATGAGGAGCACAAAGAAGCACCGAGTTGTCAAACTGATCATCTCCATAGTGGTTGTCTTTTTCCTATTCTGGGCCCCATATAACATCTCCCTCTTCTTGGGTTTTCTGAAGGATGAAGAGAAATTGCAAGGTGACCCATGCACCCTGGACTCAAATTTAAAGCTGGCAGTGACAGTGACTGAGGCCTTTGCTTACACTCACTGCTGTCTGAACCCCATCATATACGCCTTTGTGGGACAAAAGTTTATGAAACGAGCCTTGCGGCTGCTGAAGAGCTGGGTGCCTGGAATTTACTTTCCCTCCTCCAGAGATCTGTCAGATAGTTCATACAGGAAAAGCTCTTTTATGTCCAGGTCCTCTGAAGTCACCTCCACTATCATCAAGTAAGAGGTGGAGGGCAGCTGTAACATGTTTGATGGACATCACCCGCAGAGTTTGACATGTTTTCTTCCGGATAGCTTTGTTATTACTGCCATGGTACCCTTGTTCATGTAGTATGATTTTGTCTCACTTGTCACTTCATCAGCAGGGGCGATGTAGAGGGGTGGCATGGGGTGGAACTTAACACATGAATTTAGATTCATTTTAAAGATAACATGTTAAAAACAGAAAACAGAAGTAATAGGCTTAAATGTCCACGTGTGACATTTAGGAGGCTCTTTAGGTGGCAGAAATGGAATATGATATTCATAGGTATGTTTTTTATTAGTGTTTAATCACCTGAATATAGGGATTGCTATGTTTCTGTTTATATTTGGATGCCATGGGTCGCCTTTCTGATGTTTTGATGATCTGATGATTTCTGACCTTAAATTTATATAATAAAAAAAGATGTTGTATAGACTATATAAGAGTGTTTAACAGAATTCTATTGTAAATATTTATTTGCTTTCTTAAAATACTTTTATGGGCTTTTGTTGCCTTTAATCGATAGTGACAGCTGTAGAGTGACAGGAAAGGGGTGCAAGGGGCCACAGGTCAGAGTCGAACCCATGGCTGCTGTAGCAAGGACTCAGCCTAGGTACCAGGATTCCCCGTGGGTCGCCTTTCATGGAGGCTGTCATGTTGCCATGAGGCTGCTGCCATGTTTCTACAGTAGCCCAGAAGGGCCAAAGTAAACTAGCTTTCGATAGGCCCGTTCACACGCTTCACAGCCACCATAGTTTCTTCTTCGCTATAAAAAGGGGAGGGCGAAGCGACGGGGTTGCAATCTACAATTACGCCACGAATGCTCTAAAGTTAAGTTCAGTGTATTTGGAAAAGCTTTGGAAATAAAACCATTTATTGAGTTTTAATGCCACCTTTAGATTTGCCATTTTTTATATTATTGTTATGTTTTTTAGTTAAAATAGCTTTTCAAAGCAAATATTGATATTTGGGATTGTATTTCTGCCACCCCTTAAAGTCTCCATGCCACCCTCTGGCCACCCCATGAATATTTCTCTAGATCCATCCCTGTTCATCACCTTACAATGCTTCTTGTACTGTATCTGTGCATATTATTATCTGTAGACCAGTTTGATTTCATTTGCACTTTGAATTTGCACTGGAATATTAGTGTGATCTATCTGATCTCCTTCATCATCTTGTATGATCTCAGGTATTTTTTTAATGCAGTGCTCCTTATTTTCCTGCTGACACTGGAGGAAACTTAGTGCCACTGCAAATTGCACCTCTTGACTGAAACTATGTTCTCGTTTGTAACAGCATGTAACCACAAAGTTTGTTGTGCTTGCTGTGTTTAAAATGTTCCTGCTTTGTTTTTTTCTGTTCACACATTTAGTGATAAGCCTGCACGTTGGTAAAAAAACATTCATACTTTGTGGAAAAGCTACCATTTTTTAAAGAGGCAAAATACTCATATGGAATTGTTTTGTTCACTTTGTTGGTGGAAAAAGTTATTCATTCAAACATTTGATGATGAATCGAGCTACAAAGATAAAACTCAAAACAGGGTTATGTGGCACCTTTTGCACCTTAAAACGTCATACATACCTGAAACTTTCCATACAATTTCTTGATGTTGTTTTATGCCTCACATTTCAGTCCTTCCAGGATTTCGTGGCCTGTTGGTGATTGTTGCTGCCTAAAATGCCGGATTTTCATGGCAGCTTTTCTATAAAAGAAATTGCAATGCATGTTGCAATGTACAATTGCAACATGCAAGGTGATTTTTTTTTGTATAATTCATTAAAATCAAAGGCAGTTTGTTCCAATAAGAATAAAATCACTAGAAGTTTAGTGACAAATGGCTCAACATTTGCTATGATTGGTGAAACTCGCCGGACATTTGTATATAGATACTGTATATTGCATATTTGCATTTTTGTAGTGTTTTATACTGAATACCTTCTTTTTTGTTAATGTGTCATGTTATGATTGGTTTTGTTTACAAATAGAGATTAATAAAGTTTTTTTTTGTTTTTACATCTCTTGTCCCTTCTCCTATCGAAGAGTACCAGTGATAATGTTACACTGTACTTTTCGGATGACACCAAAACCATGGCAACATATCCTGTGCTCATTTAAAATAAAAGTTCAAATATTATATATAATCAAATATTTAGATAAGCAGTTATTTATAAGTACTACGATGGCCATGTAAGCCTGTTCTGTAGGGTCATTATTTGAAGAGAAACTACTATATACTATATACTTTAAGTATATAGTTAAGTTGATCAAATTATATGTTGATTTTAATATACAGTTAATTTCAGAGTCTATTTTGAATTAAAAGTGTGCAAAAGTATTGAAATAAAACAAAATCTTCTTTAATTCCTTATGAGTTGAATGCTAGTTTCATCACAGAGTTCATATCACAGAAATCGAAAAGTTCCTCATTAGAATACAATTTCCCCTCCAATTACTCCTTCCATGTTAACGCATGAAGGGACATTTCTCAGAAAACCACACTGACACCTCTGTGCAGGTTTAACACAATGCAGAGGAAATAACAAAACCCCAGTCTTCACCTTACCAGAAATGAGCTCTGCAACAGGATTTGACACAAAAAGCGAGCAATGCCAGTTGTGACAGGATGACATGTAAGTTTGATGCCCAACTCAAGAACATTCACATTCGGGAGCAGTGATTTTAGCAGACAATGAGGTAAGCACATTAAGAAATTTTAATTTTGAAATGTTTGTTTACTAGACCTACTTCATCTCTCTAACCTCCTACATCTGTAAACACAGTGTGTGGTAGAATTATGAGGGTGTGTATGCAAACAACGTCAGCCACAGGAAGTAAGGGTCGGCCTGGGTGTCTGATAGCGGGGGAAAACATTTGAGATGTGGTTTAAGAGTGATCACGAGTTTGATTATGGTCAGAATAAGAGGAAGTTTGTGATATTTATAGAAAGGTTAGCAATAAATCAACATATAGGACTAGGCTGTTGGTGACGGTGAATCTCTGGGAATAGTTTTTTGGTCTGAATTAGCAGTAGTTGGACTTGAAATGTTTGTTGGACGAGCCTTTCAAACATGATTCAGTAAATGATGATTATATCTGAAAAGTTCAATTTAAAGGGCAGGAAAGTCCAGCAATGTCCCTGTCGTTCCGTTAAAGTTTTATAAATTTCTAGTCCAGTCATTGTGAGGGTGTGGCTATGACAATAAAGAAGATAAATCTTTCTCTCTCTGTGTCATGTAGATTTTTGAGTGGACGCAAGTTTTTACACACACTGTGACACAAATGAAGGGAACAGTTTTCTCAACATTCAGGAGTCAAAAGAGCTCATTGTTGATAAAGTAAGTAGAAGTACATTTATTTTTGAATTTGAATTATTCGGCCAGTTTGGCTTGAACATTAGAATGAGAGAAATTCAGTAAGACAGTTGGGTGTCTCTTCATAAACTCATTTCAATTCATTTTAATTTTAATTTTATTTAGATACTGGATGGGGAAATGTTTTAGCTGAAAGAGAGAAGTAGGTTCTTGACTGTTGGATGATTTTCTTGTTTTGTGACATTTTAATTGTAGGCCTGGGGGGAACACTTTAAGATAAATTAAAGATCTCCCAGAACAACTCAGCTTGGGCGGTTACCTTTGAAGAATAGAACTGTAAGTAAGAAATGTAAGTTTATATCAAAAGAGCCCCACGTGGGGCTGAAATACCACTTTTTTGTCACTTTTGTAGGGTTGGGGGAACTCATGCTTGCCAGACTAGAGCTTGTGTTCTAAACTTGTGATCGACTTGGTTTAGCAGCATGGGTTCATTTAGGTCAGTTGGTCTCAGGAACTGGGCTAGGTTACAGCCAAACACACAAATGGTAGCACCCAAAATGTAAAAAAAAAAAAGTAGGACTATCAAGATTCTGGTAATAATTTCAGGGTCTTTCCAACTGTATGACATCACCTCTGCCTTCGATTTACATCAATGATTTTCGACTTTATGGTGCCATTCTAGATATTTTGTACTTTGTGTGATAATGTACAGTGTATATTACGGTGTAATATGCTCTCATAATGTCAACCACTACACTGTGTCTACCCAAAGTAATCCCAATATGCTCTGATCCTCCTCACACTGCAGAATGAACACATCAGAGAACGAGACATTCATGTACTTGGACTATGACTATAATGGCAGCTGCGATCAGGATCCCAGTCTGGAGTTGCCTATTAGAGCCAAGTTGGTTCTGTACTACATGCTGTTTTGTCTAGGCCTGCTAGGTATGTTTTAAAAGATCTGATCCTTATAGAGAAAAGGAAACATATATCACTTTATTTGCACATTTTAATACATTTAGCAGAAACCGACACATGCAACACTTAGATACGTGCCACAGTTCTGTTCTACAATTTGTCACCGGAAATAATTAGAAACTTTATTTCACAGGCAATGCAACAGTTCTCTGGGTTCTCCTCCGGCACATAAAGCTGAAGACTATGACAGACATATGCCTCCTCAACCTGGTCCTGTCTGACCTCATACTGGCTGCATCCCTGCCCCTCTGGGTGTACGATTCACAGAACTTTATATCATGCAAACTGATGACTGGAGTCTATCAGGTGGGGATTTATCTTTTTTTTTTTTTTTAGAACAACCACATTGACAAATCACTCATATTTTGATATTCATAACTCAAAGGCACAGATAACCTACTAATAAAATCTGTGGTGTTGTTATTGAGGTGTAAAAAGGTTGTTTAGGTGTTACTGCTTATCTGTATTTCCTCAAAAGTGCAGAATTTAATACATGTTACTGCAAATACAGTATAACTAGGTTTAGCAGCTGTAGTTTTTTATAATGGGGCAGGTATTCTACCAATAAGGTGAGGTTATATGTGAAACAGCTGTTGTATGATGTCGGCTACATGAAGAACCTCATCGAGGCCCACAAACCCTGACAAATGTCACCTTATGCCACATCCTGTTCTGACTTTGCATGTTCTTCTTCTCCTCTGAACAGCTGGGCTTCTACAGTGGGACTTTGTTTGTGACCCTGATGAGTGTGGACCGCTATCTGGCCATCGTCCATGCTGTTGCAGCCATGCGAGCCCGGACACTTCGCTATGGAATCGCTGCCAGCATCACTACCTGGGTTATATCTATCATCATGGCAATCCCTCAGGTGATATTTGCCTCCTTGGAGATAGAACCGGATTACAACAGCTCCCAGTGTCAGCCACTGTATCCAGAAGACAGCCAGCGGTTTTGGAAGATGCTGCGAAACTTCAGTGAGAACACAGTGGGCCTTTTTGTGTGCCTCCCCATCATGATTTTCTGCTATGTGAAAATCCTTGTTGTCCTGTCCAAGTCCAGGAACTCTAAAAAGGACAGAGCCGTAAAACTGATATTCACCATAGTGTGTGTGTTTGTGGTGTGCTGGGTCCCCTACAATGTCATAGTTTTCCTTCAGACACTGCAGCTGTTTGATATCCTGAGCACCTGCAAGGATTCAAACAACATCAACACTGCCACGATGTTTGCTGAGATCATTGCAGTGTCTCACTGCTGTGTAAATCCAGTCATCTATGCATTTGTAGGGGAGAAGTTTAAGAAGTCACTGGCAAATGTGCTGAATAGATACCCTTGTTGGAGTCACCAGACCAGATGGAGCCACAGAGACACCATAGAGAACGAGACTTCAAACACACCTGTAAGATCAGATTATTAGGAATGATAAACACACCTGCGTGGTCCTGTTATAGTTGCATGTATCATGTAATGTTTTTGTTTTTTTAATTTCCGAGACTACAAAGTTATGTGTGTGTGTGTGTGTGTGTGTGTGTGTGTGTGTGTGTGTGTGTGTGTGTGTGTGTATGTGTGTGTACTGTAAATATTGTTACACAGCTTATTACCAAGTAGGAATATGGGAATGCTTTAAGTAGAATTTTATAAAACATTCATTCAAATCATGTAATTCTAAGTACATTTGTAATATGTAGACCTATTCAAGTAAAATAAAAAAAATCAAACTTGATTCATCTTTCTTCATGTTTTCAGCATCTTGCCATGGGCCATTGCCATTGGTTAAGATTTACAGTCCACAACAAGATGCTATAAAGACAACAACTGCAACAAAATAAGCTCTCAAGATAAGAAGATAATCTGCAAGCCATGCAGAGTAACAGGAAATAGCAAAACACACCCAAGCAATACTGTATCTGTTTGTTTGTTAGAATAAGTATTGTCTATATAAGCATATATAAGCATAAGCATAAGCATGACACGTAGAGACATGCTGTATGTATGTGTCAAAAAATGGTTAGAATAAGTATTGCTTGGGTGTGTTTTTCTGAAGTCAGGCCTTTGTGTGAAGGTATGATAGGTGACAGTTTCTTATTTTAGTTGGTAGGGTGTTCCACAGCTGAGAAATTCTTACAGAAAAGCATGATTGGCTGAGGGAGCTGCACCCTCTGAAGACCTTGTAGATATGCTGTTTGAATTTTTCTTCATAAAGCAAAGTGGTGGAGGAGTCTTGACATTTAAGATCTTAAACATCAGGCGTGTGTCATATCCCCAGCTAAGGATGTCATGTTTAACAAGGGCCAGTGGACAAATATTCTGTCAAGCCCTTGAGGAGCCTGTTTGTACACACAGAGAATGTTGTACCTTTAGCTTGAGCCCAGCTTGTCTGCTGTGTTAAGTGGGGGATTATCATTGCATTCATAGTTTTACTGCACTGCTGTAGTTTGTAGGTAATTTCACATATACCTAAATGAAAATATAAAAAAATTAATATAAAAAAGTTCACACATACTGAGATATTTGAGACTACCTGGATGACTTTCTGTCAGTCATTCCTGGCAGTTTGTAATTATTTGACAAGAATTGTACAGAGCAGAATCCCTATGTCATATAAGAACAACCCCCCTGACTAACAAGCCAGATAGACAGTCATCTGCGCCAACACAATTCAGCTTGTGACTGATTAAAAATGATGCACAACAATGTTAAGATCTGTGAAATGCAATAGTCACATCTGAACTCTAGCCATAGATATTAGTCAGAACATTTCCCTGCACAGAGAAAGTCATTTGCTTGCTGTTTTGAACAGCCAGACACTGCACTGTGCACTGTGTCAGTAGTATCACTTCCTCTAAATATACTTGCACACAGAGCTCTGCAAGCCTCCAGCTGTGGCCTGCTGGGCTGGTCCGAGTCACCCTGAACATTTAAAGCTTGCATGTGGACTTGGACCGCAAACGCTGTGGGCTCCAACAGAATGTTTTCGTAAGCATTCTCAGGAAGTTTTAAACCACATTTCTCTCATATGCAAGCCCGCAAGCCCACCTACTTCTTCATACTGGGTAGATTTGTAACATGGTTTGCACACTTCTCACACCTGCACTTTCTTGGGGTGGAAACCATTTCTCATTTTATTGTGTACAGATTGGCAGATTAGATTGGATGCACAGCTGATGCCTTCTTTGATTTAGCCGTCCACCTCTGCGTCTTCTGATACAGAATGAATACCACTATAACCTATCTTACTGGCACTGGCAGGTAAAGCTTCTTTTGTTTTGTTTATTTAAATTTTACATGCTTTAACATGACATACAGTATCAAAAATGTCTATTTCTGATTAGTCAGCCTGTAACAATGACACACTAACATTTCAACACTACTGTGTCAGGGTCAAAATATTTAATTTAATTTCATTTAATATTTATTTGATAGGGACAGATACAGTTTACAAAGAAAACTGCTTTACAATTTATCCAATTCAATGTATCACATAATTTATAGCTATAGCAAGGGTCTTCAAAATATCAGACATTAATCATAAGAAAAAACTATGTGGTACATTTTGTTGACTCTAAAGAAAAAGCACACATATTCATACGCATACATACCTTTAAGTATTTGGATTCATATTACTTACAGTCCCAGAGCATTTGTCCCGTCGTATGCATGTCTTGCTTTGGGTGTATGGGAGAAAGAAAATGTATTTTCATCCCAGCACATTTATGTTCAAAACTGATTTGTAGAAAAGATTAATTGATGAAATTATGGTCATCAGTCAATTCTACAACTCATAACTAACAATTTTTTAAGTAATGGGACCACATTTGACGGACTACAACAGTACTGAGAGAGCCATCAATATCTTGACCACACATTAGCTCATTCAAAAAACTCTAATTTACTTTTAATTCTTGAAACTGTGCTGAATTAGCAGTGCTGTCCAGAAGTTCCAGATTAAATGTAAAAATTAAAAAGCATTTAAAGCCATTTCCCTGTATATCATATATTTCCTTCGCCTATCCGAGACACCTTTGTCCAGAATCACCTTCTCAACTGAAGAATAATTAGTAGGCAAAGACAAGACGAGATCTTTTGCACCACTGGATCACTTTTAAACATTCTCAGAATTTAAGAGACAGACTGGATCAATCTGAAACAAGCAAACCACCTACACTGTCTACAGGTTGCTAAATCAGCCTGCAGGTTTCTTTCACTGTGCAAAGTATACTTACTCGTCAGACACCAAATACAACAATACACTCTTGTGTAAAAATACACCATAAAACCCTTCATAAGTTCCTCTATTACACGTGGTGTATCTGTTCTGAAATGTCTGTGTGGTTAAGTTTAAAGATTTGTAAATTTGACCAAAAAAGAACATTAAAGTTGTGACCATTGTTATGTCAAGTTATCTCTATTTAAACATGCAACAGTTAAAAAAGGGAAATGAAAATTAATTTTGCCGTCCACCATGTGGCCACTTGTTTTCCTAAAGGGAGCTCCCTCGCTCACTTGATACATTATACCCACTCCTCCACCTCATTGGAATGTTTACTAAAACATCCTAATACAGGTATAGGAATAAGGTTGTAGCACAGGGTTAAAATTAAAAAAAAAAAAAATAGAATAGAATGCAAACATGGCCCTTTGTGGCTTCCATAGGCTAGGGTGTGTGCAGCTTTTCTCTTGTTCTTCAGAAAGTAGGTCACTTTTCAATTTTTTTCCAGGCAGCTGACCATGGACGCAACAATCCTTACTGTAAGTGCTTTCGGTGGCTTAACTGAGGTTGCAACTATACAAAACACACCAGGGTAAGATTAAACTCACGCCTGACACACATACCACCATATTTTGTTCTTTATGTTGTCATAAAGTCTGTAGTCTGTGTCTTCTTCAAGTGCAAGTTTCCTCTGTTTGACTTTATTCCTAGCCTAATAAAGAAAGTTTGTCATTTCATTATTTATCTATTTCAGTGTGTTTTGCCAGTAAATTTATTTTGAATAGTATTCACAGCTAGTACGTTAAGCAGGAGCTTATAGTAACATGACCTGAAATAATTGGAACTAATTGATTTATCTTTACTAATTTTGTTTCTTTGTTTATCACCAGCTCTACAACAGCATCCTACACCAGTGACATTGCTGTAAGCTCCACAGATTACGAGTACCCTGAAGATGGCTATGAAGTTTGTGTGTATCCGCGTCATGTGGCCAGTTTTCTTCCAGCCCTCTACGCCATTTTCTTCCTCCTCGGTGTGCTGGGTAATTCCCTGGTCATCTGGGTCATTGCTTGTGGGGTGCGACTCCGCAGCATGACCGACGTGTGCCTCCTAAACTTGGCTGTTGCTGACTTGCTCTTGGTGTCTTCCCTTCCCTTCCTAGCCCACCAGGCCCGGGACGAGTGGCGGTTCGGGGATACTATGTGCAAAATGGTCCTGGGTATTTATCATATTGCTTTTTACTGTGGGATCTTCTTCATCAGTCTAATGAGCATCGACCGGTACTTGGCTGTAGTACACGCAGTTTACGCTATGAGAGCACGCACAAGGTCCTTTGGAATGATTGCAGCTGCTGTTACATGGGTGGCCGGATTTTTGGCTTCTTTCCCTGACCTGATCTTTCTCAAGGAGCAGTCTAATGGTACAGATACTCGGTTCTGCTTCCCTGCATATCCCAACACCAATTCTCAAGATAACAGTTCACACAACTCTCACTTCTGGGCGGTCTTCAGCCTTTTTAAAATGAACCTTTTGGGTCTATTTGTCCCACTTGCCATCATGGGTTTCTGCTACTCACAGATCATCTGGAGGCTACTGTACAGCCAGTCATCCAAGAAACAGGCCATCCGTTTAGTTCTCATGGTGGTGGCTGTTTTCTTCTGCTGTTGGGTCCCCTACAACATTGCATCGTTCTTCAAAGCGCTGGAGCTATTGCACATCTATACTGAATGCGAAAGCAGCAAAGCCATCAGATTGGCTTTACAAGTCACTGAGGTCATTGCCTACTCTCACAGCTGCCTCAACCCCATCCTGTATGTGTTTGTTGGGGAGAAGTTCAGAAGGCACCTGCTAAGGATGATCAACAGGACTCCCTGCAGATTGTGCCAGGTGATCAAAGTCTTCCTACCGCAAGACAGAATCAATGCGTCAGTCTACTCTCAGACAACCAGCCTGGATGAGAGGAGCACTGCTATGTAAAGTGGGAGATGTGGTTTTGGTTGTTTGTCTATTTGTGTGACCATCTCCACAATGAGATTCAATTCTCACCAATTGTAGGTCATTTTAGGTGATGATGCATAGAATGTAAGAATATATTTTTATACTTTCATATGTTTTATAGACTTCATAAGAATGTTGAATACAATTGTACTGTAAATATCGTTTTGTTAACGACACACAGCAAAGGGGCCACAGGTCGGACTCAAACCTAATGCCCAGGTGAGGTATCGGGGCGCCCTGTATATATGTTTTTTGGATACTTCCAAATTTTTTTTTGTGAAACAGATTGTGCGTGCCATTTTAAGTCAGAAATGTTTGAATAAAATTGTGTTTTGCCTTTTTTTCATTACATGCTACTAGCTGAAGCTGAGTGAGAAATTGTGTCAACTGTAACAGCTGTCAACAACGTCACCATTAGAAGCCCCAGAAACCTATTTAATCATCAGCTGCCAAAAGCAACCACACATACTACACCTAGCTAGATACTAACCAATTCCTTGCATTCAGTTCGGAGAAACACCATCATGAAACAACTATTATCTTTTATTTGCACGTGATGACCACTTTTACAAAATCTGTTTTGCGTGTAAAACTGTTGCACAGCAAAAGGTCCCCTGTGCAGCTTAGAAGTTTTATAGCATTCGTAGCAGCAAATTTGCACCTAACCTCATCCTCGAGAAAACCACAACCTGAAAGAGGAAGTGTATAACCAAGTTGTCGTTTCAACCTTTGCAGTCTTTATGCACAAGTGAGCATCGCACTGTCAAACAAAATATTTCTGCAATATATCTACTGATATTAATCAGCATTTCACAAAGCAATTTTTTTCCCAGATCTAATGAGTTTTGGAGTATAATAATGTGATAAATGTAATGTTGTGTATCATGCAGATTGTGTAATTATCCCAATATCAATCAAGTATTGTTATTTATATTGTTACTTCACACAGTGATTCATTAGCTGGGAAACTCAATGAACATACAGAAAGTCTAAGTCCCTTCCCGCTCCTGAACTACAATCTGTTCCACTAGCTTTTGTCCATCAGAATGTTCTGGTCTCAAAGGGTTTCTTTCATTGCTGTACTATAGTTACTCATTTTAATGAAGATTAACTTTCAGTTTCAGTTGGTCACTTTCAGTTGTGTCTGTAGGTCATATAACAACAACCTTGAGTCAATGACACAGAATTTCTGTCAGAACCACATGGGAGCTTTTGTTGTTGAAGGCGCATTTCCCTTAGAAATCGTCTGGATTTTTTTACATGTCAGTTTTTATAGTGATTTAGTATTGCACATTGATACAGTTGAGTGATTTAGAAAATATGTCAAAATTGAAACAGGAGAGGCTGAGAAATCCTTACATTTACTCTCTAGTGGGTCCTCACACACCAAATTCTACACTTCCCATGATGCAACTAGATAGTTTCTTACATTAGATCCTCCCTTCTTGGTAAATGCTCATGTCTTGACTCTAAACTCACTGACAGTGGCCGCAGACTTTCTGTTATAATTGTGTAGTCTCAACGACCAAGATCAGATACCCTGATGACATCACTCAGATAACATCAGAAGACATGCAACTGCTCAGTTCTGACATGTAAAATCAGATGCGTGCTCCTCAGTACACATTCTTACCAGTGAACAGTAGTCTTCAGGTTGAAAATCAACAAAGTGATCCTTAAATTCTAGTGCAGTCGGTCGGTAAAGCTATCCATGTGTGAAATTGAAGCAGCTTTAAGATTTTATTTTGCTGAATTACGTCATATATCTTTATATTATATTTTATTTTATTCTAAAGAATTGTTGTTGTTTTTGTCCAACCAAACAAGTTGATATACTGACTGGATGTCACAACACATTTTGTAATGCTGATATTATATGAAATATTTATGTATCATATTAAGCTATTGTTATTTTTCAATAAAAATATTTTCCTTTACACTGATTATGTTCTGATTGTCTTTTTGCATGTGTCTCTTTTGTGCAGCCTTGCATTATATTCTGTGATGTAAAACAGCAGGGAGAGTGTACTGTAGGCACGTAGGTTGTATGCTCCTTAAGATACAACTGGTCCATGAGAGCAAGACTTGATATTATCAACACAGCAGCATTTCAAGGTTTCACTCTCAGAGACACTCTCTCATTACCTTGGTGCACCTGGGTAAGAGGGCTGTGCAACTGTTACAAGGGTCAAATGTATAGCACTTTTCAAAACAGTTACAAGTTGCAAAGTGCTTTAGAGTAACAAAGAATAGATGTAAATAAAATCATCCAAAACATAAAATATAAAGCAAGTTAAAATGATTTAAACAGTTACAACAAATAATATCAGTTAAGAAAAGGCCATAAGATAAACATGAGTTTTAAGAAGAGATTTGAAAGAGGACAGTGAGATCCACAGGCAGGGAGTTCCACAGCCGAAGGGCCAGGATAAAAGGGGGGGACAAATGAAGATTTCAGATCCTCTCCAGTAGCTGCGGTTGCAGAGAAACAAGCAGCAGACACTGCTGCGTCAGGCTTTTATTAAATGTAATAGGAACCATGTAATTTCTGCAGAAAGAAGAAGCACATAAGAAAGAGACGGTTCCTTTTATACAGTCTTGCTATGTGAATAAAAAGCACAAAGAAGGTCATAAATCTTCCCAGTTAACATCCCCTTTTAATATCTACAACATCCTCTGGTTCTCTGGAACATAACAGGAAATTCCACCTAGTGTTTTAGCCACTAGATCTCCTTGGCCTGACACCACTTCTTAAGCAATCTCCCATAAAAAACAGAGTTGAACCAAAATTTAAGCCTTATATAACTACAATGGATTACATGTGAATGATGTATTTAGATTACAACAGGTTATATGAAAATTGTGTGAAAAATATACATATATTCTCTCCTCATGCTTGGAGGGAGTTAACAGATCGCATATACTGTAGATATATTATTGATTATTCAAGGCTTTAAAAACAAGCAAAATCTTAAAATCAATTCTGAAACTGACAGGTAACCAGTAAAGGGCAGCATTGATTCTTGTGATGTGATCTCTATAGTTTGTATGTGTTAAAAGCCTGGCAGCAGTGTTTTATACATTTTGTAGCAGTATTTGGATGTTGGATGCCTGCCAGAATAAAATGTGTTGCAATAAGTCTAGAGGAGTAAAAAAAGCAGAATTTAGGTCAGCAGAGGAAAGGAATGATCACATCTGGTTTACATTTGAAAAGACAACTCTGATTCAAAAATGACATGTAGGTTTTTTAGAACTATTAGATAAAACACCCAGATTAGGCGGGGGAGTGTTCATGCAGCTAGTGCTGGTGCCAGAAGGGGTAATTGCCAGGGTTGATGGGGACATACAGTTGAGTATCATCTGCGTAGGAGTGAAATGGCGGATGGGGTAAGAGGACAGATCTAAAGTCAGGAAAAACAGGTTTAAAAAACAGACAAATAACAAACTAAATAGAGTTATGATTGAACAAGTTTAAAACTGCGAGATCCCAGAATAATGTTCCAGAGGACTGCAGAACTGTCCAAAATGTATGTCTGGTCATGGAAGTCCGAAAGGAAAATGAGTTGAGCTACCTATTGTTTGCTTTCCAAGAGCTGCATGCTTTGCAATTAGTAATACAGCAGAAAGTAGAAGACATAACTTAATTTGAATAACTCTTCTTTCCACTGTAGAAAAAATGGCAACACATCTGAAACTCAACTATGAAAGGATAGAGGGACTTACCCTGAACTGTTTAGGAGCCTAGAGACTGTTTCAGCTTTTAAAGAGACTTGCTGACAGTTTTGATGAAAGCCAAATAATTCATTAGTAATGGAGGGTGATGTTATTTCTGTCAATGGAAAATAGTTGCTTTCTGTTGTTTTCCAGAATGTGAGACTCTGTCCTCACACTGTACTTTTGACCTCACAGGTGCTACTTTAACTAAGCTGTTATCTCCACCTAGCGTGAGCCTGAGAGGGGATCATTTGTCGTTTGGTTGTGTGTGTTTCTGTGTATCTGTCAGCAGCTAATCTCACATATTACTGGACCAATCAGCCGCATATTTTTTGTGCACATTTATGACGGTATGCTTAATGACCTAATGCAGTGATAGGGGCTGCGAGTGACCAATAACTGCTTCAGTTTGGAATCTTGTTGCGGTGAAGGAGGATGTAGGCTACATAGCGGTCACATTGGTGTTGTCGGGTTTTTTTTGTTGGCATTTTCACTTTGAAACTGACATTTTACATCGCTATTTTTTTTTAGAATTGTTCTTCTCTAAATTCACACCTTGATAATGTAACCTGCATGCTGTCTCCCTTCATTCCACTACTCTCATGCATATACACACGCCTGCCCTGCACCAACATGTCCCCCGACACAGAGATCTGCCCTCTGAGTGTACTCCTTTAGTTTTATGGTAATCAAACCATTAAATACAATATCAGTTCTTTAGTGCCATCTAGTGGTTTTGCAGAACTTGCTTGCATTGTAATGTGATGTGCATCTGATAATCTTTGTGTCTGTCACAAGATGTCATATTACTTTCTAGATATTTTTTCTAGTACTGAGAAATCCTTCTGCGTCATTTAACTTTTCACGTGGGGTTTTCATTGTTAAAACTGTGAAAAGAAGGGTCAGAGAGAGATTTCTATGTATGAGTGAATGCTGAATTCAGTAGGTGTAGAAAACAAATGGTTGCCAGAAGCTACAGCAAATGAGCTGTCCAAAGGGGGAAACAAATGTCTGGATACTAAGAAATGCACATGGTCAACGAAATCATATAATCAGTGAAAATCTAAACAAATCAGCTTTGCAAAGCTTAACATATAACACACAACAACACAAAAGTGACAAAGAAAGAGGAAACACTAAACCAGCATGCACCACCTTTACACTTAACAGCTTGTGCAGATTTGAGAGATTGCATGTGAGATGGTACAGATAAGCTTTCAGTGGTTTATGCAAAATATGTTATACTGTTGGGAAACAAAGCTAACTAAACTAAAATTGATTTCACACCTGTTAAGAGGTGTTATTCACTTCACACATCTGTGTACAAACCTATATACTTTCAATGGTACACACAGTGCTCTGCATGTGAAAAAATGTGAACTGGCAGATCCACTGTTGGCCATGGGGTTTGATGGGTTCCATCAAAATTTTAATCTGCTGGATTTTTAAGAATGCAGTTTCACAATAAATGACTTCCCACACATTTTCTGTGGTTCCTTCAGACAACACAGACACAAAGATCCTGATAATCATGTAACTAAAGTATAATGGTAACTTGTTTTGATGTGTGAAAACATGTGACAAGTGGATTAGTAGGTGGGGAAATTATGTGTTCTTCGCAATGACACAATAGTCTAGTGATTCATGCACAGCAGCATCTGCAGAGGGCAGATAAGATCAGTAACACCGCCTCTCTAGTTCTTTTTTTTATGGGTTATCATACAGTTGGTACACATTTTCATGAGATAAACACACAATGCAAATATTACTGTACACAACATCTCTTTCTTGTTTTTATCTTTAGCTTTTCACTGCTGGAGACAGGATTTCCCCCTTCATATCAAACTGATTACGTTCACCTTTTTGCAAGCTTATATAAAACCCACATGTAAAGCTGATGTAATGTCTTTCTCGTGGATTGAGGTTTAAATCAAAACAAAAGCATTGTTATATCAGTTTAAAATCAAACTGATAAAACAGTACAATAAACATTTTTTTTCACTGTTGACCTGCTCAGGGTTTTTCCCTGCCTTCTTCTCATGCCGGGAATGCAACATCGCCTCGCCTTTCAACCCTCAAAGGGTATGGGAAACGATAAATGAATAGTTACAGTAGTTTCAAGAAAAACTACATTGTAATATGTGGGTGTTTGTGAGTCTACTGTTTGTCTACTGTGAGTTTCAGAGACACCAGTTGTTCCTTGTACGTTTAATGGCAAAACAAACAGAGGACAAAATAAAATATTTACAACACTTAGTAACATGTAAACACGATTTTCTGTACAAAGAAATATACATGCAAAAGTAAAAATAAGTCATAATAAGACATTCAAATGACATTGCTGCAGTCTTGTTCCATGTGTATTTAAAATATGACAGTTATGAGGTTTACATCCTGGGTGTGGACAAACCGCCCCGACCCTCTCTGTACATCTTTACATCATGTATAGGCTGGGTTTCCCAAAAGGCATTTTATTACTTAGATCATATTCCTCCATGAATAGGCTTTAAGAGAATTTGACAAACTGCTTAACAGCATGATTTTGGGAAACCCACATCCACACCAATAAATTAAAATAACACAAAATGAGAGACTTTGACTGTACAGACTAACAAGAGTCATTGAACTCAACATGTTAATGACTTCTTTAACATTAAATCAGATTATCTGACAGTAACCCTTCAATAAGTAACCTTCAAATAAAATAAGAAGCAATGCACGTTTTCAGTTCCACCCACTTCTCTAGGTCGACTCACTCAACTGGCACTTTAAAAGGAACATTTCTACAACTTCTTCACCTAAAGACATCAGCTCATTCAAATGAAAATAACTGGAAGAGATCTCTTTCATGGCAGATACCTGTTCATGCTGAGTGACATTTATCAAAGGGATATATTTGAACTGTTGGTGGTATAAGATTTGTCTCCTAAAAGGTATAATGCATTCTCCAATCATCGGTGTATGGGCCACAATCAGACAGATTTCCAGGACCTATTGCTTGGTAAAAACGTCAACCGAGTCTGTCTTATGACATCAAACCGAGATGCTACAAACTTAGCGACATACACCAGTATCTACAAAAGCCAAACAAACTCACACAGCAAACCACTTTGTGCACAGCTTGAAAAAAGACAAGTGAAATATTCGTTTTTTTTCAGCAACAAACCACCAAACTATTTCTTATTACAATAAGAATAAATAAAGCCAGACTGAACCTTTGTAAACACTCATATGTCTGGGTTCAGTGTGGTCTGTTATAACTTAACATGAGAAATCATAAAAAACACATTTTAGCAGGAAAAGAAAAGCATAGTCAACTTTGGTATTGTTACAGAAAATAAAAACATAACGACAAAATGAAAGCATAAGTGCCTATATTTTATAGATACACATTTTTATACATTATTTCCAAAAACCCTCCTCTTGTCTGGGGGATTTTGCAGATATTAATACTGAACTTAATACATAAGAATTAACACAATACAGACATCTATCGCAGTACCAGGTACGTACATGCCTTTTTAAGAATACGCCTACAACACAAGGTTTCATAAATAGTTGCATAAATGTTAAAGCTGCAACATTGCACATGGGAATTGATGCAAAATACGAGTGCATTTCTAGTAGCGGTTTGTTCATAGTGAAATCCAGCTGTTCAGGGTCCACAGAGAGTGACTGCATGGACTCACTAATACTCGGCAAATGAAATAGCTTTTGTTTATTTGAGACAAATTCTTTGAAATGAGAATGAAAGGCAGGAATACGTTATTTACAAATAAGGCGGATGCAGGTAGAAATCTGAGAAGCTTTGCCGAATAGCTTGTTCGAGTTAATTTAGTTTCTCTTAGTGTCACAAACTAAAATGATTTCACCTTTCAAACTGAACGGGGGCATAAAGATAAGCAAACTATTGCACTGAATGTAACTACAACGTGTTTCTGGAAAACATGGTTTTGGTCTTCATCTTGTTGTCGAATAAGTGGGCCCTGCTGATGGGTGCCACTTTCTTCACAATTCTCAGTTCTCTTATTTTCTTTCTACTTACTAACTCACCTTTGTTTTCCAAAAGGTATGAATAAAGACAGTTCTCTGTTTCCTCACTGTACATGGTTTCATTTACAAAAAGTAATCTCTTGTTACAAAAAAACATTTTCTTGTGTTCAACTGAAAGCAGCCTGAATTACTCTTATTATACAGTATTCTATTTTCTCTGTTTAACACTGTCCGAAACGCAAGACTTGCTCACGCTGGCTTATTGAGAAAGCTTGGTTTTCTCCCTGCTAAGTCAAAGTTTGAAACCTTGAACAGATTCCAACAGTTCATTTGTTGTGCAGGCATAATGACAATATGCCAAGGTTAGGGGAGATGGGGGAGAGTCAAAGGGTTTATCAGCAGAGGTCAGTCAGTCAGCAGCAGCAGGACTTTTGTGGCTTAGTGAGGGAAAAGGTGATCATTGTGGAAATGTTGCTGGTGGTCCTCTCGTTAGGGTTTTAACACAGCTCAACTGAACCAAGCAAACGTGTTACTCATCCTCCTTAGCAATCTGGACAGGCAGGAATTCCTCCTCTGTGTCTACATCTACCTGGCTACCTGTTTGTTAGATGTGGTTGAGCAGGCGGCTGTGAAGAAAGGCCTTAATGGTGCCAATGGGCCGAACGTCGTTCTGGTGTTTACGTCTCTCGATGAAGGAAATGAGTCTTGAGGTGTCCAGATGTGAGGTGTGACGGTTCTGAGATGGTGGCAGCGCTGGTGGCTGTGTATAATTTAAGGTGGCATGTCCAGTTTCTATGTTTATCACACCTTGAGGCTGGAGCCAGGGCTCCTGCAGGCAGGACGCTGCAGAGGGCCGTCGCTCCGGCTCGCCCTGGAGCAGAAGACAGACAAAGTCCCTTGCAGCTGGGCTCACACCCTGGAAGTAGTCCTCTGGGAAGCTGAAGTCCAGGCGACAGATGTTCAGACACGTTTCCTCCAAACTCTCATCCAGGAAGGGAGAGGCCCCGCTTAGCACAACATATGTCACCACCCCTGTAAATCATCCAGTCAATACACCAGTAAATTAATCAACCAGCAGGTCAGACAGTCAGTTAGTAACAGGAAATTGTGGGCCACCAGTACCATAACATTACATAACTATATATCAACAAATAAGATTCTTATGAAGTTACAAACTACTCGTGGTTAGTTACAGACCTAAGCTCCAGAGGTCAGACATCAGTGAGGCAGGCTGACCCAGGACGAGCTCAGGAGCCGAGAACTCTGGGCTACCCAGGAGAGGATGGATGTAGGAGGAGGGAGGGTTCAGCTGAATGGCGTCACCAAAGTCTGTCAGCTTGATCACTGGCTGGGAAGACGCATGTTCCACCACGATGTTCTCTGGCTGCAAGAGACAGGAACGTTAGATCCAGAGGAACATCTTAACACCAGCACATCCACTGGGCCAAACTGAGATTCCGATGTTTTAAGGTGTTTGCTGACTTTTGTAATACTTGAATTGTATCACATTTTACTCAGTTTGAAAAGACAAAAAAAAAAAAAAAGCAGTTTAATTTGCTGATGAGGAAACAACTTAAAACTATCATGTGATACAATTTAAGCATCAGCGGTTTCTTTACAGTGAAAACAGTACAGAGATATTCATTTTGCTGTAAGACTAGACAAAGACCAGCAGAAAACACTCCCACTGACGAAGCTGGAACCAGATAATTTCAATAATAATAAAAATACTACAATAATAAAAATACAAAAACTGACTAAATAATTAATTCTCAAAATAGTTAGCAAATTAATTTTCTGTTAATCGACTTTAATCAAATTTACTTATTCACTACAGTGACAATATGAATTCACTTTGATATCAAGGTGTGCTATCCTCCAGCTGTGCAGGTAGTGGAGAGCTTCAAGAATATCTCTGAGGTACAGAGCCACCTTCTCCTCTGTCAGGTTGCCCCAGCTCACTATATAGTCCAGGAAACGTCCCTGGTCTGCCCTGAAAACAGAAACACATAATTAATTTGTCCTCAGGAACTTTTCACAGGGATAAACAATTTATATTTTTACTGCAAATACATGGAAACAGTAGCATACTTACATTTCTAGTACAAGAACATAGCTGTTGGCTGTCTCATACATGTCCAGCAGCTTGACCAGGTTGGGATGGTCCAGAGTCTGTAGGAGTGTGATCTCCTGCAGAACCTGTTCTCGATGCAGCAGCTTCTTGTTAACGTGTTTTGCCGCAACTGTCCGTTTACTTCCTCTCTGGTCACAGCGCTTAGTCACTGAGAACCGCCCCCTGCAGAGTAGAAATTAGACATCAGATTTATGTTTTATCTTGCTCTGGGTCTCAGGTACCCTTTGAAATCCTTTAGTGGATGCTTTACTCAAATTGCAACAACCATTTTCAAAATCTTCTCTCTCACATTTACTGAATCTGTAGTGGCTGGATTGGGTTTTACCAGACAAAATCAGTTGGGGATACATGCACTTAAATTAGTCAGATCAGTCTCTAGTATGTCATAAGACAACAGGTATTTTAGTCATTCAGCAGGAAATATCTGTTCCTTCTTATCCAAATACCCGTAGGTCTACTTTAGCACTACCTAGCTACAACTATGACTGCTGCCACTGGTGGTTATGTCATTAATAGCGAGAATGTATTAGCTTTGATGTGGTTAAGGAACATCACATCACAGTCAAACAGTGAGAACTCAGATCTAACAGGGTTCTTACCTTCCTAGTTCAGTGATCTCTGTGTAGTGGGACTCAAAGCTGCTTTTCCAAAGGACTCCACTGCCATCATCAGGGGTTCCTAAGAACATATATTGTTATATCTATATATGTTTTTGTTTGTTTGAAAGAAATTAAAGAATTAATGTGTACAGTTTTTGCAGTTCAAAACCCCCTAACTGAGGTGGTGTTAGTACCACAATGTTTGCAATAATTAAGCTTTAAGGGTCAAATCCAGGCAGCTCACCTGAGACTCTGAGGCTGGCGGAGGAGGTGACAGAGCCTGCTACATTTGTGGCAACACAGGTGTACACGCCACTGTCTTCTACAGACACCCCCAGGATACGAAGAGCTGCCTCCTCTGTCTCACTATAAAAACGAAAGCAGGAAGGACAGAAAAACCATCAAACAAGATGCACCATGCTTTCTCCATTTGTTCTTACTTTGTGAAATATGCTAAATGTGCAGTAGCATTTTATATTTCTCAGAATTAAGGCTTCCCATCATAAAGACAATGATACTACTTGGGCTCCCTCCCCACCTTTGCTGTGTCTTTTTTTAAACTGAAAATATCAAGTAAAGTCAAGATACATGCTGTCACCTGTAAGTGATGCTGTAGTGTGCGTTGTTGCTCAGAGTGCTGTTGTCGGGTCCCCGCCAGGTGACGGTGGCCCGGGGACAACCACACACTTTACACCTCAGAGTAACACTGTCGCCACTCTCACATGCTACATCGCTGACAGGGATGAGGAACTCTGGAGGAGCTGGAGAGAAAGGATAGAGGTCAAAATGGATGAGAGCATGTGAGACTGTACCTTGAATATTCCAAAAATATCTTTTCAGGTATAATATTTAATAAGGATTACATGCATGCACACACACACACACACACACACACACACACACACACACACACACACACACACACACACACACACACACACTCACTCACTCACTCACTCACTCACTCACTCACTCACTCACTCACTCACTCACTCACTCACTCACTCACTCACTCCTTGGTCAAAAGCAACAGTGTGCACATACCATCATGGATGAAGTTGGGATTTAGAAGCTGTAATGAAAATGTAAGGACAAAATTAGAATGTAAAGTGAGGACAGAGAGCAAATTGATTTTGAAGTTTATACAAGTTATCTTCATACTCTCTACCTTGATGGACACTTTGTTGGCCAGGCCATCCTGAGACTTTCGGTAGCCATTCTCCATCTTCCTGCCATCCTTATCTCTTTTCTCAGACTTTCGGCGGATACGGAGCGCTGTGTGCCATGATAATGATTTTCTGAAGCAAACAACACAGGGGGGAGGGGGGTTGTCTCTCAGTTTTTTTTTTTTGCATAATCATGATGAATTCTGACATGTACATGTGTTTGTTTTTGTCTCAGGAACAGGGGAAATGTTTCTTATTCTTACTTGATGGTTCCTTCGGGGAGGTCGGGTGTGATGGAGGATGAGGTATGTCCTAATACATAGCCGGGGATCCAGCCCTCAGCAGCAGGGCAGTGCTCATTGGCCGCACGGTACACCAGGAACATGTTTTGCTGGTTGCTGGCTAGCATTTGGACCACCTCACCCTGCACCACACTGATCTCATCCTCCTTCACTGCCACATAGTCCTGGGTCACCAACATGGTGGACACACTGCTGCTGCTACTGCTTTCACTCTGCCAAAAAGGAATAAGAATATAAAACTTTAGACTTAAACATTAAACACTGTTTAAATGTTGAACAATGTCAGACTGCACACACGCAAACCAACACATTCCTGTACACAAACATATTAAAAAACACAGACACATACATTCCTGAAAAAGGGAAGTACAGACGTGTTAACAGTATCTTCACACCAATCAAATGCATGATTTGATCGACAGTTACACACTCATGACTTTGCTAAAATGCTTGATGCATGCAGCAAAGGAAGCATTGCAAAATGCTTTTTCTCTTGCAAAGTATTGGTAAAAGCATTAATTCATGTCTACAGTGATGAGTCACAAGTCACTATATAAGATAGAAGTTATATTCTGAGAAGTTGTGAAGCAGAAGTTAGCATCCTCAGCTCAGAGATGCTGAAATAAGTAACTGTGTGTTTTTCAGGACAGAGTAGAGTTGAAGTAAAAAACAATTTCTGAGAAGAAGGCACTCGAAGAAAGGCAGATAGGGTTGAAGTGAAGCAAACAGCAGCTGGTGTAGTCGCAAGGCTAACCATTGCAAAGTTCAGACTAAATGCTTTGTAAATGCAAAGTAGGTCATACGTGAAAGAGCTCCTTGCCCATGACAAAGTTTTGACCAGAGATCACTTATTATCACATGAGAATATTCCCGCGGAAGTATGAATAAAAAAGACCAAAGAGAAATGGTGTTTTTAAAATCATTTGCTAACTGTTAGTGTCTATCAGTTGCAGTTGAGAAGCAAACACATACTGAAGCTCAGAAATAGTGTCTAAGAAAGCAGAAACAGTTGCTCTATGAGTCAGATCCACACTGTTAGTACATTCTGGGAGGATTCTCTCTCACACACACTGTTGGTGAAGTTAGTGCACTCAGATAGCCGTTAATCTTCAGTGTGGTGCATGTACAAGCCATTCTCAGAGCCAGCGGCAGGGTGACTGACTGACAGCCAGTCAGTGAGGGCAAGGTTAGTGACTAGTGAGTAGTCCTAGGCCTCACTGAAGCCTGGGCCTCGACTTGGCATCTTACCCCGTTGCTCTGGGTGGAGTGTATGGACTGCTCGCTGGTGGAGGAGCAGGTGCTCATGCGGTCTATGTCCTTACTGTGGGTGGAGTGACGGTGATGAGAGGGCGTCCCGTGGCTTCCTCTGCCCAAAGAGTCCCCTCCACCACCACTGTCACTGGGGTATGAGAAGGAACCAGGCCGGCTGGCGGGAGAGGGAGGCATAGCAGGGACCATAGCCCAGAAAGAGTTGCCTTTATGAGCTGGGCTAGAGGGGACAAATGCTTCCTTTCCTCCTCCTCCTCCACCTCCTCCTCCAGGGGACTGAGGTGAAATCAGAGGAGAAACTGTCCCAACTCGAGGGCTTTTTAGAGGCAAATTCAGAGGCGCCACTGCCATCTGTGGTATACCAGCTGTTTGATATTTCTGAGTTTCTTCATAGCTCCCCAGACCCGGTCTGACACTTGCCTCCATGCTGTCTGATGTCCTGTTACTGTTATTACTGTTACTCCCATGAGGGCTATCCAGCCTCCTCATCTTAGGGACCTCTGAGGCTAACAGCTCTCCATTTGAGGGACTGTCTGAGTAGGGGTTCGAGGGGAGGGACTGAGGGTGGCAGGGTGACCACATACCTGCTGATCTGTCGGGCCCCTCAGGGCCCGGGGGGTGGTGGTGGTGGACAGGCTGGGGGAGGCGTGAGGATGGCTGTGGAATGCGGGAGGGTCGGGAGCGAGGGCCGCACAGAGAGGAGGAGCTGCTCCCTGATCCTCCAGAGCCACCACCGCCGCCGCCACCTCCCCCTCCCATGTTGGAGGTACTGTTGGAGCTGCTGCCTCCTGGCAGTCCTCCAGTACTACTGCTGCTACTGCTGGGTGGACCGCCTGGCCCGCCACCTCCCACGTGGTTCCTCTGGTACTCTATGGGGGATGTCAGAGCTGCGAGAGAATAGGAGGGGCAAGATTTCACTCATGTCACAAATTTATATTTATGCGAAAACTCATATTTCAAGAAAGAAACCTTAAAGTAAAATAGAGATTCTTTAGTTCCAAGAGATTAAAAAAGTTCTAGGACAAGCCTGAAAACTCAAATACAATGCTACTAGTGCAAATTTTCAGCATCTGCAGCATCATTCTGGTGTAGCTGGCATATCATTCTCTTACCATTGAGGAAATTGCGCTGGTTCTCCAGTATCTGGCTGACCTGGTGGACCCAGACTTGACTGACTCCAGGGCTTGTGGAATGGAGTGTGTACCTCTCCAGGTTGCCACTAGATGATCTGGAGGTGAGTGTGAACTTGCAGGGGTCATCAGCATTTTCTTCTAACCCCAACCAGCTCACCTGAAAAGAAGAAGGAAGCAAGAGGAAGGAGGCAGGGAAAATGTTAAAAATAGTTTTACCAAGGCTTCTTAATTAAGAGGCTACAGTACAATCTAAAATACATGAATACAATCTATAGATAGTGTAATTTTTTTCAGTTGTGGCAGGCAGACATTTTGCTCTGTAACTTTTTTGTGATTTTATTTAGCTGCATTAACCTTGATGCTGTTTTTGAACAGGTAGCCAGGAGTGGAGAAGCCCTTCTTTTTGTCCAGGGGCTCGCTGAAGATGACAATCTGTTCAAACAAGAAGACTCTCCTCTCTTTCATCCTGGACAGAAGTCCTCCATCCTGGTCTGACACCATGAAGGTGTCTTGGAGAAGCAATCTGCCCTGTGCCACAATTTTACCCTGAAGAAAGAGGGACAGCAGAGGGAAAAGAAATCAGAGGAAAGACAGGAACACCTAGCAGTTTTCATGTCAGCAAAAATGAGTGCACACTGACATCTGGTGGCAGATGGCTGAAATTAGAAATTGATTTCTGCAGGGTATAAACTATTTACATTGTTACCTTATTTTATTTAGTATTATTGTCCAAACACACACATACAGACAGACACAGACATACACACACACACCTGTTGCACATGCACACACACTTTTGAGAGGATAAAGAGCAGTCTTACTTCGAAGCCTTGAAGGCGACCAACATTCATCATGTCATTGCAGCGTTTGGGGACCACACACATCACCTCCACAGCTTTCTGTTGTACAGCATGAGAGTAAAACAAACTTAAAGCGAAAATAATCAAGGAATGTGAGTCTTTTCACATGTGGCTCAAGTAGTATGATTGTACATTACCACGTTCAAGCTGAAAAAGGGTCATCACATTACCTCCAGCTCTGTCGTATCCACTCCTGCCTTCTTAGAAATTTTGAAAAGATCCTGTGAAAAGATTTAAAATGTATATACATATAGTGTATATATATACTTGACATATGAAGAGTACTCCTTGAATGCAGCCCACAAAGTAACAATATGGTGGATTTACCTTCAGTAGTAACTGGTATTTCATTATACGTTGGACAGGTTTGATTAGCAGGTCAGTGATCTGCAATCTGTGGCCCAATCGCTGCTTTAGGTCCTGAGGAAAGATACAAATATTATTAACTTTAGGAAATACTAATCACTTGGACAATACAACAATGAAAACATTCTGTAGGTTTGGGCAGGTGTAAATGGTTTCAACAATCTTACCTCAAAGTAAGTGTCAATGTACTCTGATACAATGTGCTCAGATTTAGGTTTGTTCTGGCAGTACACGATGTAAATGTGTAGCCTCCGCTCCTGTAAAGTTAACCAGAAGACAAAAATTGCTTTTTAGAAGTGTAAAAAAATATGACAGAAAATATAATTTCATTACTTTCTTTTGAATACAATAAAATGTACTTAGAATCCTTCAACAGAAAAACGTAATGTAAGACAAATATGAACAGATTTCTCACCTGTTTGACAAATAAAGGAGCCAGCCTGTCAGGATCCTCCAAACACTTCTCCAGCTCTCCCAGGAAAAAACTGCAGAGCAATCAAGAGACAAACACATGATTTAACCTGCCAAGGAACACGGCACTTTTGGGTAGTGGAATTTGAAGGGTATGTTAACAAAGAAGACTGCCAGCATACTCTTTGTGCCAGTCATAGATCTGATGGATGTTTCCAAAAACAATCTTGTCTTTTCCTCTCATGTCATCTGGAACTCCTTCCTCTTTCATTCTGCTCATGTAGCCCTAAGGGGAGGAAAGTTGACTCATTTATAAAACATACAGCACTCATCAAAAAACAATCATATGTTACAAACGTATGTGATTTCTGTTTTTTACCTCCACCACTGATCCAAGATCTCTGACATAGTCCCTCTCAGTCTCCACCAGCTCCAGAAGCACATAACTGAGAGACACAAAACAGAAATTGTCACTGTGTAATACTAATGTAATGCACTCAGCTGTGGATGAACATCAGAAATGTTCCATATAAGCACACAAATGAAGACAAACATGATTAACTGATTGAACTCAAGTAGCTTTTGTTTATGAAAACACTAACAAGACGTGGGCTTATAACTCACTGTCTTCTCTTGAAGAAGCCAGACTTGCGCTCATCCACCTCATCGATGGGCGAAGAGGAGGAGAGGAGGGAGTTATCGGAGGGATTGAGGGAGGGAGAGCTGCTGTCGCCCTGCTCTACTGACAGAGAACTGGGGCGATCCTCCAGTGACTGAGGAAAGAGGAGGACAGTGGAATGAAGAAGTAGAAAGAATGAACCGTCACATTGTAAAACGTATTTCCATTATATTAACTTTGTTTTTTAACGGGGATCAAAATAAAAAACTATGACCCCAAAGGAAACTGTATTATGTTTACTTTTGTATGTGTTTGTGCTCTCCTGTATGCAGGCCAGTGTGCATGTGTGTGTTGGGGATATTGGCCAGAGTGCAATGCCCATTTGTTGGAACATTGGACAGCTGGCATAGTGAGTCACAATCCTGACAGATGACTAGTAGGCCATGATGCCATTCTCTGTCAACAACACCAGAAAAAGTGTGTGTGTTCTTGTTCATAAATCTATCAGAGTCGTTCTGTGCACAAATGTGCTACATTTGTTGTACTTGTGAGTTTTGTTTATGATCTCTATCTCACCATCTTGCTTTTCACCAGCTCTTCGATGGCACTGACCAGTTCAGCAGCACTGGGTGTCTCTGAACTGTTGGGACGAGCGGACAGACGAGACGCAGACTGAAAAAGAGAGAGTAAATGGAAGACAGAAAGAAAGAAGTAAAGTTAACAATTAAGGTGTAAAACGTGACAAATGTAAAACTTGGCAGTGCTGCATGCGTACAGGAGTCATACATTCTCAATGGCTACTACTATGTATGTGATCAGGCTCACCATTGTTGAGTTTGGACCCCGATATTCCACATGTCCAAATATGGACTTGGTGGGTGTGATCTCCCTAATAAAAGGGTTAATTAGGGGCCAAGTTGGAGCCAGTCAGAGGCTGGTCTCAGGGAAACAAGGGTTATGAGGTGGGTTTAGGTCAAGGGCAAGCTCTGGGGTTGGACTGTTCTTCAAGCACCTTGTTTGGTCAAGCAACTCATATACAGCAAAGAGTGTTGCTAAATACTCCATTGGAGAAAGTTTGCCTCTGCAACAGAGCCCAGTCTGAGGCATAGTGGCAGGCAAAGTTTTAAAAGGATCCCCTGTTCAAAACCAGACTTAATGGGAATTCACCATTTAGTCCCACAAACACCTCGCCACTGCAGCAACACGAGAATGGAGTATTCACTTCAGCAACAGTAGAACAATTACACTCCAAGGGAATGACATTTAGTTGGTGAAATAAGACAACAATAAGGCAAGAAAAAAAAGTTAAATAAAAAAGTGGAGATGAAGAAGTGGTTTTACATGGAGAGATAGGGAAACTGGGAAAGAAGAGAAGCAGAACAGAAATCAACGTAATGCTGAAGGAAGGAACATGCAACCATCAAGAAAATAAGAGAAAGAAAAGAAACGTTATTAGTGCCAAAGTAAAAGCTTAGTTGTGCTATTGTAAGCGCTGCATGCATGTAAACTGATATTTGTACACATCTATACGGAACCAAAAACAAAACTTTGGCTGTTTAAATAAAGATGAATGGGAATACAATATTTAATAAAAATGTTTTTGTTATTTTAGATTTACAATCCAAGATCAACCCTCCTCCAAATAATATCTGTATTTGTGTGCCACCACATTGCGGATTAAGCAAAAGCGTGTTAGGCCCATTTAAAATTAAGCACAATAATATGAACAATAAAGCTTAAATGCAAAACATAACCCTGATTTGTCTTGGGTGGTTTAGTGCGTTGTGTTTTCTGCATACCATTGTCTATGACCATGTATGTGTGTAAATCTTTTTAGATTGTCCTGTGTGACCCACCTTGTCGTCTTGGGAGTCAGGCTGCAGCAGGCTGTGCTGCTGGATGGCCATAGGGGGAGGTAAAGGGACAGCATCAGCCCCCTCTTCTCCTTCCTCCTCACCGCAGCTCTGCATGCCTGATGAGGAAGACTTAGACAGGGTACCACTGCTCAGCCCCTCATTACGCATACGCTAGGTAGAGAGAGAAGGAGGACAATGATTGTCAGCCTGTAGGTCAGAACCAAAACTGTCTCTTTGAATGTTCAGACAGTGATCTACTGATTTATCTGTTCTTACTTCCTCCAGTGTCTCGTCCTGTGGCGTGGCTGCACTGTCGTCAGAGTCCTTCTGTGAGCCGTGCATTGTGTCCATGTTCTTCCTTGTGCCATCACGGTTCTTCTTGTGTTTGTGGGCGAGCTTCTTGACGTGGCCATCTGCTTTGCCGGAGCTGAGCCGCCGTACAGGGCTGGTCAGCCACTTCCTTAAGGTGTTCCCTGGACGTTTGGGGCCTGGTGAGCTGTGAGGACCCAGGGTTTGGCTGGAGCCTGGTTGGAGGGCATCGTTACTGGATACTGACAAGGTGTCTGAGGTTGGGGGGAAAAAAAGAAAGAAGGGGTTGATAATGATATTGACATAAATAAAGAGGCATAATCCATGATCCACAAGATTGGAACTTTCTTTTGGTTTTACATTGATTGACAGGTCTTTTAATTCAGGGACTAACACTAGACAACGACTAACCCATGTCATGTTGATTTAGACTTATGTAGTTGTCAGTCGTTGTCTTCTTTTTTTCGCATTGAAGTTCTATTTAGACATTAAACTAAATACTTAATCAGTATCAATCACTTGTATGTTACAAGTGATTGATATGATATGTGTTATGTGCAGTAGGCGGGCTGGCCTCTTCCTCGCACTGATGGTTGCTCCTTAGGGAATCTGTAGGAGGAAAGCTCTTCTTCGACTAGTAATGGAGCGAAAAGAAAATAATACAGGATAAAGGGATGCTGGAGGCTTTTGTCTGAATACTTCAAAGATACATCCATCGGTCTGTCTCACCTGTCTGCTCATCCAGACCTGTTCCCCTTCCTATCTTTAACCTAACCTCCTTTCCCCTCCATTGCTCTGACACTCCCTGACCAGTTAGCTGCACGCTACTGAATGAGAAGACAGAACCTCTCGACTGGCTCAACAAGATATGAGACTGAGTAGTCTTGGAGTGATATTGTCGAGGTTGGATTTCTTTGTGTGCTGTCACAATGTGCAACATGACCCCAACTCTGACACCACACAGCATTCCCTGGACAAGACCTTTCACCTCCTGTAAGAATTAACAAGAGGTAACAGCATGATTTAAGATTATCCCTTACTCTGCTGCCAATGCAAGAGGACAAAGTAAAAAAGAAGAAGAACTTAGGCAATCACCTAAGGATAAGGAGGGAAGCTCTTACTATCTACTGGGACAAAGTTCTCATCAAAGCCTCTCAATATGCTCCTAAACTGATGCTTTCAATCACTTTAAATGTAAAGCTGATCAGAGCTGTAGCTAAACTAAATTAGAAAATTCTCTAAGATGATGTCCTCATGGTGCAAATTAGCAAAAACAAGTGCATCTCTAGGGCGGCTGGAATTGACTCAAGAACAATACTATTCTCCAATTGCGTCATATCACATGATGAGTTGTTGAGCTTCAAAGCTAATTGCAAAAAAAGAAAAAACAATTTCTCAGTTTTTTAGAAATATATTAAACTAAAGGATACTGTGCAGCTTGACTAAAGAGTAAAAGGTGAGAGAGATTCAGGCTAAAAAGACGCAGCTGCTAAAGATTAAACCATGTGACCTGAATGGCTCTTATGAATGGCAGGTGTGGAAATTCTGCCTTCCCTCATTGGACACTGCATCTGTATGTGAATGTGCATGTCAGTTATTCAGCCTCTGGGAGACTTAATTTTACTGCGCTCCACTGATACGAAGCATGTGTTTTCACATTGCATGCAAGGAAAGAGAAAAGCACAGTTCCCAGAATAACAAGCATCTCCCACATTAAGACTCTGAAGCCATCTTCTCTGAGACTCCTCTCACCATCTCACTCTGACAAAGCCCAGGTCATCTGGAGATATCTTCAGCATAACCTGAGCGATAATAGTCCTGATCTTTCGCCGGTTCTGCAATACTTAAGCTGCCTAGTGCAAGCTTTTCTTAGCCATGAGTCAGGCCACAATAACATGAACGTGTCAAGGCAGAGCAGGCGTGAACATCTTTTCATCCTGTGCTCATCTTGCAATTTATTTTTTATCAGATAGAAATTCAGACGGATCCTGTTCCATTCCAGGAAAGGGGAGGCTTGGACTGCTCTGGAGATCAATAAATTCCACCCAAAGCACATATTTAAAGATAGGAGGAGTGGAGGTGTTGTCTGTCTCGCTTAGGGGCAATTTGATGGAAGATAATCCTTTTGTTGGCACAAATCTTTACATGAAATCTAACTCTTTAGTATTTATTTTGGGGGAACTGTGTGATTTTACCTGCCTGCACCATCTCCCCTGCAGTACCAAATGAAAAAACCAACCTTCCCAACTGTTTGTTACGATACTGGAATGTTTTAGTCATGGATACAATCATGGAGCCTAAGTAAGGCTGTAATTCTGATGACACAGAATACATAAGCATTTACTATTATTGCTCTCAGAGGACTATTAAAACCTTCCTTTATGAGTTCTGTATATTGATGCTTATTTATATTACAATCAGAAAGTACAGGTGTAGTTGACTATGCGTTTGAATTATTAGCGTGTTAAAGTTGAAGTGTTGAATACCTCAATTAGAATATCTGAGTGGACACTAAAGCATCACACAACTGTCCCAACTAACCCAACTGTCATTTTCAGTCCCCTTTCCGCTACATCTATTATAAATGACAGACAACATTGACAACCTATAGCACACACCATCTCCTTGTGCACATGACTTAACACTTAGGTGGAAATTTGTGCTTTCAAAGGGACTGAACCAGGGAGCAGTCAGGACTTTTCATGTAGAGCAAACAGACCGGAGACACGCTGGGGTCATAGCCTAACATGTAACCATGCTGTTAGCAAGTACATCTCAGCTATTACATCAGAGGCTGCAGGGCAAGTAAAGCAGACAAATATTTTACCCTGTCAAGTCAAACCAATTGGATTTATGGTGAGAAACAATTACTTTTATCCTCTTGAATGTCATTCAGATACGATACAGAATGTAAAACTGAGATTGTTGCCTTTGTGGTCCTGGTTGTAAGGGAATGCTGCCTCAATAAGATTAAATTACAATTTTTACATAAATTTGGAACATCATAAATTAGCAGAGAATAAGCTTTACTAGAGACACATTTAAATTTCAGATAAGTTAATAAATTGACATTAATATATATTATAGCTTCAGTAATAATTGAACCATGAATAATGTGGTGCTTTTGGCCAGAAAACATTAAAAAAGCAAATAAATAAATGAATATACTTGGACAGTTAGATGAGCATCTGGTGCTATCTACACGCTCTGACCGAAGAGGTTGTGCTAACAGGGGTGTAAATGGATAAAACATGGGGTCAGCAGCCTCGACACATTCCTCCTCAGTAGAAAATAACCCTTGAGACACACATACACACACAGAAGGCACGACCTTTGTCCTTTGCCCTGCAGGGTGTTTTTCATTGTGGAGACACCTCAGGAACAGCTGGTCAGGTTCTCACTCATGGGAAACAAAAATGGGGGACATAGTTTGTTCACAAGGGTGTCCTCCTCACATAATCACTGTTTTTATATTGAGTATTAATATTGAGTCACAGAAATAAGCCATGCTTTTTGAGAAGATTAAACTTAATTTATGAACATACCGTATAATTCTTAGACTCTTCAATCCTACCGCTAAATATATACATTAAGACAAAATGAATAATCCACTGGACTGAAAAGCCAAGAGGCTTCTTAAGTTCTTAAGTGGGTTATTCAGTTTGTCTTGACGTTGTACTTACCTGTAGGCAAAAACTGCTGTATTTCCTCAGGTTTGCACACAAATTTCTGCATCTCCTGTACACATCTACATCTAAATCTCTCACCTTTGCTATAGTCAAAATAGTTTTCTGAAAAACATTTGAGAATTTGAAGACATTGCCCACAGTGGGCTTTGAAATGTCTAGCAATATGTTTGTTAATCTTGGCTAAAATGATTATCCTGACTCAGTTAGGAATGGTGTCTCTGTGTCCAGAGCAATTTTGCATCAAAGGCACATAATTCAATTGATACGACTGTGATGATCATAGAGGTCATAAACTTTATTTATTTTTTTTTAAGTATTTTTGGGGCTTTTATTGCCTTTTATTGATAGTGACAGCTGAAGATAGACAGGAAACCGGGGCAGATAGAGGGGATGTTACACAACAAAGGGCCGCAGGTCGGATTCAAACCCTGGGCTACTGCAGCAAGCAAGTAATTGATGTAGAATTCGTGTTTTGCATATGGTACAAACTGCTGTACTTAATACATAAATGTGCCGACATTCAAACTTCAAAATATTGACTAACTGCCTCCACCATCTGCTTAAACATACAAAAGCACAGCATTACAAAGGCAAAGACCTCCGAAAAATAACATTATCTCAGTTTAACTCTGTGGGCTAATATTTCTGAGACGAGACCCACCAAGAGTCCACCAGATGCTCTCCACTGCTAGATGTTTGCTAATTTATCAGCAAGCTACCATAATTCAGTCACTGCTCATTCATGCTACTGCAAAGAACATGCTAGATTTACAACTTTGTGTGTGTGCCCATGTCTCAGAATAGGAGGGAAGGGAGGGGCTGTTGTACAACTGGAGTGATCCCAAAAGTCTGCGCAGCTCCACAGAAGCATGCCTGGGATTCCAGAGGTGTCACCAGGGGAGCATCTTTCGTGTGGTCTTATGTTCCCCAGGATAAGTGATACAAACACAGATGCACACAAACATCAGTCAGTGTGGTTGGAGACAAGCGTTTAGTGGTGGAGGTGCAGCGTGCGGGAAAGCTCCAGGGGATTTGGGCGAGCTGATCTGTAAAAATGTGGACAATGCCACCGACAGCCATAGTTAGGAAGGGCGTGGAGTTGGGATGGGGAATATTGGAGAGGGGAATTTAGAGACAACCAGCTACACATTCTGGCAAAACTAGTCTGATATTATGGTGTTTAAGGTTTTATTAGACTGTATATGGCAGACAACTGTGAAAACTTTAAACAGAAAAGGATTAGCAATGTGAGAAGCTCCTCATTTTCCTATTTGACCTCATTAATTCATTTTCTCCATGGGGTCTAGAATAACACCCTTTGCCCATCTGTGCCGCACCCGCCTGACCAGGCATACAGATATAATCTTGTCAATGTAATTTCAGTAGATTTAATATATAATCACGTAACAGTGCATTCACCAAATTACTTCCAATACCATAATGCCACAACATAATCCACACTTGATTAGTGAATGCCCTCAGTGTTAAACCCATTTGTAGACAGGCTGTCAAAGAAGAAAAAACTGTAGTTCTACACCTGAAACAATTGTATTTCTAATCCCACTGTTTGACTCTACATGCTTTTAGAGCAAACACTGCGACTTTATGTCATATAATCAGAAGCGTAGTCTAAAATAGATTTTATCACCACATTTTCTTTACAGCTTAATTTAATGAAAAATAGAACTTATCACTTATGTAATTTCTCATTCTCAACTTTTCAGTCTTTTTCTACTGTATAGTATTCAAAAAGCAAAAACTGCAATTGCATCTCCACATAACAACCAAATACAGAATGTTACAATCTCTAGATCAAACTCCGGTGTTTTGTCAAGTAAAAACCTACCCTGACATAGAAATACTGTTTGTTTAGATAAGCAGAAGAGCAATAAAAAATACTTGTGTACTACACATTATATCGTTCCTCATGACACATGATCGAGGCACCTACCCAGGTCCAGCAGCCAGAATTTGCAGTTGTCAGAGTGTCCTCCCTGTGCTGAATCCATGGAGCAAAATGGGTTCAGAGACACCAAGGACTCGATTCCACGAGCCATATCAGTCAAATATCAACCCTCTGGGATTCTGACTTGAAATATTCCCTCACAGCATCTCTGCAGGTAAGACAACTGACTTTAAATGTCTATTCACCATTCAACTGTTTAACTTATAGTTCAAAGTAAAAATAATTCTGCAGTAACTATGTCGCTGAAATTTCAGGGAGAGAAAGTGTGAAGTCCAGTGTGCGGAAAAAGAAAAAGTCAAATGCAGCATTAGAGAGTAGGATGTTTTCTCTCCCTCTCTCTTTGTATCTCCTTCCCTCCCTCCCTCATGAGTGGGCTGCTGTGAGGATATTGGGCAAGCCTCCACTGTGCCTCGTCTGTTCCAAGGGGATGTCTGTAAACATGCAGCACATCTACCGTATTACCCTTTGTAGAAGCACCCACTCACTTTGTGTGGGCGGGTGCATATTTTACAGGCATTAGGATGCATACAAGTTGTGCAGTATGCTTGGAACAAATATAGACTTGGTTATGAAATGAAGAGAAGCAAACAGCAAAATGCTCCTACTGTCATAGTGAGAGGTTGGTTACAAATTTCACATAAATTCTACAATTCAGAATCTCAAGAGTCTGGGTTTTGCAATTACTACTGTATATATGCAACATTAAACTCTATTTGCTACATCTTCACTTCATCTGACAAACACATTGCACAAAGACCTCCCTGCTTAACTGTGAGTGTGTGTGGTTGTGTGTGTGTCTCTCTGGGTACTAAACACACTCTTTCCTGTACAAACACGTACACACTTGTACATACACCTCCTGCACTTATTCTTGGCTCCTTACAGAGTCCTTTTATCAATAACACTGTCATTAAGTGAGTACTTTAGTACTTTTTTCATTCTGAGAGTCAACCTGCATGTTTTGGTAAACAGGGGAATTCCAGTAATCCAACTGGATATGTGATTAGCGTGTAGGTAGAAGTGCCTCTAAATGCAATTTAACAGGAATGTGTAGGTTTGCACAGATTCCAGCAGCTAGTTGAACAACACACTTCATTTAATATTTAGAAAACACACACACACACTGACCACATACTACAGATTTGAACAACTGTTATTTCGCACTAAACATCCTATAATCAGAGCAGACAACCAGCTGCCAGCTTTACACTTTGCAGGCTAATCCTACTGAATGTGAACCACCTATTCTATTCTGTTATTCCAGACACAGACATTGGCCTCCAACAGTCAATTATTCCTGGTTGTGAGACACAGCAGGAAAAGGGGAGATTTCCCAGAGAACACTAATCCCCTAAACCGTCACCCTTCCACAACTTTGTACAAAGTGGCCTACATGGCTGGTCAGTAAACACAAAAGGCTGACAAAGTAGCAAAGACGTTTTTTTTGTCATCCTCGTCTTCCTCTTCCTCAGCAGCAGCCTTTTTTTGACCACATCAACCCCTGCAGTGAGAATCTCCTTTTCATTATTCCCTCTGGCCACCCAAACACACAACCACAACCAAGGAAGAAAGGGAAGCAAGATAAAAAAAAAGTGAAGTGGCAGTTAAAAGTATAAAATAAGTAGTTAGGGAAATTCTACCCTTGTTCCTGCGCCATACTAGTAAATCATTCAGCTAATTCCAAAGTTGTGAGTTCCTGTATGTACAGTCCAAGCATCCTATAATTTTAAATACAAATGCAGAGCAGATCTCATACTGACTACACAGAGGCTGCCAGGAAAATATTTGTATGCTAAATTACCATAGAAACAAGCAGTACAGCTCACACCCACTCTTCCAGATTAAAGAGGGAAAGGCACAAGCTGAAACTTCTGTCAAGATGCGATGACAGCAGCTCATAACTCAGTGTCAAATCAGGGTCAGGTCTGTGTATAGAACGCCTTCCACTCACTCTCTTCTGTTTGCTATAATTATTCTATGTTTAGTACTTTAGATTATGATTTGGATAAATATACGTAGTATACATACTATATATTTCTCTATGTATACAGAGTTTGAGATGAGGTCATCAGCAATGCCTTACATGGCCCAGGTGCAGACATGAGATAAAATAGAATTAAATCTCCAATCAGCCCTGACTGCCTAAGCACAGTGAGATAAATTAGCAGATATCATTGCATCATACGAGGAGCTGATGCTCAGAACGCAAAACAATGAAGGAATCAGCCATCATCACAGTAGCAGATTTAACAACTAGTGGACCAATATGGGATTTTCGATGGCCAATGCAAATATAGAGATGGGCTGCCGATATCAAAACTAAGAAAATCAATGTACAATTCTATTCTATTCTATTCTATTCTATTCTATAGGAAATTCAGGCATTTGCAGGTTGCCTGAAAGTTACAGTACAGCACTTGAAACTAACTTTTTCTCCACCTTCCCAAAATTCACAAAAGCACAAACATTGTTCCACAACAGCCACACTGACAAGGGTGCCTGCAAATGTGTCTGAAGACATGTTTTATTTATTGGCCTTGTTAGCACAGACATCGGCTGATGCCGATTATCTCAACATGCCAAATAATCGTCCCAATCAATTGTCTACCACCGTCTATCACTACTAACAACAGTTCACAAGAATATGGGATCCATAGCAGCGGGGTCTGACATGATCCATACCAACTGGATAAAGAAACCCATCACCACTACAAGAATACCAATAGTGGCCACCTGAGCAGCTGCTATGTCTTTGTCAGAGGTTGATTTTAATGATGGGAGTATAAAAAGATGGGATGGATTTACCAAGACACACCCAACATGCCAAGCATTACTGTTATCAAGAAAATGTTTTATATTGGATACCTAGAACTAGCAGGCTATGACCCTTTATCAATATTTAAAATTGGGCGATATTGTTAAATTAATCTTACATGTTGTCATGAACCAACATATGGATGTTATGAAATACATATTTGTTTCAATAGGGTGGCCAGATTTGCGCTCAAAGTTGTATCCTCTTTTCTTATCTTCAAATTCAAGTATATATTTGACTAAGATTTATCTCTTATGTTGGTAATTATGATCAAATTTAATGAGTTGAGTTTATGTTCTGGCAGGATATGATTCAACCATATTTCTGTTGCTGTAACCAGAGCTGGTGTGATATTAACACACATAGACTGTGGAAATAACCTTGGGAACCACATTATTGACTTGTCTTAATAAGACCCTTCGGGCATGACAACAGATGCAAATTCTGACATCATAACTTCCACCTTCACAAGGCTGTTTAATATTTTATGTTTGTTACAATGGAGGATGCATGCTGCTGCGTGTTTAAGACAAAATAAAGGTTTCTCACAGTGATGAGATCTGTAAACAGGGCTGGGAATCCAAAGGTTGAAATTATTTCAAGATAATTAAAAGAAAGCTGTGCTTCTAGCAAACTTTCCACAGTTGCATAGCAACACCTAGAAATACATGTACTTCCCCAAATAGCTGTTTGGTTAGAAGTGAAGGTTTTGCAAGTCACCAATGCTATGTTTGCAAACAAGAAATACATCCTTGTAGCTTTCCCTGTTTGTGTCTATGTGTACATGGATGTGGCAAGCAGTTGTTGGGTGAGATAACAAGATTCTGCGGGCCGCCTTGCTGCTTCAAAACCTGAAATGCATCCAATTAGCTTTCTGAATGTTCTGAAGTGTCCAAATGTGCATGAAAAAACTAACTTGTGGGTATGAAAATCCAAGGAAACAATGTCCTCCTACCTTTGTGGTTGAAGAGACCCTCCATCTCCATGGAGGACCTGGAGTGAGCAATGCAGAGCATGGAGCATGGTACTATGCCCTCTTGGGCTGGAGAGCGGTCTGTGGTCCGCACCAGGCACCAGTCTGGCTTGTCGTGGAGTCGCTCCAGAACCTCCACTGTCTGGCCTCTGCGTACTGTCAGTTCCCCACTGCTGCTACCATTACTGGCCATGAAGTCATGGATCACCACTGTCAACTCGCAGCCACCGGACAGCTGAAATGGAGGACAGAAGTGATGTCTGTGAAAACTAATCTTTATCAGTTAAACTTTTTTAAATATTTGTTGATTTTATTGCTACTGTTCACGTTTGCACAAAGCATGAATACAGTCTCTTAATTATATCCAACAAGTCATACAACAAAACAATGTGAAACTAAATACAGTAAGCTTGTGTGTAGTGATAAACTGCATTTAGATTGTTGCTAAATTGACAAAGGAGGAATGAGAATCCTTGGAATTCAGCACCAGTGTGCAGTCAGATTTAGGACTTGAAACACTGAATAAAAAAGTGTCATATAATAGCTACATTTCATCAGTGTCTCATCCAGTCAGTACTGATTACCAGCACACAGGACAAACAGATCTAAATTAAATTTCCTATTATTTCTCCTGCTTTTTAATAATTTTAACAGAAGTATATTTAAAATAAAGTTGAGATAGTATTGTATTAATACCTGGTACAATAAGCTGATGATGCTTGTTGGCATCATCATTCAGTAAAGTTACATCTAACATCGCTAAATGGAATTAATGAGCTCTCAGAACAAAAAGCAAATATTTCCACACAACATCTTTGGTTCACAGCACTGGTACTCCAGCAGCACTGTAAAGCAAAAGTGTACATGCACTGATGATTGGTGACTCATCCTAGCACAACTAAACAAAACGTCTACTCTGATCAGCCGAGTGTCTATGAAAAGAAAGGCAACATTGGATAGGGGCAGAACAAGGAGGAATTCTACACATGACTGAAAGTACAGCTGTTGGTTGCTATTAATACTTTGAATTCTTACAGAAATCACCTGAGCTCACAAGTGAAAGATATACAGCGACAGTACACCAGAGAGTGCACAAATTCTATTACTGTACAAATACGAAAGACAAAAGCATATACAATGTCCAATAATGTGTAATGTCCTCTATTGTGTGCACAGCGTAAGATCTAACTCGACTTCATGTTTCATGTTTCAAGTTCTTAATATGTAATCAGAAGCAGTTTGCAACTTGTTTGTAAGTCTATTTTTTTATTATAAAGAAAGCAGTTTCAGTTCATGAACTCCATGGTAAAATGTTTATGAATTTTGAAAACCTTAAATGATTTCAGTCATCTTGTGAACATTTATATTAAATGTGACTTAATGGAAGATGAACAAAGTCTTATACATGAGTTATACTATTAGTCATTCAGTTAATAATAGCTACATACCCAGCATACTAAAATTATTCTCACATTTCATGCTTTAAATGGTTCTAAAATTGGACGTGTTATTCATAGTGTTGAAAGTTGTATGTTCCTTGTGTCCTTTACAACTAAAATAGATTGCATGAATAATTTCAAAGATGTTCTCTGTGTAAATGTCACAATGGTGCTTTTTTTTCAAATACCAAAGGACATTATTACATACATATTACATACCCTTTGGTAGTGTGGTAAAGCCAGAGAGCTGAGGAGCTGAGAAATGGGATGTGAATTCCTGTCCTCCAGCTTTTCCATTGTTTTCCACTCCCTCATTGCGAGAGAAGTCCCAAAGAGACAAAAAACTCTACAGCAATCTGATTTCTAAAGCAATCCAATTTCTAAAGCAATCCACTAAAATTGTCCTAAATTACAACGAGAAGATGCTTCCTAGATAAGCACAAGTTATCTAGAAAATAGTAAAATTGATTTAACTTTTTATGGAATATTTCCCCTGGGAAAAACAGCCCCAGATAATTACAATCTTGATCCATTAGAACATCCAAAGGCCAGAAGAAAAGTTGCTGCTGTCAACAGCACTCCTCTGTGGGTGCTTACAATCAGGCTATTGAAGGTTAAATGATTCCCTGCCGTGTGTCTCCTCCCCGAAGCGGAGCAGTTAATCCATCCTCGTCTTTAAACAAATATTGCCACAATTCAGCTCGCTAGTGTCCATTTATCAACAAAAACGCAGAAGAAAGTCAGAGGCAAAAAAAACATAGTGGTTGCCTGAATATTTGTATGTTTGAAGCAAAGTGTGAGATCGATAGCTGTGAGGACATAAAACTGTGCTCTCCTGTCTGGCATACAGTCGAGCATCCTCTGTGAAGAGAGTGTGGGAGGCTGAAGCTGCTGACACACAAGTCAGTCACTAAAGCATAGACACACACAGGAACATGGGCGCGCACACACACACACACACACACACACACACACACACACACACACACACACACACACACTCACTCTAACACAAACACACCACTGTCACTGCCTCTTGAATGAGAGCTCTCACACAGAGAGAGAGAGAGAGATAGAGAGAATCATTTGAAAAGTGAGAATGAGACCCAAAATTTATACTTGCATGTGTTATTGAGTGTTTTGAATATTTACGCATGGGAGTCCTTAACTGAGGGAACAATGACTTAATTAATTCATGAACACAGAGACAAACTGCTTACCTCCTCACCTTAACAGTTTGGTTTTATGTTGTGTGAAACAACCAAAGAGCTGAACTGTATGCTACCGGTTAACTAAACAGCGACAGTGAACATGCAAAGCTAATTATCGTTATTTTCCTGATTTTCCTCAAGTGTATGAGACCGAGCTGGGGAAAGTCCAACTCAAGTGTGAAAATAATGACCTCATGTAAGAGTCCACTGCAACAGTTTATAATTAGTATTACAAAAAAGTATGGAAATATTTTGTATCTATGTGTGCTGGTGTGTGTGTGTGTGTGTGTGTGTGTTAGCTTTACAGTTGCTCATACTGAGCGTAGGAGGACAGGCCTTCTGTGGTGCTATTACCAGATATAACCACGGCCGAATGTTCCCAGTGAGCTGAGATTCTCTCTCTCTCTCTCTCTCTCTCTCTCTCTCATACACAAACACACACACACACACACACATAAAGAAACATACACATGCTGATTGTGTGAGGAGGAAAAAACAGTCCATCTGACAGAGCTTTAAAGCAAACACTTTCAAAGGAAACAACTTGAGGAAAGTTGCCTGAATCTAATCAGTTTGCTGCTTCGGACGAGCAGGCCACCGTGTGATGGCATGATATGGACCAATGACAGAGAGGCTAAATACTGAATGAACTGAATAGTGTGACACGTGAAGGGAAAAAATAAAATAACACCGATAAATTGGCTATCTTGTGTATTGCTTAAGTGCTGCCTGGTACATTTTGGGTATGAAGAATGCCTGGAGCTTGTGTGTGTGTGTGGGTGTGTGTTCCTACCTTATCACTGTCCAGTGTGTTCTGGGATGTACGTGAGGCAATGGAGATGGTATCTGGTTGGCTGCTGGCATCTCCCTGGCTGTCCAGCTCTTCTCCATCCCTGCAGAAAGACAATGTTATCATTACAGTCATTCCATTAATACTATTATTAATAATAATAACATTTTACTGGAAATGTTGGTTACTGACTATTGAAAACAGAATGGATCCTGGGATGTTTTTTGCCCTGTAGTGTTACTTTTATTTTTCTCCAGCATGGTTGCAATGGTAATTGAATCTTTGCCCGTTTTAATGGTCATTATAGGAGAACTGATTAGAATAGTTTTTAAACTTACTACAGTATTTATTTTCAAATATTTATTGCACATTCAAATGTAACAAAAATGTCAGTTTAGAGTATTACACAACTTACCGTCTGCCTTTATGTTTAGTTGTAGTAGCTTTAGGGATGTGGATGGGCTCCTTCAGAGCTCCTCGCAAGTGCACAGTTCGTTCCTGGATGACCTCCCGAATGTGTTTGATCCAGTCCTGCTTGTTCTCAATACTTGAAGCCTGGGACACAACACATAATTAAGTCAGATAATGATTAACAGGTTCTGTGTTAAAGCTGTCATGTCAGCAGTGTAGCCAAGTGTCTCTTTTTCTGCTTTTTTTACATACAGACACAGACAAAACTTTAAATCAGCAACAAGAGATGTGAGAGGCGGAGAAAAATAAAAGCAGTTGCTCCTTCACTTGGCTTGAATGAATTAATTGCTGACCTATAACACAGCATGAGGTTTAATTTAGCAATTATATAGTTATGTCAGATCCCACATTTGATCAACGCAATCTTTTACTTCAGTATGTGACTCAAGTACGAGATTGCGTTGATTCAGACACAATGTGAAATGATGACAACGCTGTCTCCTGAACACCACTTAGGCTTCAACAGAGAGAAATATAGACATTTATTGTCAGCCTCCTTGGTATTTACGTCACCGTGCCAATGCGACACCGTATTGTGCATAAGACTGTGTCTCCTCTTCTTCCTTCACTTGGCAACTAACAGCACCAAGGCTGCTGTGGCACTGTGTTACATAAGACCAAGATTAGGATGGTCATCCGAAGTTATGCAATAAAACAGATAGCTGTAAAGCACTCATTCACACGTCGTAACACATACACTGTCTTTCTCTCTGTAAGTCTCAAAAACAAACACACATCTACACACACCCTGCATAAAACATTGCTTCTGACTCACTACGTGAGAACTACCAAGTTGCTAGTGAGTTTTGATCATGACCTATCAACTGCTATGCTAATGGTTCTGTGTGATGAGTGAATAAGTAGCAGAACACTCCAACCACCTACAGGGAGTGAACTTTCTTGGCTGAACAGAGGGACCTAAGTAGGTTTTAATGGGGGTGGACTACAGATACAGAGTGACTCTTCTTCTTTCTTTGTGAACAACTTGACTGCTCCTGCAGAAGGGGAATCATATGGGGGTCTATTTTACACTTACAGTACCGGAAGTGGAATTGAAGCTCTTTATGAAGCAAAAATATTTTCTAACTTGATCATTTCTATCTGATACTGTGAAATATTTAAAAGAAGAAAAAGGAAAAACATTCCTAATATAAATATGAATGCAGTCACCAAACATTGCCCCTTTATCTTCTCCACTTAAATCAACATCTTGATACCTTGAGGACGATCTTGTTGTCCGAGGTTGGGGTCCTGCCCACCCACAGGGCAAACTTACAAGGATCTCCCTCCACATGTTCTGTCACTCCAAGCTCTGATGTCTGAAGGGGATGAATAACATGTAAATAAATCCACATGATACATAAACAAACAATTATGCCAAAATAAAACGTGTAGTCATAGTGATCTTCCAGCTGACCCAACTCCCAAAATGGAAAGGATCAATCCTGAAACAAACCGAGTTTTAACTTTACACAACTTTTGAACTTGAATTTTCACCCAACATAACCTGATCCGACCCAAGAAAAAGTCTGATAACGTGAGCAACGCAAAATGCATCTTTAGTTAGGCAATCAATACACAGAAATGTACAACTGTAATGATAGGTATACAGTATATATAACAACTATTCTCTGGTGTCTCATGATAATTTGCGCTTTTAGCATTATGTTCGATGCATCCACAGCTTCCTAACATCATCCATATATATCCTCAGTTACTTTCACAGTACATCTTAATTGACTTCTCAGCTGCCGTAATTGGTAGACAAAAAGAAACAACCCAGTCTGATAAAACAGTATATTACTTACAAAGAGCTTGCTCTTGTACAGGTACTTGCTACGCCCGTTGGAGTCTTTTACTTCTTTGCTGAAGACCAGGGACATCTCAAAGAGGAAGAGGTGCCGGTCTCGACCCTTCCGGATCAGAGTCTTGGGATCCCAGACCTGGAAGGACTCCTGGAGTGTCAACTCTCCCTGGGAGTCAATGTTCCCATCAAACCCTGAGGTAGTGAGGGGAGAGGAGGGAAAAAAGCAATTTTATTTATTTTTTATGTGTGTACAGTATGTACAAACATCTTTGTGGGTGGCAAACAAAAGGAAGTTCTTGTGCTTTCTCGTCTCGCAGGTTCTTATCGATCCTGGTGGAGCCTCCTGCCATGGTCCTGCTAGATTGCTATTGCCAATACTGTTGTTAAAGTGCACCAGTCTGTCTGTCTCTCTCTCTCTCTCTCTCTCTCTCTCTCACCCCAACTGGTCGAGACAGACGACCACCCACCTAGAGCAGAAGGATCTGTCCTAGGTTTCTGTCTTTTAACAGGCAGTTTTTCCTTGCCCTTGTCGCCAAGTGCTTGCTCATGGTGGTACTGTTGGGTCTCTGTAAATAATGTTATAAAGAGTTCGGTCTAGACCTGCTCTATTTGAAAAGTGTCCTGAGATAACTTCTGTTATGAATTGGAGCTATACAAATAAAATTGAATTGAATTGAATTGAAGTTGAATGCAGTTATTGATGACTCACAGCTGAGTAACGCTGTGCTCAAAGTAAGTGACGTGCATCCATTCACAAAAGCGAAGTGAATGTTGAATTAATAGGAAACATTAGACACTCAGAACACACTCAATGAGTGGCTGCACAGTTAACTATGATGTGAGGTCCATGAATAGCAGAGGCCTGTGTGTGTGAGGGTGTGTGCTGTGTATGTTTGTGGTTGGATATACCCACCATCCAGCATAGAGAGATGCATGGCATCATTGGCTCTCTTGGGGACACTGAGCATCACTTCAAGACCATCCTTAATCTCACCTTTACCCTCCTCACAGCATGTCAACAACTCCTACAATCACACAGAGACATACACACAGTGACGTTTAAATGAAGAACACATAAATTATTTTGTTAAAGGGTTAAAGATCCTATTGTGTGAATTTTTCCCTGTAAAAAGTGAATAACGCCTGAGAGGATATCCTTCCTTTTATATTTATTTAAAGGGATGCTGTACCTTGAGAAGGAGCTGGTATTTAGTGATTCTCTGGACTGGTTTGATCAGGTAAGAAGAGATGGAGTTGGCAAGGCGATGTCTTTGCTGGATTTCCTGTTAATCAAAAAGGGAAACAGAAAGCTCTTACAGAAGCTATGGCCAAGACAAATCTTGAGAGCTAACTTATAGATGTTTTTATTTAATTCCAAGGTGTGTACCTGACACACTAATAGTATTGGTAAGTATTGTACTCACATCAAAGTAGGGTCCAGCATGTTCCAGGATGAGCTGGGTGGAGTCAGGCTTGTTCTTACAGTAGTTTACGTACATCTGGAACTTATCAGCCTGAGCAGGAAAAAGTACTTTACTCAAAAGATATCAAGAGTCTTAGATGCTACAAACAACAACTTTAGAAAAAAAATTAATACTCTTTAGGCCTTGAGTACTGTATATGTTTTGGTATCTAAAGGGGTAAAAGTATAAGCACAGCTCAGTAACACAACTATAAACAAAAGTCATAACTTGTATGTCTCTTACCCAAGTCACAAAACAATGGCCGACATCTTCTGGAAGCTGCTCATACTTCTCCAACTCTTTCAGGAAGATACTGGTACAGAGACAGAAAGATTTAAAAAGGAGGAAAAATCAGAAGATGAGGAACAAATTTTGTATATTCAAAGATTTCCACAACTAAATTAGCTTATGTTGATGGTAAAGAATACAGATTTTTGTGGCAGATCACAGCTCTACTGACTTGTGATGAAACTCGTAGAGGTCCTGCATGTTTCCAAAGATGATGTGTTCCTTGTTGACAATACCAGGAGGAATCTCCTCCACACCACTGGTCATCTCCCATAGGTACGTCTGCATAACACAATTAATTAAAACCTAGAAATATCTCTGTGCCAACTCGTCCAATTTAAGATCTGATCATTACATTACATATTTCAGTTATTCACTTACTAAAAAAGTGCGTAAGAAAAGTAAAATGTAACGGATTTTAAAGGGAAATAAATAAAAACTAAGACATTTTTTTTAAATCACACACAAGGGCACTAAAGAGTCAATGCACTCAAAGTCAGGACACTAAACAATTTTTTTAAGGTAAATATCTGTGTGTGTGTTACAATACTTACATCCATACACTCCCGTAAGTCTCTGACATAGGCTTTCTCTGTTTGAATCAGCTCAGCCATTATAAATCTGAAAGGACATGCACATTGGGGTAAGAGACACTGATGAACATGGTCAGGTGGTTTCATTGACCTAATATAAACAAAACAAAATCCTGTAGTCTGTACAGGTTAAACCAAAATATACAAGATTAATTAAAACATTATATAGTATTTAAAAGATAAAGAATTACACTCTGCTTTACTGCCTCTACATCCTTTGTAATTACTGCAGTAAGTGTACACATTCACAGCATGATGACATTTTCAACAACAATGAACAACAATTCAAACACAGACAACAGGAACTTGTATCAAAATCAGCAATTGCAGGTTCAGTGTGGTCATTCTTGATTTATTCTAAAAACCATAACCATATCATATCAGCATGTAATGAGTTCAACAAGTCAATCCACATAACAGGAAAGTGTCTAAGTATTAATATCGAAGTGAAAAGAGCAAAGAGAATGTGTGGCTTTCATATTATAACCTACAGTCAAAAAACAGCCTGCTGTTACAGTAGGTGGTAGCATTTTGGACTATTTATTACTCTAATTGAATCCCAAGCAACTTGACTATCTCTAATATAGCATGTCTTCTAGGCATTAGACAAACAGTGCCGTTGCTGTATGTGGATGCATTTTAATCCCTATATGGCTCACTTATGGCTTGTAGACATATGTACTGCAATTTACAGGCTGTTCATGGGCTCCCTCCTGTACAAATTTCCCCCATAAACATTTAAAACGTAGCACAGATAATCTATACGGCATCAAGACCACTGAAACATTTTGTGATAAATGCTTATAAAGCACAGTACTGCTCACATGCAAAATTCCATCTCTATTTGTTTACACAGTTGAATGGATTCGAAGATTGCAGCATTCACTGTGATGTGGTCATGTTCTCTGGGTAATTTGACATTACACTACACATTATCACTAACACTAGCAATTTGAAATGAAAGCCTGGCTGCAGCTTTACAATGCTAATCACACTGAAAAATAATATGTTTTCATATGTTTGCAGGAAAAAAATTACTGAATTATTCATCTGGGCATTTTTCCAGGCCTGTGTAGGAAACCTGTAATGCTGAACATCAGGTGGTGATCAGGAGAGAGTGTGCCAGGGAAATGGCTGTTGCACGTACTCTTTCCTTCGTGCTGACTTCCTCTTCTCCTCGTTGAGTTCATGGGCAGCATCCCTCAACTTGACCTCTGACCCTGGAGCACTGGCCGGGATGATGTCCAGTTGCAGCTCTTTACTCTGAAAAGGACACAGTGGCTTTTATGTTGCACACAACAGGCATGGTGGTCATTCACTAGTCAAACACCAATGTGTGATGTACTTGCTTTCTGTTAGCACCAGTTCATTAAAACAAACGGCTGGGAGATGGAGTTTACATAGGATCATGCACTGATCCAGTATCTATCTACATTTGACCACCTGGTGCAAGCTCCTACACTTACCCTACACAACTACAATAAAATTAAAGCCAGGCATAGTTTGTATGATTAAATTCATCACATAAACATGATTTTGTTTTAATCTCACACTAGAAAGCTTAGATGCCAAGGTTATATCCTTATTACTATAACCTGTGCCTGACATATACTGTATCCCTCTGTGGTCTTTTATTATACAGCATTAACCCAAAGGTTTAGCATAACGCATATGAATAGTTTCTCAAAACACATTAGAATGAATAGAGCTGATATCTGTATTCTTTTTTGTTTATTATCAATGGTGTGCACTTACGGCCTTGTTGGAATCGGAAGAAATGCCGAGCGCCGTTTCCAGGCAGGTTCGGTATTTGTCCATGCGGAGAGAGAAGTCCCTGTAGCGCTTGTCCACCGAGGACACCCATTTCTTTATCTCCAGGGCATGGGCGTGGCCCTTGTCACAAAACCCATCCGCCAGCTGGATCAACAGCTTTACCCGCTCTTTGGTTTGCTGTCAATAGAGAGACATTTAGGGAGGGGATAGAGAGAAAAGAGAGATGGCCGGCAGTGCCGGTGGAGGAAAGGTAGATAAGAGAGAGAGAGTTAGGAATCAGTGTGTTGCTTGTTAGACACAATGGCTTGTTCTCTAACACAATAACAGTGACACAGCAATGAGGAAAGAGGACAATACACTGCCCTGGGAATGGGCCTCACATGTATTTCTGTGTGTGCAAACACACACACTCCCACCTTTTTTTTTTTTTTTTTTACACAGTTATAGACTAACAAATAAACATAAACACACGTACCTTTGCTGTGATCTGGAAGTCTTCATGCTCTTTTAGTAGCTCCTGTGTGTGATGAATGCTGGAGCCGGTGGATGTGTGTGTGGACAGGTAAAACTCCCCAGTGTCATGGATCCACTCCAGGGCCTGAGGAAACAACCAATCATTAGTGAGTATGCTAACACTGCAGGGATTTTAGTTACACAATTTGACACAGTGACTATTAACTGTCCAAATCTGAAGGCCTGGTACAAGCTGGTGCACTTGAAACTCTTATAATTACAATACAATTAAAGGGGTAGTTTGTATTATTAAACACTTTATCCTCTCCTATCCAGTGGGACATTTGTTTAAATTTGGACGGATTTTCCACTGTATAGTTTACCTACAGGAATTTCCCATTCATGAAAATGTAAGATATCTAAGGAAAGTTGACATCCATATAATTTTAGAAACAACAATATGATAAAGGAATTATATCTTTTTGACACATATCAGTTTACAAACTCACCACCTATCAAAAATATAACATATTCATTCATTTCTAGCATTACATTTCAAACGGTCCTAATTAGTTTCTAGTCTTTTAAATGTCTGCATACTTTATACCCAGCCGTGGCAGAACTGGACCAGTCAAACTGTGTGACCAGAAAGCATTTGGGCCCTGGGGATAAAACCTGGACCGCCTTAGAATAGCCATGTCCTAGAAACATCTATGATGTCATCTGATTTTATTGGCTAAGCGCATTGCTGTGTGCCTGCGCTGTGCTCCCCAAACACCACAAGAGGGAGCAAAGTGTCTTGTATTTGAACAGCCCTAGACCTTACACACAAAGATAGATTCAAGAGTGTAAGTGCCACAAAATTTTTTTTTCCAGTAGCCATGTTTAAATAAATATATCAGACTCAAGCTGTGAAGTGTGAAGATATATTGGCTGCTACTGAAAACATTATTATCCAAACTTATAGTTCCTTGTATCTTTGAACAACAGCTGATCAGACTTGTTTGAGAAATATTAAGAGTTCTTGTGTCTTGACTTCTAATTCTAGCTCAGATCTCTTATTCTTCTAAAACATAGGAAAACTTTATAATAAAAATCTCAGTGGTTGAAATGTTCAGTACTGTCTGAAGGGTAAAATGAGTGGTTGGAGACTTATGTTTGGCAATGGTCTGTAATAAACATAGTGTTTGGATTTACTGGGCCACATAATGATAGCCGTCTTTAAGACTATCATTGTTCCAAATATCTGCCAGTTTACATCATTTCCAGTATATCTGAAATGTATCATTACTAAGAAAACACAGACTGCTTGTTTTAAAAACAGAGACAAATCAAGATGGAAGTTGCAGCTGTACGCTAACTGAGACATGTCAGCTTGCTGGTTTAGTTCCAATTTAAACAGGAGCCAATCATCTAAGAGGGAAGCTTATTTTTCCTTACTCTGTCTGTAGTCTTATGTCCAAATTGTGCTTGTGAGTGCACACATACACATACATTACACACACAGTGATAAGCACACACCTGTTTGGCGCTGCGTTCAAACACAACATATTGCTGGCACTGGTCCAGCCTTCGCTTCCTCATGGTCCAGAAGTGGAGCACTCTGTTCTCTCTTTGCAGCAACTCATTCAAAATATCTGATGACACAGCACACAAAATAAATGTATTCAAGATGTTTGTTATTGTGTGTCAGCATTATACAGAAACATATTGACCACCTGAATTGATAATTCTGTGAATAAATGAAAGAAACGGTGGATAGAAAAGGTGAAATTAACTAATTGGAACATCTTTGTAGTGATAAGATGCAGAAAAGAGAAAAGTCTGAGTCATCTACTTACTCTTAACCTGAGTCTCTGGAGCTTTGACATGGGACAACATGCCGGGCATGTTGACACTGTTCCTGTGCAGGTACTTCAAGAAGACATCGGCATTACGCCTGGCTAACGTACAGGCCTATAAGTGTGCAGAATGAGAACACATGTCACTTACAGGGTCAATAGTAATTTATTCCTGACATTGAAAATTAGAAACAACATATTGTGATTTGACATGTTTTTTCCTAAATATAAACTGAAATAACTTTCTCACCTTGAGGAAGGCCTCTTTTTGCTCCAGATGTTTGCTGATCATGGGAGTGACATGGTCTGACTCACTGTTCGGACCCAGTTTATCAGCACCACCACACCAGTCTTCTTCTCTCTTATACTCCTGCTCCAGACTTTCTAACACACTGCATACCTGAGACATAGATGATACAGTACATCAAAAACACTGTACAAGGCAATGTGTGAAACTGCACATTTCTGAGAGCAGTTTTGAAATGATACTCTGATATTTCTAGCACAAGCTTTCCAGGTCTACTGAGGTTCACAAAGGAGAGTGTAATTCCCATAATCCCATTTTTGCTTTTTGCCTGTTCTAGACTATTTAACACTCTTTAACACCTGTTTGAGTCCATACACACAAAAGCACCTGTTCGGAAGTCTTGTAGAAGGCCACAGAAGCATTAACCAGCTTAAGTCTGTCCTCCATCTTCAGCATCAGCTGCTGCCAGTGGTCTGCCACCTTCAAGTCAAACAACACAAGTCATTTTAAGATTAACAGCTTTGAAACAGCAATCACACCACCCACATTTTTATTCATGTTTTTCTCTTTATATGTATAAACTTGTAAGAGAGCGGTACCTTTTCTGCACAGTCTCTGATCATATCCATGTCGTAGTGGTTTGCCTGGAGTAAGGCCTCAGCCTTCTGCTGTACCTGCAGCGCACTCTGATGGGTTTTCTGCATGGGGGATAGGGGTGAGATAAAAAAACAATGGAATTCAAGCGTTATATGAATCTCTATATCATAATGATTGCTTTGAAAATAGGACCCCAGCTTCATGTTGGCCCTGCAGGGCAGTTTGGCAGAGGGTGGAAGAAAGGGTAAATAAATAAAAGAAGTGTCTGATTATAGCTGTGTCATAAAGATTGTCCTGGTGTGAGCATTCTGGAGAGGAAACGAGATAGGGAAGTAAAAAGGGACAGTATCTGGTATCTGTTTAGCCTGAGAATTAGGCTTTTACTCTTTGCTGGACTCAGAGCACAAGAGGGAGGGAAAACAAAAGGAGATAAAGGAAGAATGAAAGATTTCCTGGAAGCTTTAATAATGTCTGCAGCACCTGCAAGGTACTGTCAAGGAGGACATTCCCATTTCACTTGCTCTTTTTTCACAACAGAGGACCCATTTACAGTTTCAGGGACTACAGTTATGGTATGCGTGTTAAAATGCCAGTCTCACGTAAGCAATAATCATAAACACAGCTTTCTTCTGAGTGTGCATCTGTGTGTGTGTATGTGAGTCCTGTAGAAGTAGGTCAGGTACAGGCCCGCATTGAAATGAGCCAGGCTCGATAGAGTTCAAAGGAAATGCACCGTGCATAATCAGTGGTAAAGAGAGAAAAGGAAATAAAGAATAACGGTAAGCAGAGAGGGAAGACAGAGTGAGGTAGAGATATTAGTTATTCAACATTCCATTTCATGTGTGACTTGTGATGAGAATGGGGAGGCGGTGGAGACATATGAACCTGAGAACAGTTTTTTGGAAGGCAAAAGGCTGAACGGAGCAGAGGAGATGCAGAAGTGCGAAAAGATGAGGGAAAAGGGAGATGAAAGATGGGACACAAGGAGGCAAACATAATGAAAGAGGAAAAAATGGGATTAGGATATGCATGAGGAAAAACAACAATACATTCAACTGGATGTACAAAGCACATGGACATCAACATGTTGCTTCTAAGTGAAAGGAGAGCAAGAACGGAAAATAATTCAGATGTTTACCTCTATTGCATGTTGGAATTGTTCATGTTCCTTCTGCAGCTGTTCGGCTTCTTGTAACGAACTGGCTGTGATAAGACCAGCGTTCAGCATGGACTCGCCATTACGGATCCAACCCAGCACCTAAAATACACACAGCACACACACACACACACACACAAGCTTTGTTATTACTCACTCTTTATTTTTTAACAGAAAGGATTTATTTGTACTACTTATCAGCTGTAAACTTCCCAATCTTTTTTTATCCTCTATCTTTGTTCCTATTTTCCTTTCTTCCCTTGCATCCTCACTCTGTTCCTGTTTCAGTTCCTCAACTTAAAATTTCACCTTGCACACATTTCCCTGCTTAACTCTTCTATCCTTTACTTAGCCCTTTCTCCTTTTTGTAGATAATCTCTTCACCCCGCCTCACACACACACGCTCCTAGATTCTTACAAAATCCCATTTGCTCATAGTTTTGTTGGCCTAGTTCTAGCCAAAGGGTATGTTAAACACAATCTTTCAGAACACCTCTCTGTCTGACTCAGCAAGCACACCTGCTGTGTGGGTGATGGGCAGAAATGCAACTGGATCTTGGCTATAAAAGTGATGATGCAACACAACCCTGACTCTTGTTTTTCCATAATTTCAACAGGGCCTATGTTTCCATTGCACTTGCAATGTCCCTAGGCAGGACAGGTATGAGTGTTAACTGTTGAATATCAGAGGAGCTTTAATGTACATATGACATAACTCTGAGGCACAAACAAACAGCAGCAATATCAGCAATAATGAGTCTTATGCATCATAGTATGCTATACAATTAAGATTTACATAATATATTCCAATATTTCATTATACCACTACACATGACACCACATCACATTATTTTCATCTTTGCTATAACCCCTGCTCTATCCATAATCCCTGTTCCTAAACTGTGCCCATTTCATAATGACATACAGAAAAACGCTTAAGACAATTCTGATAGTCCATAGCTGCATATACAGTACTGCCTCTGTGTGGGTGGATGAGTCAAAATAACACCAGCATCACATTATCATCATAACGTAAGATCTCTTCAATCAATGCAATGGCAGTGCATCTTCTGAAGTGTGTTGCTGCAGTATTCACTGGGTATCAATTTGTATGTTTTAGTCTCAATTTCATATCTGCCACCACTTTGGTTCACTTTTTTATTTATTCTAGTGCAAGTTGAAACATAAACCCTGTTGTTATTCGGCTACAGCACTGTGATAACAGGCCTAGTTATGAAAATTGGCTCTATGTTCGTTTTTGTTTTGCTTTGAAATATCAGTAGGCTACATTGCAAGCCTCACACGATTTTCTTGCTTTTATTGTATTCAACTACTGAATGAATACTGGGAGTTGACATGCTCTTCGCTGACACAACAATAAGCTAAGAAACTCTATCTCTTTCCCTTCCTATCAAGTCAGATTCTGTCTGGCCCATTTGTCTTCTTTTGCCCTGAATTTCTTCTTATCTCCCTCTCTTGTTAAACCTTGGCTGAACATCCAAACATAGTGCAGCAGGCTGACTATTCCCAGAAGAAGAGAGAGAGAGAGAGAGAGAGAGAGAGAGAGAGAGAGAGAGAGAGAGAGAGAGAGAGAAAAGAGAGATCGTTGACACAGGATGAGTCATCTATCCATGGTCATGTGCAGACAGAACATACTGTAGCCTTTTAGCCCTTCAACACTCTCTGCTGTAATATGATGGTGTGCTGTAGCAATAAATTGTCAGAATGGCTTTCCACAGATCAGTTTGACCTCAGTCTCAGGAGGAGAAAAAACATTACAGGTAGCCCTAGGTGTGTTTATTTCTGATATACAGCACATGTGAGCATTCATATATGAGCTCTAATTTCACTTCCAATATCCTAAAACTAGTTGATTTGAATCAACTAGTTGATTATCCTTTCACAAGTGAAAAGCCTAGCTCTTAAGAGTGCATTCAAAATCCCACCTGCACCTTCCAGTCACTGCTTTAATGCTGTATCATTGTCTATCCTTGTTATACTCTCTTGTCCTTTTCTTCCTCCAACTGTTTACCTGTTTGACTTCAGCCTGTAGATGCCTCAGTTGGACACACTGCTCCAGATGTCTTCTGTGCTGCTCTGCTGCCAGGTCCAACTCCTGCTGCTTCTCGTGGAGAAACTCCAGTAGGTCCTGAACCCGTGTGGCCATGTCCACATCTCTGTCGCATAACAGCTCCACACCTGCACACAGTAGACATTTTAATATGTTAACAATACAAATCTTTATTTTATAATATCTGATTATGTTCTTTTTCCCTAGTTATTTACTCAATAATCACAAATTCTTGAACAGATCTCTGCCATATGCGGAAATCACATAGTCTACATGGAAGTACATGGAGAGGTATAGAATATGTGTTTCATGAATATAATGTATCAACAGAACAGCAGGACGGATACTGAGTATAAGCTGTGAAAATGAATCATGGCTGCCACAGATAGCTTACATGTTTAATAACAGAAAGCCATGCACACACCATGAATTCTGATTTGGTGGAAGCTGAATAAATTATGTTTAGCATTGGCATAATCTGTACTCACATTTTAGTCCTGCATTCCATAGCAGCATGGTCGTGATGCCAGCTGCAGGGCTGGCCCTGGTAAATAATTACTGTCCTGAGGCAAGCTACAGAGGTAGCTTTCGCATAACTACTATCATTAATGTATCCATGTAGCTAGCTGTAGCAGGCTGGCTGACTGCAGAGCTAGATTTTTGCATAAACGTCAGCTAGATTTGTACTGTGACACACAACAACACAGGAGGCGTGGTCCTGGTCATCTAAAAAATGTACTTCTGTGTGTGTGTGTGTGTGTGTGTGTGTGTGTGTGTGTGTATGTGTGTAGGGGTGTGTGTGTGTGTGTGTGTGTGTGTGTGTGCGTGTGTATGTGCGTGTGTGTCTGTGTGTGTGTGTGTGTGTGTGTGTGTGTGTGTGTGTGTATGTGCCTTACAGTGGTTTAACCCGGCAATGAACATGACTCTTACGGATTAAGAGGCAAAATCTGCTTGGTAAAAGCCGATCTGCCCTCCATTCCTTCCTCCTCTTTCCCTAAATTTCTTTTCCATTTTCAGCATCCATCTCCTCCTGCTACTTGCAAATCAAGTTAAAATAAATGTGTAGTTACGACAGATTCATCTTACTATATGTGAATACTGCACCCTGCGTATATGTCCGTGGTGCATTTAATCTGTGCTTGACAAAATACTTTAGGAAGTGTATATCTATTTCCTCACTCACCAGATGCCTGGACCTCTGTGACATACTGCAGCAACTCTTGTCCCTGATGGATGACGTCAAATGTGAGGTTGTTCATAGTAAGCGCCTTGTCTGCATGATGCTGTAGCCTCTGCTCAGCCAGTGTCAGGTCCTCTGTGTCAAATTCACTCATCTGTTGGGAAAGTTCCTCGTTCCATGACTCCAGGTCTGAGATAATCTGAGGGGGGGAAAATGGGAGAAAAAAATAATTTTTACTTGTTCACGAAAAGGTCTTAGACACAACGAATGTTGCCATGGTTGCATGGTGCAAATATTACACTGCTAAGACAACAAGTTGCCTAACTACAATTATTTTTACAAGCACAAACATTAAAAGGACTGTAAAGCACAGCAAAACAGCATTGCCATTTCATTTTCAATATAATTTTATGATTAAGAGAATTTTCGAATACCAAGTCAGACAGTTTAATCACTGTAACCCGACACCCTAAGCTGGCTGCCATAATAACAGATAACATATTACACTGGTGATGCACGGCTGGTAAAGCAGATGTACCGAGATGTCAGTGCATGCCTCTGACTGCCCACGCAGACTGAATCATGATACCAGGGGCACCTTGATCCTGGCACCATCCAGCTCTGTCTGTCAATGTTTTTTTTTTTGGTTTTTTTTAACAAATTCATGACGTCTAGTCAACACTTAATGTAAGAATTTGACTCTTGCTCTGGGGCATATGGAGTTACTGTATATTGTCAAATAGTGGCTGAATCTTTATTTACTGTAACTGAAGAGAATAACAATTCTTTATTTAAGACAGATTGTTACTTAAAACAGGTTTATATTATAATTTTCCCTTTTGAATAAGTATATTTTGTTCTAATTGATCTGTAAAGTTAAGAATCCTTGTGTCCTGATTTCCTTGGTTTGTCATAAAAACTCCTTTTCCCGGATTGTATTTACTATGTAACATCCATAGGAACTTAGCATGTGAGCCCTATAAAACACATTTTGGTAATTTACATTATTACTTTATGTTTCAGAATAGACTTCACCACTGGCTTTTATTTGGGACCTGCTGTGATGCGAAATTGAATTCTTATGTCGGAAGTGCACCTCTGAGACTGACATTCACATTGCTGTGGCCATAACATGATTCACGACAGACCAAAGTGATCAGATTTCAGCACTCTTACTCTCATCTACTTGGGTGAAAAAAGACATGCGTGAAAGTTTGAAGTTAGTGTCTGTTTGTTCTGTGACCCAGTAAACTGATGTAAAGAATATTTCAATTTGAAATATGTGGAGTTTCAATGCCCTGAAAAATAGACAGCTATGACAATAACATGTAAGCAATGGAAACAGTGGTAAAATTTGATCTGAGTGTATAAATGAAAATGAGATGCTTTGGCAGCTGTCCTCCTCAATTAAAAAACTGCTAACTTTGACCTTAGAAACTGAATATCTGCATGAGAATGTGGTATCTCTTAAGCTATTTTTAATTTCCTCCTTCTTAGGTACTTCTACAGGCTAGAACTGATACAATCCTGTCCATGTATGTTATGCCATGAGTGCTACAGACAGAGGTTTGATTCACAGTGCAGCAACAGTATATACTGTTAAAACTTAGCAAAAGATGGTGAAGCATTTTAGCAACAGAAATTGACTGCAGGCTGAGAGTTTGTTCATGCCAATTGTCATATGCAACATTTAGGGAACACCAGGGAATAGCACCAACTGCACTGAGTTGGGACAAATTAAATGCACAGAACACAAAACAAGAAACAAACAAACAGAAAATTCCTTTTTAAGTGACGGAAAAAAAACTGTACCCAGTAAATACAGCTCTACATTTGTGAACAGTGAGTCCATATAATTTGGCCACGACAAAATAAAATCTCAGTAAACCTTTTTGTTTCTTTGTAGTATTTAGTCTCAGGTTTACCTCCAAACACCAGTCACTATGTAAGTTTTACAATTATTTTTTGGGGATTCTGTCGTATCAATGTTAACACCAGAGTGCAAACTACAAGGGAGCCAGGGGGAGCTCAGCTCCACTTAATAAGACATGAGCCGACATGCACATTATTGTTGACATGACCATTGAAGTACTTCAAGTCGAAGTGTAGAAAAAACAAACTTTCTTAGTCCCACTCAGTTTGCACACCAAATCACCGTTTTGTATTAAGCATAGTTAAAGTTAATTCTCTCTGTGAGGCATGGGCAAGCCCCCACACCCCAAAAAGAAGTGAGCTCCCCCTATAGTTCGCACACTGGTTAACACCAGGTCTAAACATCAGCAAAATAAGCAATTCAAATAACTCATCATCTAGACGTTCCTCCAATTTCTCTGTAAAAGAGTGTGTTACTGCTTGGTTTATTCTACCTATTTCTGTAGGACACGTTACGCTCTAAGACAGCTGCTTTCCACATATTCAACCAGCACTGCAAAGAGGTCACAGACAGTATTACACCTGCTGAGCTTTGTTGAAAACAAATAGACCACGTCTCCTCAGACGTGGGTTCAGACAAGCCTCGGACAATGGAGATAACCTTTAAAGGATGAAATCCAGGGTAAAGCAACTTTTTTTAGTCTTGGACAAGATTTATCACATAATCCATTAAAGTTGTTTTCTTTATTACTCAAAACTATAAAGAGATCACAATGCATAAAAGTGTATTTCACAACTGAAAGGTGCACCTTCCCATTAAATATGTTTATACAAAAAAGAAAGATAAACCTCTTTTGCAATAAAGAGCATTATTCTCTCAGAATGTGGGAAAGTGTGCTTGCCTTATGACAAGCTGCTTTTGGAATTTGGATTCATAAAATTCACTCAAGTCTCCTCTGTATAGAAACATGATTTTCTTGGCTAGCACACAGAGTAATCTTATCATGCCTTTTCATAGCAGAATAATACAATACTCTCTCTAACCAATATGATAATTTAAAAAAAACAGGCAACAAAGTAGAAACTTACCAAGCACTCATTTGCACTCTGCTCTCCTCTTCTCTTACAGTTGAGTAAAATGCCCTCTGTGTGCAAAAAGATCATCTCCCTCATCCACCAACACTGTGAAAACTAACTCATGTAAGGGGAAAAGTCTCCTTTTTTTCACTCTGTGGTGTGCAGTCTTACAGTGCTTATCATCAGAGAAGAGAGCATTGTGAGACAATTGTGGGTCTCACCTCAACCCCTTGCCCTCACCTCAAAAACACAACCCCCTTCAGGCCAGGAGGGAGTGTCACAGTGCATGGGAGTGGATGGAAACAAATGCCTCCTCCACCCATCTACATGCTCAAGCACTGTGTCATATTAATCCTCTGTCTCTGTGTGTGTGTATGTGTGGGCGTACTCCAGTGTTCAACATGAAAGATTAGTAGATTCACCACCGGTCCCTGACTTGACACGCAGAGCTAAAGAGAGACTTATCTGTTGTTTTGGACTTAACAGCAAAAAAGACTTGAAACAAACCACAGAGCTTCTATTAGCACACAGAGGAGGAGAATAAAACACCATTGTTTTCAAGAATTCTTACATACATTTTTAGGTTCGGTATTACAAAGACTAGTCTTCCCAAGTAATGTTCTACTTAAGGTTAATGTTTATGTCTTGAAAGTCCAGCTGACAATATCCGGAAAGGTACATCAAATGTTATGGTTATTAATAGAAACACAGTAATTATTATGTAATCATTTGAGCATTAACACAAACAAGAGTGTTAAATCAGGTTTGGCAGGTACTTAAGCAGTAAGGTGCTCTTTGCTAAATGCTAACACATATGGAGCGAAGCCTGCAAGCTAGTTCAGGCAGGTCAACTCGAGCTGCGCTGATATACACACATGACATGCCTCACTCCATAATCACTAACCAAGCGCTCCCTTCCAATCTGGTTGTCTATTTAAACTGCACAATTTCCCAGCTCTCCCTCTGCTCAATGCCGCCGTTGCCCTGCACCCGTATTGCTGCTGCTCTGTAAGCTATTGCTGCCTGCTGCGTCGTAAGCCCCACCACCACCCCAGCATCCACCTGTAGGCTCCAACTGGGGGTTAAGGTCTTTGCGCATCACTCCCCAATATCTCATGTAAACATATCTGTGGGGAATGATGAGGTCAGAGCTAAGACGCCAAAATCCAAATATGCTATACTGCTGTAATGTAATCCTAACGTGAGTTGGCTGACTGAACTTAGTTTGGTGTGCTAACATTTTCTAATTAAACAAAAAAATAAACAAAAACTACAGCTGAGGTGTATGGGAATGGCAATTTATTTTGCAGGTATACCAAATCATTGGACCAACTGAGCATCTGACTGACAGTTACACCAACAGTGCCATCCACAGAGCCATACTACTTACTTACTTTCAACAAACTTTCTTGTTCCTTAAAAAAATAAAAGATTTTACTTCCATGGTGACTGAGTGAGAATTCATCTGTCAACACAGTGTGGCTCAATAAATCTGATTCTACAGCCATGATAAACATTACGAGAAACATAAAATAATATTTGAAAAGAGCAGTTACCATATCTGAGCACCAGCTGAGAGAAGCATTCACTCTCACAGTGGGACGTGAAGGAATTAGCGGATACAATGTAGCCTATTGCTGGTTAGGGAAGGGGAAACTAAATTGGAATGAGTCAGTGGATGAGATGCGTCAAGTGGAACTAAATACTTTTTTAATGTAGCACATGTGAGAGTATCTCTGTGAATTCAACCAAGCTTTAAACCAGCAGGATTCCTCGCTGCAGGACTGAATCTCCCTTTTACGGTGTAACGGTCCATCAGCTCAAAATCACAGTCATTTTGGTTTTCCAGTGTGTCCCTTGCCACATGTAACTGATCTTTTAATAAAAAAACAAAACATTCACAACTATTTTTCATGCTCATTAGTAAATCTCTTTTCCCAACTATTTCCCCTCAGATATTATAAATGCAAATCCATTTGCTTCATCCACTCCCAGCTTCTACTCTTTCTGTCTTTCTCACTCTACATTTTATCTAACATTGCAATATAAAAAATAAATATTCATCATAAACCAATCCTCCATCTCCCGCCTACTCACGTCGATGGCGTCCCTCTCAAAGATGCGGAGCTGGAGGAAGAGCTCCAGTTTGATCTTCCTTTCCTGGAACAGCTCCTCCATTTGGCCCTGGGCCTCGTCCAACTGCTGCAGCACGCTCTCGATGTGGGCCATGGAGCTGTTGTGGGGCGTCTTGTTGCTCGAGATGGCCGAGTCTCTGTGGAGAGAGGTCGAATACAGGGGTGTTACAGGTGGTGTATTTATGGTCAGAGATGTGAGTCCCAGTTCTTGTGTAGGAAGTCAAAGAAAAACTACTTTTTTTCCTTTTTGATGATTTCTATACCTTCTATGTTTCTCTGTAGCTTTATTATTTATTTTCCTCAATTGTACAATGATTGCAGAAAGACTGTCAAATCTTGGGCCTTGGGCTTTGCATTCCTTAATTTTAGTATTTAATTAGTTGTTATTTTCAGTGAATTCATTATTATTGTTGTAAACCTAAATCTAACTCCAGAGAGTTTGTTTGTTTTGTGTATGGCTTACCCCAGTGTATATTATATGATACAATATGCAGACATTAAACAATTACTGTCACCTGAGCTGCTGTATGAGATCCTCTCCCTCCTTGATGACATTGACAGTTGCCTGCAAAGTGGTCTGTTGCTGCTGGCCAAAACGCTTGATCAGGTCTTGCACTGCTTCCACTGACTCCGCATAAACATCATCCAGCAGTTCCTTCTGAAGCTCCTCCAACCACGTCCACAGCTAACAGTGATTGACAGGAAAGGCAAGCCAATTAAAATGCAGCATCATGTATTATACACGTCCAAGAGCAAGGGAAAAAAACAGGAAGCAACCAAACAGCCCTGTTGTGAACAGAATACACATGCTGAAGGGGGTGGGGCAGATACACAAAGCGCTGTGAGTTAAACACAGATGTAAAGATTAATAGACAAGCTGCCAAATGCACAGACAGAAGATGGGAGAAAGAAATCAAATCCAATCGGTTCTGCTCAAAGCTGGTGTTTTGTGAATGGTCATCTTTGTAACAGATTAGCCATCTGGGTGAATTGGCTCAGCATACTAAAGCCCTGGCACACCATCCAGGCTGCAGGAGAGAGACCCTGGCACCCACGGTTTGTCTAACACCCACACTGCCTTCTCAAAAACACATCCACGACATCATCCACTTAGTAATATAAAATATGTTACATTATACCTGACATCTACATTATATAGACGTTGACACTGTTGTTTGGCAACCAAATATGCAAACGGCTGAGTGAGCTTTTCGGTAGTACAAAATGTTTTTAATTAAAGCCTGGTGGCACTTTATTTTAGATTAGGCTGTACTAGAGCAGCTTTAATTGTATGTGTTTTGTGGAAGGAGCAATCTGAGCTTTCATGTGCAGTATGGTACTAAATACAAAATATTAGGGACAGTTTCTAATACCTTGTCACAGCTCCTTTTGCCAACAAGGCGTCCCTGTAGGTTGCACTTTCCTTTCTGTCATTTATGTAGATTTCGTAACAATATTAAAATTACAAAGAGATGATGTCTTTTATCTGGAGTGACTTCATCTATGTACTTCATGAATATTAGCGCAGATGAATCCCCTCTCCTCCAATGTAGTTCATGCTCTGTTTCCACAGTAAACTGTTGCTGGATTGCATCCAAAGGCTAGAAGAGGTGATGGGCAGGAAACATTCACTTGTGCCCACACACACACACACACACACACACACACACACAGTGACCTGGACTAGTGTGAGCTGACAGATGGGATGAAGGAGATTAGTCCATATGGACATTAAAGAGTAGCTTCATTAATAACACCGTGGCTCTGACTGTCTTTATGAGTCTATGTAAACAGAATGTAGTGTTAACACATGCAGAGCACAGTACTATGTCATTGTGGAGAGGTTAATTTTGACAGTCAAAGATGTGCAGTGTATGACTTTCATATTACCATAACACTGTGAGAGGAAGTAAGGGAGTGGTGCAGTGATTACCACCACATCTACACAGCATGTACAGATCTCTGTCCTGTACTTTGTGTGTTCTATATTTATTTTTGAAAGAATAAAGTAAATAATAATAAGGAAAATTAAAGGCATGATTGTAATTATCACAGTGAAGGGGATAGCAGATTGCCTTTAATTTGTGTAAACAAAAGTGCACTACAGAGGGAAAGCAAAGCACAGATGTTTGCACAGGGAGAACGTAATGACTGGCAAGGACATATTCAGGAGCATTTCGACAAATGATGCACATTTACACACTAAAACACACACACACACACACACACACACACACACACACACACACACACACACACACACACACACACACACACACACACACACACACACACACACACACACACACACACACACACACACACACACACACACACACACACACACACACACAGCTCTCTCTTACCATGAAGCCAATATCTTAAAAAGTCAGTTCTTGGTCATTTTTGGTGCAGATGTATAAACCACTTTGCTCATAACTCTTGAAGTGTGTGATTTATAAGAACAATTATTTTTGGCCCACTAGATTCAAACTGAATTATTAACATGTCGTTAATAATTGTGATAAAATTACAATGTAAAATGCAATCCATCCTGAAAATTAAATTACATTTCACTTATAGGTAGTGCGACAGAAAACTGATGTATTCAGTCTTGTGGTCATGACTGTGACTCACTTAAATTCCTTCTCTGCATTTGACCCAGCTTAAGTGTTAGAAACAGGGGGCAGCCACTGTTTAGGGCCCAAATCCAGTTCTAAGGTCAAAGGCACGGACAGGAGAATTAACTTAACATACATGTTTCTGGTAGAAGGGGAAACCGGAGCACCCGCAGAAAACTCCACACATAAAGGCCCTGCCCCAGCTGGGATAAGAACCCAGGACCTACTTGCTTTGAGGAGAAGATAGTAGCTATTTGCTAAAATTAACACCAGTATGTGATGATTCTGACACAGACATCTTAATGCAGATTAAACATTTAATTATGAAAACAACAAATTTAAATGATAATGCAGCCTTGACAGTGGTTTTTGCTCTCTGGGTTCTTTCTAGTTACAGGTAATCATGTTTCTATTTCACAGTGATAGTTGGCTGCAACTGCAACTCTGATTGTATAGGTAATGTTTAAACTGATATACAAAGCAAAAATGGCCCTTATATTGCCATTGTCATAGTCTAAAATGATAACCATTATAGAGGATTTTTCCATCCTTTGCTATATTACTGTGCAGTGTGAAAGGCAAGAGCAAAAAATGACCAACGAGACAGCTATTGATGGTGGACAAAGATATGACAAGCTTTTTCCCGTCATTCCTACATGAAAAGCTGGAGAGCGATCAATAAATCGAGAACCCTCTACCTTCTCAGCTCCTGACTTCATGCAGTATTAGTGGCATAAGCCTTTAGCTTTAGACAAAACAGGAGTCAAATCAATGTGTTAAATAGGGCTAATTAGGGTTGAGAAGAGTAGAGGAAATACAGACCTCTTTGACATGTGTGTGGAAGGCAACAGACATGTCTAGCAGGACTTTACGCTGCTCGACACGTCGCACAAAGTCCTGAATGCGATCTTCTAGCTGGTGGGCAGCCTGGTAAATTTCCTCAGGGTCACACTCTCCGGTCTGGGCCAGCTGTTCTGCTGCCTCCAGCAACTTGTCAGCATTAGTGTAGGTGTTCTGAAATATTAATATTAAGTATATTTAAATTATAGAGTATAGTATCTCAAACACTAAACTGTTATGGCTAACTGCTAGTCTTTAAGAGCTGTCCTGAAATCGTATTTTCTTTGTTTTGTTTTGACGTTATTGATTTAGGACAATATAGCAATGTCAAATCTTACATTTCATTAAGCATTTCTGTGCTCTGAAATATGACTTCACTTTTCTTTTCTTAATTTTCTTTGAAGTTTTAACAATGGAATCCAAATTCCAGACATGCATGTTTGTTTTTCATAAAGAATTGCATTTGATGCCTGGAGGATAAAGTATGTCACAGCATGAAGATTTGCTTTAGCACTTTGAACTAGACTTTTTTTTTGTGTTACTTTTAAAACTCACCTGTGCAACCTCTTCAAAGTCTTCATGTCTCTTCTGCAGAGCCCTGGCTCTGTGCAAAGACTTCCCAACACCAGTGTGTTTACTGAGGAAGGCCTCGCCATGGTTTTCTATCCAGTCCAGCACCTTAAAACACACACACACATATACAGTATGTGTGATGTGCATAGTTTAAATATGCACTGCACAGGGTAACCGTACATTAAGAATGCATTATACATTTTCAAACAGTAGGGGGTGCAATTGACTGGAATAGCTGTATACCCAGTACAGTAGATGTCATCTCTCTTTTCCCTCGCCCCTCTGTCTTGCTCACACTGCCCCTCTGCTCATCGACCATTTCTCTACTCTTTTTCTCCATCTGCACTCTGTCATGTTTAAATTACACAAGTGTGGACAATTAGGTTTTGCCTAATAGGAAATCCAGAGCAGCGCTAAGTGTCAACATTTCCACTGTGAATGAGATTAGCTATAAATCTTTTCACATAATTACCTTATTATCTATTAAACAGATGGCCATACTTCATCTGTTTCTATGTGGGGTAATGAAAGGGATTTTCATGATGCTCAAGGTCTCAGAGAGAATATTTTGATGGGACAAACACATATGAACATGTGCACAATGCCCTCAACACTTTATGTGACAGTAAATTGCATCACCATGGAAACAACTACCAAGAGAAAAGGGTAATGAAAGAGTGGATGGAAGAGGGGGAATACAAAAGCGCAGATATACAACGAGACAGAGAGAGTGAGAGAAAGAAGAAGGGAGGGAGCAGAGAGGCAGAGAAGAGTTCATGCCCAAAGGGTAGAAACGCAGAGACAACACTATACACCAGCTCAGTAGATTTGATCTAAGAGCTGTGCCATCCAGATAGTCACACAGAGATAGAGAGTCTCACTGTGAAAACCCAGAGGGAAGGAAAAAAGCTTTGAAGCTAGAGCTGATTATACTATATCTTAATATCACGCCCTCTGCTATCCAGTATGGAATGCTTGCAGAATATCCCTCTTCAAAATAACAAAGATTTATTGGATCTAACCATTAAAAAAGATAATAAGTAAGACAGCAACACTAACCCTAACCCTACTGCTATTCACTTTACCTAATGTTTGTATAATGGAACATTGTCCCTATATCTATTAACTATGGATGCAGTATTAATGTGTAGTGTTGCTAGAAAGAAAATCTTTTGACAGCAATACCAGTCTTACTTAAGTACGGGAAATCACAAGTGTTTTACAATATATTATTTAGGTTTATCAGCATCAAAATTAATTTAGTAAAACTGCCACATAAGGACTAGCCTTGAGAAAAGCTCAATAAGTTGATTAATTTCAGTAAAAATGTTTTGAAGAATAGCTCTGTACAGTGGTGTGTATGTCTGTCCATGTTTGCAAAACAAAACCTGGTGGTGCCCACACAGCTGCAGGTCTTGAGGACTTCTGAATTGCTGTGTGTGTCTCTTACCTGCTGTACATCCTGCTGAAAGACACACAGCTGCAGCCGTTGGTGCAGGCGGACTTTGCGATGCTGCCAGATGTTTTCCAGCTGCCTCTGGTGATGCAGCACCTCATGGATGATGTCTAGGACATGGTGCACAGCCTTGGAGTAGTTAGCTGATGCCATCAATGAATCAGCACTTCCTGGGGTCAAAGGTCGCTGCAGTTTGTCCAAAAGAGACTTCCCATCCTGGCTTACCTGTAAGAGGTGACGTGTAGTTTGACAGATTAAAAGGTATCTCAGAGATTAATCAAATGCCTCATGTCTGCTAAATAACTCAAATACAGGACTCAGGTTGGAGAAAATGCATTGATCGTGTCAGCAAAAAGATACTAAATCTATTAGTATACCTAGAAAAGTAATTAATTAGATAGACAGATTTACTTAGACTCAAATGAGAACAAACACAGTTATCTACTTTTAATTGTCCCAAAAATCTCATTAAATTAAGGTAAATCATCAATAATATTTAGGGATACTAACTTATGGAATTACTTTTCTTGTTTGGTTCAACTTAAAAAATACATTTGAAAGATTGTTCTATAATTTTCATGTAATACTTGTCTATTTGTTAGACAGTGTGAATATTGTTTTTTATTATTTACCTAGCAGCAATGAATAAGCTCCTAAGGGATTTTTTCCCTTGTATATTTTTAGTACATAATTTGGATAATTGTCTGTTCTATTTTGTGTTCTACAAAGTCAGCGTTAATATTTGCATATACATTTGTTTTGCACACTCATACAGAATCAGTGTGTATGAATGTGCGTACTGACCTCCGAGTATGCGGTGGTGATGTGCTCATATAGTCCCTGGTGATGGTGGATTGTGTCCTCCAGATCTTGGAGTTCAGAGGGCAGCTCTCCTTCACCACATGCCTTACACCACGGCTCCACTTTACTCATGTACTGGGGAGAGAACACACACAATACAAACATTGAATAACACAGAGCTACATGCATATGTGCATACAATAGACTCAAGCACTTTATCACATTTTATAAACACTGTGTTCTGTCTAAATGCACAAATACAAATAATGCAGTCAGATGTGGATTTGTTTGTTCTCAAACTTTAGCTGTCTGTAATTGAACTTCTCTGGTTATGAAATGACATGTACAGTATCCTACAGTACATACAAATGCATACTATTTGGTATGTAAAATGCAGTATCAATTGTGTATGCATGATGGGATCCTTGATGAAACCAGAACAACTTTGCTATTTAGTTGTCATTATAAAAAATACACATCGTAATTTGAGTTTCTTATCAAGCCTACATTTTTTTTAAAGATTGTTTCTATGAAACCAAGATAATGAAAACAAGTATGGCACAGTTTTGATTGTTAAATGACTGTAACTGTACTTTTTAGTGCAGTACATACTTTTTAGATTTTTCAAATGCTAACACTGCACATGTTACTATTAATACAATCCATGATATTAGTATGTATAATATGAAGAGTTCAGAGTTGCTCCCCACGGAATGCTCTTGTCATAAACCAATGAAAAGAAAGAAAACAATCCAAACTCTGCATTAAAACTGCTCCTGACAGGCTGTCAATTAATCTCCACATAAAGGTTTGGCATCCAAACTGTTTGTTGTCTGGAAAGAGAGAGACTGAAGTAAGAGTGAGGGGAAAGTTCAACAAGGAGAAAGGAGACAGGCAAGCATAGAGCTTTGGAGAAAGCTTTGATAAAGCTGTTATGGGAAGGGGATAGGGCCTCTGAATGAAAAAAACATCTATCACAGAAACTCAGTGAGCTAAGAGTAGAGACTATTTTACCACAGATATGACATGAAAACATACAATATTATGTCTGTAATGCTGCCCTCCCCACAAATATTAACAAAAGAACAAATAAACAAATGTCTTGAGCATTATAGGGACATTCAGTGTCAAAAACTAACTAACGCATTGTTACTGCAACCGTAAGCAGACAATGGAAAGCAATATTGGTAACTTAAATGGTATTTCAGGTCAATTGTAACCCCAGTGCTTGTGAATTGTACTGACACAAAAAATTTTTATAATTCTTTTTAAATATATATTTCTTTAAAAGTATATACAACTGTAAAAAGGTTTGAATACTAAAATATTCAGGAAAGCACAAATGACAAAAACATTTTTTTTCAGCCTCGAACATTTAGTAATAAATCTAATATGCTAATATTAGCACATCTCATTTACATGGTATGTTCTGTATGCATATAAGAACTAAAAAGTTTGCAAATGTATGCAATTACTTTGAAGCAAGCTACAAACAGTATATTTAGTACAGCCAAAAATGTTTGTATGCATGCAGGATGATTATGTTTGGATACGTGGACGTGTTTTGTACATATAATTAAACAAAGAATAAACATTTAATGTAACACATGGCACATGCATGTGTATGATTTCTGTGTGTCTATCAGTGTTGTGTGTGTGTACCTGGTCTGCTTTCTGGTGGAAACTGGCAGACATCTCCAGAAGGGTGCTGCGTTCATCCAGTGCTGCAGCGAAAGCTTTCCACTCCTGCTCCAGCTGACCAGAGATCTGCTGGATCTGTTGGGAGGCATAGTGGCCTGACTCCAAGAGCCGGTTCCCTACCGACATGATCCGATTGATGTTTACATACACATTCTGCATTTAAGGGACAGACAGAGACAGAGAAGCAAGATGGCACAGATTAAAATAAATATGAAAATTATTATTATAATATTTTATTTGTTTTAATTCAATAAAATGCTTAATACAATATAATCTTGAATTATCCTTAACAAGTTCTTGTACATACAGACAGACAAACTTAATACTAATGTGTGCTAACAAAGCTGCTTAAGTCAAAATCCACTGGTTTAAATCTAAAGACAGCTGACATGAGGCGGTACTGACTATATATTTTTCCATGTAATATTTATTATTTTGGAATTTTTCCCAGGTAACTTAATGAGCTGCCAGTTACAGTGCTGTTGTGGTTGTATTTCTGTAAAGCAATCAAAGTGTGTTTGTGAAATGCAGTAGCCACAATTACCTGAACATACACAGTAAGTAATTAGAGAGAATTAAAGTCAATACATGCACCTTGGCCATAAGCTACCCTTCACACATGCACACACACACACACACACACACACACACACACACACACACACACACACACACACACACACACACACACACACACTTGTGGACATTAAAAAGTCATTCACTTGGGAGGCATACCTCATGTGAATAATGAAAAGAAACCCATTTCCCTCTTAATCTTTCAGTCTTTTTTAATATATGGGCTCCAAGCTGTTTGGTGTAGATAGGCACGGATCAGCAAACGCTAATTAACAACTGTGTTAACAGCCTGTTATTATTCTATTCAATTACTGCTCCTGGAGCCTATTATGGCTCTTACTTTGCTTGTTTCAAACACAACGGGGAGGAAAGATGAACCAAACACCAGCTACAGCCTTTAAACAGAGGCCGGGTCTTGGGAAGAGGGATTCGAACAACACAAATTATGAGTTTTCATCAAAGCTGCAGACTTTAGTGATGTCTTTTTTTCTGAAATTAGGCTTTAGAAATGGTTTTGAATAGCTTTACTTCTGCTTATAAGAGTTTTTGCATGAAACACAAGCAGAGACACACCCCACTGTCCTGAAAAATCTTGACACTGGGACATCAAAACCCCTAGATTAAGTCTGATGTTGATTCAGGGATAATATAGACAGTGATGTGCTTAGAAGTATGGCTCACATTGAAAATCAAGGCTCTCAAATACACAGCAGTAGGTAAGCTGTGACACACACAAGAACAGTGGTGCACAGTAGAGCTACAGTAATCCTGTTATAAATTTTACAAAAGACACAAATTAAACAGTTAAATGATCTCTAAGCCACTATAGATCTGATATGGTATTATTCCACAAGGAACTATGATGATTTTTTGGAAAGGACATATGCAGAAAAAGACCCCAAGCAGAACACACACCCAGTGACAGCTAATAAGCCTGAAGGCCTTTGAGCCATCTGTAGGACATTATGAATTTGCTTAAATAACAGAGGCTGGAGTACTACACACTGGGTGGTAAAGTCTTAATCCAAAACCGATGGATGGAAAGGGGGATGGTTGGGGAAGAGATAGGGAGAAGGTATTCCTAATTCAAATCTGATAAGGGCATGGGGCAAGTGAGAGAGAGAAAAATAGTTGTTATCCATAATATAATACTGTATGCACAACATGTGCACAGTGCAAAGTCCTCAACTTAACCCTAGATGTGCTGTAACATCAACTGAAACATGAGATTTTGAGATGAGATTGAGATTTTGTGTCAGCACACACAGTCAAACAAAGTAAACTTCTGCTCAACAAGGACAAGCCACACAAACAATGTAAACCACAGTTTTGAATAACTGTCACTGTTCACTACAAGGCTACTTATCTTACAGATCAATTTTGAAACACCAACAGTAGTTCTCCAGTGCAACTATTACTAATTTTCATATACAAACTAAAGGAAAATTATCTCTATGCCTTCAGGACTGTTTCCATTATTTTTCTACTTATCATTGTGTGCACATATTTTGCATTTGTGTTTGTTTTTGTGATCAATTACTGTTTGATTCTGAATTACCCAGTTCCCCACCCAGGGATCATTAAAGTTTCATGCTTGCTTTTGTAGGTTTTACACAGAGTGTAATGTTAATATAAATAATACACCTGCCAGAGACATCATCCATAATAGATTAGTTTAACCGCATTTCTATTTTGTCCCATGTGATCCAATGTATTCTTAAAATGTAATTTATGGTCACTGCTGTCAGGCAGAAACCTTATATTTACCTCTATATTTTGCCATTTTTATTTTTTTTTTATAAATTGATGCTATTGGTTACCCTTACCTTGTGGGTTTTACAAATATTTAACCAGTGAAAAGTATTAAAACCAACAATACCAACTTCGACAACGCAGTGTTCAATATTGTACAAACACAAGTTTGTAATAAATTTAGATTGGTAAGAGGCGGTCTCATGATGTCCCTCCCACTAAAAAAAAGTCATAAGTATCAACAGCAAGGGAGTTTATGCATACATAACATAGTCACATACATACAGAGACACTATTCCACAATGGAGGAGGCTGTAGAAGCAGAGAGTGCTGGTGATGAATACATGATAATGGATGCAGACAAATGGTCGGAACTTGACGATATTTATGAAAACGGAGATACACCTGGTCTTGATTTAAGAAGACAAAACGGTTCAGGAGGACTTGAATCAGGCCCTGATTCAAGAGAACATAAGAAAGAAGAGCTGAGAAGTGAGAAGAGTGGGAAGAGTGCTGCTAGGAGAGCACTGCAAAACACCCCATACCCAAACACAGCACAATCTCGCATTCACCCTCTACCCGAAAGATACATGACTATCAGACGCCTTCCCGTAAAGGCAAACAGAGGACCAGGATCGAAGCAACCACCCAGATTAGGTAAGGTACATACTGAAATTCAAATAAAATAATATAATATAATATAATATAATGCAGACACATAAAAAACTAGCATATCATAATGGTAAATTACAGTAACTGTATATTATCTTCTGGTTAGTTTTTTTCAGGTATGCAACGGTGTGTCTGGTGTTGCTGTGTATTCTGTTAATCGGAGGGCTGCTTGGTCTGAGCTTCTACTGTGAGTCTGACTTTCATTTATGAATACAAAACCTTAAAGATACAGCAGGGACAAAATAGTGTACTGCATACATTCTACACTGTATTAACACATAGAACTGATTTAGTCCACTGGTAATCTTGTAGTGTCTTTAATCCCCCTTGTGTGTAACCCTCTAACATCCACCCCGCTTTTGGCATATATTCTCTTAATTCATAACAAATTGACAATTTTATTTATTCCCTTAGAATTTTGGACACAAAGTTTATTAAGGATTAGGGATTTATTACACTGTAGGGTTGCCAGACTGCTTAGACAATAGGGAGATTTATAAAGTTTTGGTTATATATTTACTGGGGATTATTATTTGTAATTTTATAATCTGCAAGGAATTATTTGTACTACAGGGACTTCTTTTTGAAAATCAGTCATTAATCTTGCAAGACATATATAGGTACATTTATTACATGCTCATATTCCTGTAACTTTTCATAGTACTAGCAGTCTGTGAATGCTCTGCTTATTCCTTGTGCCCCACGGGTGGAACAGTGGGTGATAAAAGGTTACATATTGTATATTGTGTGCCTGCATGAATTGTGTATGTAAATGTGTATTGTACTTAGCCTCTGTCAGAGTACAAATTGAGAAACATTTATATCTCTTTTATAACAGATGACAGATTATCTGAGACTCATAAGAGCATTACTAAAAAAGTAGAGTCACTACAGGAGGAAAACAAGAACTTGGCAGCGAAAAATGGTGAGACGATTCATGTTAACAACTGGAAATTCAGAGTGATTTCTCCTTAACAGAATTAAAATAATAAAATGACAAAACTTCAAAGGAAACAGCACCAACCAATTACAAAAAAAAGTTTTGTAAAGCTAAACTGTTTATTTACAGACCGTCTGATACAAATCTTGGGCTATATATACCAAGTTTCCACCACAGAAGATTACGATTGTTCAACTGAGAGTGACGTGATCATAGTAAATGATGAAGCACTTAAGGTGAGGATTTGCTGATTTGTGTGTCTGTGTATGTTTCTGTGTGTTTGTGTCCACCTCTGCACACAATATACAGTATGAAAATATAAATTGGCATAATCTTAATTGACAACTTTATTTGGCTTTAGCAAATGGAAGGGAACTCATTCCATCTAGGTCGCAGGAACTTGACAGATGATGGATGCAACATGATCTCCTCCTGGAATTGCACAAATAACTTTCACCGAAACCAGACATGACCTGGGATGAAGTCACATAAGGTGATAGTTGATCCATGACCATGTTATAATTTAGTTTTTATAATAAAGAGTATGCTTTCAGGGTTATTTTGTGGTGTTTTATTGCACCTGTGTGATATATTATGTCCATTTATTCCTGCTTTTTAACAATAAATGTAGAGATACACACATATCCAACTCCATATAGAGAAGTTTGAGGTCCACTAATAAATTATCTTAAATCTTGAATCTTGAATTAAGTTATCAATCTTTACATAAGTGTGTGAGAATTTGTTCCTGTTTTTTTCTAAATGACAGTAAAATCTATTGTATTGTGTTTGACACATAACCATTTACATAATTGCAAAAGTCACTATTAACATTTGGTTTAAATCTTAACGTAAAAGTTGACATTATGAATTTCTATAGCAATGATCACTAATACAATAATGCAAAAGCAATGCTGATGCAGCAACACATTTTTTAAAACTAGCAATGCTAGTGTTTGGCATCAGTGGAAACTGGCCAACCTGTGTACAGATAGTGTGGTGTTGTTTCACCTCTCCCATAAATGTTCACATATACACACACAAAGAAACAAGAGGACACAGGCAGTATCACTACATGAACGCATATAAACACACATGACGCACACTAACTCTATGTATTTCCATTCAACCATGCAGGCAACAGGAAAGGGAAACGCTGCTTCCTGTGGAAGAATGGGTGGAGGGGGCAGTTGTCACTCTGAGTGTACCCGACTCTGTGTTTGTGTGTTTGTGTGTGTGTGTGTGTGTGTATACAGTGCTCTGAATATATATGTGTGAGTTTATACAGCACGTCCATCTGTCTTTTCTACTAGACAGATGGACGTGCTTTCTACTGTTGTCTCAGGGGTTACTGGTTCATCTCGACCCGGTGTTGACACAACTGGCTTTGGGTGGTCACTGGAGCTGCCCCCTGGGCCCCCATGTTGACACCACTCATTGTTGAACATGGTTCCTAACACCAGTGATTTGTAAGTGGGAGAATTTAGGCCATGGGTCCTGCTCTCTCTTGGCTACACTTTTGTCACACGAACAATAGTTACTGTATGATGGTGAAAGTGAAGTGTCTTTACCACATTTTCCTGTGTAAGGGTTGGGTTGTTTTTGTCCGTTTAGGAGGTAATGGACTGAACATGTTTAGTTATTATGCTGTTTGATAGTTTTGTAGCATTTACAATGCTATGTGACTGTCATTGATGAATTCATGCAAAAACTAAAATGTGACAACAAATTGGAAATATAGGGCAGTGTATGGGTTTGTGGTGGGAGAAACACAAACAGGGTCGGGGATTGATACCATGAGGGGTTAAAAGAACTAGCAGAGCAGAGCACCGTAGGACAACAGAGTTGATATAGAATAATGTCCTCAGCTCCACTTATTAGTAAGCAGCAGACCTCGACAGACTACAGTAAGGTACGGGAGGGCAGGGAGGGTTGTGGAGCATAGCAGCAGAGGGCAGCACACAGCTATGGGAGGGGCAGGGAGGCAATATGGGTCAATTATGGGAATAGCACTGTGACATGACATGACAGAGGGGGCAGAATTGAGGCAGAGTGGAAAACAGCTGAATAATATAAGAGAGAAAAAGTAGCAGGACAGAAAATACCAGTCTACAGCAAGTCACAGCCTAAGGCAGAGGATGGTCTGGGATAAAGGCTGTGAAAAAGAAGAGGTGCATGTTTGTGTGTGTGGTGGCAGGGGTGGGAGGCCTTAGCTTGTTACTGTAAATGACAGTAATGATGATAACTTGTGACCACATTGCCCGTGTGTCGACCGTGTTTCTGTCCATGTGCACAAGAGAGACAAAGACAACATCTTACCATGCAGTTCATAGCAAAGTGGTTGTGCTGGGTCTGCAGCTCAACGGCATGCTGGTGGTTCCCGCCGATCTCTGTGTAACTGGTGAGAAAAAGCCCCTTGTTGTGCATGATCCAGTCAAACATCTACACAGAAGAGTAGAAGAAAAGTTAGTTAGTTAGTTTCACAGAATGCACTTCAAATGAAAAGGGTCTCTCCATCTCGTCTTTAGTCAACAACGACAGTGAGAATAAGAGAGGAACTGTTCTAGAGGCAAGTTATCTTCAAGCTCCTCAATATTAAGTTGGAACAAAAGAACAAGCTCTGTGTGTGTGCGTGTGCGTGTATAGTGTCCACTGAGCTTTACCCTTCATTTATATGGCAGTGTGTTCTTTTTATGTTCTCTTCTCTACATGTTTGTTGGTGGCTGGAAAAGGTGTGTTTAATCGCTGCTTTCCACAGCAGACCTCTGCATTTGCCTCCAGCTCTGCACAGTTCATATAGCTACATTTCCCAGCTCTAGACACGCAACATCACACTCTCGTGAAAAACTGAGGACATGCAGGCGCACACTCACAAACATTCATTTATTCTCTGCTTCCACACACAATCATAATATTTGAGATTTAAAATAGCTTGAGTACATAAATAAATAATAAAAATAAAACAAATAAAAAAATTATATATATTATTAGAATATTGTACACCAACCTTCTATCAACCTTCTATCAGTAGTTCAAGTCCTCCAATGCACCTTGTCTGTTAAGCTTTTACCACTATATACATACACAGCTGAGCTTTTCTACATGGGGATGAAAGTTGGGTTTTTCAAATACCCAGCTAAGACGCGGTACATTAGCTCCTATGTGGCCTGAAATAAACTGCACAGTGGCACATACTTATATAGAAGTATCTACATGAAATATATACTACAGTATACTGATGTACTAAAGAGTTGCAGCCTTTCCAACAATGATATAATGTGATGTTCTTTATGACATGTATAATCTGAGGCATTGTTTAGTTTATAAAATCTGATATATTTGATACATGATATATATCATGTTAAATATGCACAATACTAAATAAAACGCTGTCTGTTATATTCATTCTGTCCTTGTTGCCTGTTCTTTTCCTGTCTTAGGTGTAGTTCGGTGTAGTTTGCTGTGATATTTTGATGTATGATGTATACTTCATTGTCTCATTGTCCTTTTGAAAAACCAATAAAAAAGAAAACCAACAAAAAAACAAAACAGAATCATCAAGGGGCAAGAACATTAGGAGGCAGTGAGGAACCAATTAACCTTATCCTCAACATGGTTTCAATCATCACGTGAAAATCATCGAGAATAGAATGAATAGCACTCTGACCTTCTCTGCGTCCTGTTCGAACAGACGCAGCTGGAAACACTGGTCCAGCTTCAGCTTCCTCATGTGCCACAGCTGCTGCAGATTTTGTCGAGTCCCATGCAGCTTATCCAACAAACCCGTTACTTTAGCTACTAGGTTGTGTGCGTCTGCATGCGTATGGAACCCGTGATGATGGTCGTTGGAATCTCCACTAGCTCCACCAGAGCGGTTACCATAACCGCTTTCACTGCTACTTCCACTTCCTGCAGTTTGTGACTGTAGCCTTTGTAGTAGCCTGCGTCCCTGTGTGTCCAGCTCCTCCACAGATGCTTTAGTGGCCCTTTTCTTAAGCGCTGCATGTTCTTCCATGAGCCTTCGGGCCCCCTCCAGGTCCCGTGGGAGATCACGCTGGGACAAGGTGTCCTGGAGCTCCTCAAGGCGTGCCAGTGCCCGCGCAGAATCGCTGGCAAAGGTCTCAAATGACAGCCGCACCTGAAATAAAAGTTAAAAGTGATCTGCATTTTACAAAATGGAAATACCACTTAATTTCCATTAATTCAGTATCTGTAAAAGACAAGACATGCTGACAAAGTCCTGCTGTCAAGAGCAGAGCTGTTTTCTTAATTAAACACAAAAAAGCCTAAGTCAATGGCTGGTGCCTTTCTGTATGCAGAAGAAAGTAAAAGTATCCAAACCTCAATCCAGTCATCATGGTTGTACTCTAAGCTGCCCTCAAAATCAGCTGTCAGCTGGGATGGGTCCACAAGCTTGGATAAACCCTCTAAGGAAACCATCACCGTCTAGTGCGGGTTATGTAGGACAAATGAAGTCGGAAATGACAACAAAGAGATAGATGAGGTGGAAGAGGGATGAATGCAGAAAAAGGAAAATGAAAAAGATTAAGAATAGATAAAGGGAGGATGAACGAAACAGATCACCACAATTAATTTATCATCACAGTCATCATTGTCTCCATATTCCAGTGTAATCAAATGTTAACTTGTCAAAATATTTCCCACTGTTAAACCTAGATTATGAAAAGAATGTGCAAAGTCAGTGGTTCCACATGTCTAATGTTTAGAAAGGTGGGGTGACCAAAAAACAACAACATTCCAGACATTTTAAGCAGCATTCATGTTATCATTTATAAGTTGGAAATATACAGATATAAACTCTTAGGAAGTAAAAACAGTGCAAGGGAAAACACAATGAAAATGCAAAATAAACTGTCAGATATGGGGCTGAAGTCTGCCTGCCTGCATAGATGCTATAATAACTTTCCTGCGTAACCCTGGTTCTCTGAGAAGCATGAGTGAGTGAATGTGAACTGGAGGGTTAGCTTCTTTTGAACCGCAAGCAAAGTAAGACACATTTACAGGAATAGCTGGAGGTGGAGGTGTGAACCTACATTATAAAAACATCTTCTTGTACTCCTGATTGATGAGCAGCAGTTTTGAAAATCTTAATAGTGCTTGATGAGGCAAAGGAGTAGACATCTTGATCACTGCCCCCATTTTGAACTTTGCAGTCAGAGACTCCAACCAGTGACCTCCTGCTTATCATTGTGTCTTACTCACATACAGTACATTTTTGACATCATCATAAAAAAACAAGTGGCTTGTCCAAACCCAGCTCACTAGTGTGGGATAAAATGCTACGCCATGTCCTATATAACCTGTTTCCATAGTAACTGGGTCAGGACTAAATATACCAGCACCACATGCCCACACGGGACAGAACAGTGCCACTGTCACCAAGCAGCAGTCCAATTAGAGCTGATAAATTAAGACTGATGGCTATGCTAAACGAACAGAAACTTTAATAGCTTACAACAAACTGTCATTTTAAAATAAATTTATGTTATTTTGGAGATAGAGATATCGATTAGCACAACCAATATCTCCATTTCTTGTAGAACATAATAAAACAATGATACACCTGTATACTCAAAAGAGACTATAACACGTTCATGTAGAAAATCCAAAATAACAGAAAGCAAGCTGAAAATGTTGAAAAAAGGATTAGTTTTGTGTATTAGTAGTAGGTAATAAGTAAGGTATGTAGAGTGTCACCCACCTCAAATTCAAACTTGGAGCTGCCAAAGTTGGTCCTCTGCTTCTGCCAGAAGTTGTCTGGCTTGATGATGAGGGCGACGTGGATACAAGACGGGAAAGACTCCTGAAGGATCTTCAGCAGAGGCTTGATGCTGTCCCATTTAGAACCACGCATGTCCACAATGACTGTGAAGCCATGTCTGGCCACCTCCTCGCTGCAGAAAACATGAATAAAGAGGTCAGATCCTATGATAAAGAGCATGTTAACACATAAGAAGATGCATTACTTTTAAATTATTTTAGAATGAAAACATCAAACCCTAAGGGCAGCTTAGAAGACTGTGTAAAATAGTGGCAACAATAGGTCAAACTCCATCAGATGTAACTGATTTGAGACTGAACAAACCTGATCAGCTAAAAGAGTGTCAAACTATTAAGTCACATTATTGTAGCCGCCCATGTAACAGAAATAGAAACTCTCAAAATCCCCCCAAAAAACTAAAAAGACTAATTGTAAATTTTGTAAAAGGTCTGTTGTAACTGCAAAGATGCCAAAAAGATTTTAAAGTCAAACGATCCCATGCAAATCTCCAGAGCATCTAGGGAGGAAAAAAATAGTTAAAACATTGAAGCCTTGAAATTTCCACTGCTGCTTACCAGGAGTCCTGCTGCTGTATAAGTCCATAAAAGGTTGTTTCTCAGTGTTAAAGGCTTTAATCTGAATGTGTCTAGCTAGGAGACAGAAACAGACGCAGGCCCTCCTGCTCTAACTCACTCTGACCTCACTCTCTGAAAACAGATCGGCAGCCAAATGGATAGAGAAAAACAGAGTGTAGAGGAGGGAGAGGAGAGAGAAAGGGAGAGGGAGAGAGAAAGGGAGAGAGAAAGGGAGAGAGAAAGGGAGAGAGGGAGGGAGGGAGAGGCAGATGTAACAGAAAAAGGGGGAAAGACAGAAGAAATATTTAGACAAGAGACAGAGAAATCAAGCTGAGGAGAAAAAGCTGACCTCCTTCTGAGTTAGTGACACTTGGCTCCTTCTGAGCTTCAGACGGATGGCTGTCCACAGATCGTTTCTCCTCTCTAGTCTTAACAGTTGAGCTTTTTGGAGGCCTGTAAGTCTTGACCTGATTCGCAGCAACCTAGTTGTCTTTTACTGCTGCACCATATTAACCTTGCTAGGCAGCTGGACTCGCGAGATCAAGAGATCACACAAGAATCCATCTTGCCAGGTTTCAAGCTAAGCAATTGTGTCCAAACAGCATCGGATAAGAAACTACTGGAACAACTGGCAGCTAGGGGTGTGGTATAACTCTAAGTGTATGAGGTTAGCGTGGATGCTGCTCAGTAACATCAGAACTGGAGAGTATTTTTTCATTGAAAGAAGAGCAAAGAATGGCACTGAAGATGAAAAAGATGTTTTCGCTATTCCCTCGACTGGCTTTGGTAAGAGTTTGACTGTCATATGGTTTGTTGATCTGATTAGTTGAAGATTGCCTGTGATACAAAGTGATAAACAGATGTTCATCCAATCACCTGCCAGGTATTTTTTTAATGTCCCTGACCTTTTCCATACAGTTTCCAAAAATGCTTTCCCATATGATTCTGTGTAACAAACCATCTGGCAAGGTCAGGTTATCATCATATAATATTTTCAGAGAAAATTACTATCATTAAAATTACAAATTTCTGATACATATACATACATATTTTTTAATGTTTTAATACTACTTTATTTCAAGATAAAGAACACATTTTTAACATGTTTTTTTCAGCTTGAATACCAACTAGCAGCAAACCAAAATACAAAAAATAACAGCAAGAGTCCTTGTAACCCTTCAGTTACATCATTTAGATTTGTTCCAGGGGTCATCATCTGATCAATATTTTGTTCTTGGACTGTAAATCACACTTGCAAACTATCTACTATTACATTTACATTTGCATTATACTGAATACTGCTGTAAGAATGCAGATATTTGAGTATTTTGATCCTACCTCTGACATCCCAGAAAGCCCTCAAGGAGCCCTGAGCCCAGTTTTTGCCTTATCTGATCTGGACCACGTCCTACCTCAAGACAAATCACCAAACTCTACTTTGAAAAAGACTTAAAACACTAGACCTGAAAAGCACTAGAAAGCGCAGCACAGGGGAGATCAGAAGCAGCAGAACAGAGGAGTGCAAGATTCCCTCCAAGCTAATCACAACTGAGTCCAAACAGAACAGCCTGGAGCTAAGTGTTAAATGTGAAGGAAAGGTACTTCTAGACTTGAACACCAGCATGCATAGAACTACAGACAGTGCAACTCTGCAAGGACATCCTGTGGCTATATGCTTCCTGCAGCAGTTTTTAGACACCATGCGCTAATACAGGGCAAACAGGGAAACAGGAAAACAGGAAAGAAAACCCAGCCGAGAAAAGTGGCAATCCACACAACACTTTGTTTATTGGAACTGACCCACTCTACACAATATCAATAGCAGAGTGAAAGAGGGGAGACTTACCAAAGTGGTAACCTAGATAAAGGAGTTGAAGCTTGTTTCTAGAGAGTTATCAGGAAATAAAAACACCCCAGCACCCAAGCAAGGTAGGAAAGTCTGGCACAAATAAAGTGATTTCTGTGAGTGTGACTGTATAAGAGGCCAAGAGTCTGTTAGAAATAATAATAAGTCATATATGTGCATATATGAGTTTGTATGCAGGTTCACAGTTTGAAAAAGAATCCTCCACGGAAACACGTGTACTGTATATGTGTGTTTGAAAGTACATTTCCAACCTGGGAATAGTAGCCAGGTAGGCTATGAGTCTGCGCAGGTCTTCAGGTCGTATTCTGTCATGGTTGCTCCGTGCTGGAAAGGTGAGAACAGGACCTCCACGTCTGTCTCTGCCACCTTTGGGTAGAAATCAAACGACAAAAAAGTAATTAAATAACAGCTGCTTCCTATGTAAATAACACTCATATACTGTAGCATGGCAAAGCTAATTTAACAGACTGACATTTTAATAGACAGTTATTTTACTTTCAATTGCTTACTCCAGTTCACAAAGGACTATATAACCATACATCCAGAATACTACACCAAAAAGATGTCACGTGAGTGCACTAGTTCTCTGAGATGACAGCAGCTAATTTGTATGGGTACCATCTGTGAATATTTCTGCAGTTAGTCATGACTACACTGAGTCAAACTGAAGAGTCAGGGTTCAAATTAGTCTCACGATGACAAGACTAGTAATGGCCTTTCTGTCACACTGCAGTAACAACCAACGCTACTTATTTATTATCAGAGAAAAACACTCTCAAACTCACAATTATGGCAATGCCCATGCAGTTAGCACTAATGGGGTAAAGATCCGCACCATAACAAGTCAGAAGCATGTCAGAGAAATAAGTGAGTGCGCTTAAATAACCTAACAAGTAAAAATCATGGAAAGAGAAGCTTGAATTTTCAACGAAAAGTGTTTTAACTGTGTTGACTGTGTTATTATACTGATGAAGAGCATGGCTGCAGAACTCTTGAAAGTACTTAAATTAACAACAAAATATATTATTGATGCTAAAACAAAAGGTGTATTTCTGACACTTAATTGAGCATACTGAGATTGAATTCTCCACTTCTGTCTAAATAACTTGATGACTTTACCTCACCTGGCCTTTGTTTCTTCTGATAAATATGTCTCAGTGTAAACACAACAACACATAAATGACAAAAAACTCACTCAAATGCAAGGTCTCTGCATCAGTATAAGGATACAATAATTCCTTCAAACAAGTAAAGGAAAGGGTTTGACATTTTAACAAGCTCATCTAAGGTCAAGGCCAATATCAGCTTGTTCAAAGACGCTTCAACTGTTCTTTATAAAACAACATTTTTGAAATTGATTTTCACACTTGAAAAAACATGAGGCATTTTATTTCCAAAGCACTCAAGTCTCCCCAAGACAAAATCCAAATTTAAAACTGGTTCAGGTGCAACTGTTCCAACACACAACTCTGGTTTGGTCATGACTCCTCTTCATTAAAAAAAACAGTGAATGGCAGATGAGTATAGTGACAATATCATTATATATTAGCAATATATACTGTAAATGTATATATCTTACCTGAGAGAAAGGCAACCTTCTCCTTGAGGATGGGAAGTACATCAATGGCCTTCATATCCTCATTGCGATGAAACCCTGGAACGGAGAAAAACAAGGAGGTCAGCAACCACAATGCTGAAACAGCCAGTTGATAAGCAGAGTGACAACAGTTACTTCAATCTGTGTTTCTATTTTCACACCAATGTGACCATGTGACATATTTAGTATTCCATGACTCAGTGTTTTCTGCTTGTCATTGCTTGTTTTAATACAGACGACAATCAAGTCTCTCAAACATACCCACTTTATTTGACAGACTGTATGAAAGGCAACATTGTTGTACAATAAGCAACATTGTTATACAGTAAGGATGTTCCATCCTTATTGATGTTCCATCCTTATTGTTAGGGTTCCGTACACGTTAGACAATACCATTGTTCAAAATGTAGTGAATTCTGGTTATAACTATGGTGAGCCAAGCAATGGTATTATTACCAGTTTGGAAACAATTAGACTGAATGCACATCAAAGTAACAACTTAAATAACAAAAGTTATTATTATTTGATTCATAATAATATAATATACATAATTACTAGTGCTGTCAGTTAAACGCGTTATTAACGGCGTTAACGCAAACCCATTTTAACAGCGAAAATTTTTTTATCGCGAGATTAATGTTCTCTTTGGCCTAGCACACTTTGTAGTTTTTTTCACTAAGTAGTAACGTTAGAAAAACTACAACACCACACCGGATCTAGCTAGACCGGCACGCCGCACACACTTTTGTAGTAGAAGTAGTAGTAGTCGTTTTGAGTGGATGGCGAGCGCGAGGATGGATGCCAATAATATTCTGAATGAAAAGTTTACTTTTAAAAAGTTGCCAAATGGTTCCATTGACAAGACCAAAGTGATCTGTGTGTTTTGTCGTTGTGAACTGAGCTATCATCGCAGCACGTCCAGTCTGAAATACCACTTGATGGCCAAACACATAGCTGATGCGAATTCTCCGCCCCCTCGTCAAAGCCAGGCGACAATGGATGATTTTTCAATAAAAACAACATTTGCACAAAGCAAGCCGATCCACTTTTCCATGTTGAAAAGAGCATTAAAATGAGAAAAAATAATGGGACAAAAAGAAATCAAGGGTCATTTAGAATAGATAAAAATGTGTGATTAATTGCGAGTTAACTAGGACATTAATGCGATTAATCGCAATTAAATATTTTAATCGTTTGACAGCACTAATAATTACTTATTAATACATCGTTTCAGCACTAAATGTTTAGCCTAGCCTGATATACTTTCCACCATGGTCTCGCCTGTTCTGGTGCTGCATGTTCTTCAAATGTCAACTCTTTTGCCTCGCCTCCTCAACAGATGGCACACTGGTTAATACCAGGAAGCAAGATGGAGCAATTCAACATACACACATTTACACACACAAACACAGAAACACGCACACTCACACCAGCTGACTTTTATATATTTGGTGTGTCAGAGCAGTCAGCCATGAAGACAACAGATTTAGATTATCCACTGAACAGAATAATGCAGAGATGTGTGATATAGTCAAATACTATAACATTTCCACGGTTAACGCTGATGCTAAGTCAAATTGCTTTTTTATTCAAATAGAGTACATTTTCATTAACATTACAAATTCTCTATCACAGCCACATAAACACATTTATGCCTGCAAAACACAAGAATCTATAGCTGAAAGCAAGTTAGTAAAAAATAAACGTCAGCCATGATATTGACATCTTTGACCACTTAATATATGAGTGCATGTGAGTGCGGAGGTGGAAGGCAGTGCTTCTCTGCAGATGCAGTTGGCTGGTGATGTCATCAGATAGCCCTCATTCAAACTCTGAGTCATATCTCTTACATACACACACACACACACACACACACACACACACACACACACACATATATAAAATATACCAGGAGCATGTATTTGAAGGTGCATGCTAACAGAAAATCATATAAACTATAGATATGATAGTACTGATAGTTGTATGTGTCTCTATCACAGCCACATATCGTAAATCACTGACACCAACTGAGCCCAAACTGAGTTATTTGCAACAGCTGACAGGCTGCCAGAGTACCGGTGTTACACCATAGCGAACAAGTAAAACAAACTTCTGCCGTAGTCACGTCTGTTATTAGCACTAATTTTGAAGAGTAAGGACCATACCAGCATCTAATCAGACAATCAATCTAAGTGACATTTGCAGGTACTGTATGTTTATATGCCGTTAAAATCAAGGGAGTGGCAAGCCAGGTTCATCGTTTGAGATGAGCCTGGCTTGCGCAGAATCAATCACTGACGAGCACCACACAATACAAGCTGGTTAGATTTGTGTCTGACTTGATGCTGACTTGCTCTGACGTCATAACCTCACAAGGTCGAGGCAGTTGCAGTTTTTAGAGCAGCTGCTCTCCACCAACTGCAAGATTCAGGACACGATGGGAAACACCTGGCTGTCGCCAGAGCTGACTGATGCTCAGTTTTGATCACAAACAGCATGTTTCATTGAAGATCCTAATTTTCTGTGTGATTGCAATATTCAACATTAGATTGTAGGCTATAAATCTTGTGTTGTGCAATGGAGGTTTAATCTGTAAACTCTCTCTAAAAAAAACTCTCTACATAATCTTGTGTGGTTTATAATAATAATGTTTATTTATATAAAAGAATGTAACGTTAAAAGTTAAAAAAACTTAAAAAAAACTACAGGTTGCCTGGATCTAACAGGATGTAAATAGTTCTGCGGCTTCCTGTATATTCATTGAAGGCTGCTGTAAACTGTCCGTCTTGATGGCTGCTGCACTCCTGATCTTGTCCACTTTCCAGCCAAGGCGCAGTTCATCTCAAACAAGCCTTATGATTGACTATCTGCCCAGTCACAGCGGGACCTTAGTTCAAACCAACTGCTCCGGACTTTCGTTTTTCGGAGTAATTCGGTCTTAAATCTGAGGGGCAGCAAAGGAGCACCTAGCCTGCCAAAAACCCAGAATAGGAAGATTATGTTACATGTAAGTAGTGGAGACAGAAATGGTAAATTAATGCTATTCCAACGCGTGTGTATGTGTGTACGCACATTTTTCATTCCATCCCCGCGTTGTGCCCCATCGGCTCTCCCCAGTCAAAAAAGTCTGTATACACCACTGAGTTAAATGTGCTGCAGCTGAGCAGCTAATTAGCTACTAAACTAATGTTAGCAGTGCACTTTTCCCCAGTGTATGTTTAGTGGCTCATTCAACAAGCTAAGACGCAGGACACGTACAGGACATGTGTTCACGTTTGTAAGTTAGATAAGACAACAGAGACATTAGCAGGAAAGCTAATGCGGGTTGATCAAAGTCTGTGGCTCTTATGACAGAATGCATATATCCATATGTATGCTGTAACCGACAAGAAAATGCAATGACATTTCAATACATCACATTGTCAACTCACAAACTAGTTATATACAGTACTTGTATTTTTGTTGCTGTGTTTGTAAAAAATGACAAAATGGGATGAAAATGCAATCTGGGGAAAAAAACATGAAAATATGAGAAATATTTTCAAGGACTGTTTTGGTAAACAGAGCTTAGCGGTCAAAAAGGGAGACAAATAAAGTAGAGGAAAGAGCCAAGAACTTTACATAAAACCCTGTGCTGCTTTGACAGTTATAATATAAACATTTAATCACACTGACTACGAATGGAAATGAGCTAATTAGATAGTGGCTAGACTGCTGAGTGCTGAATCATGCACTCATACACACACACGCACACAAGCCGAACACCCTCCAATAAAAGTCATGATTTCACATTCATTTTAAACTACAGTAAAACCATAATCTCAAGCAGAAGTCATTGATGATTCAAAGTGAAAAAAAGAGTATTTGCTTTCAAAATATTTCAGCCCGCAGCTTGATACAAGCACGGAGTGACAGTAAAATAAAGACATTTTTCAACCTGAATATCATTAAACCTATGACTGCTTCTCCCAGGTTTCAAATGAGTTACAACCCGAGGATATGAAAAAAGAGATGTGACAGAATGCAAAGTAAAGACAGAGGGGGGCTGACAGAAAGCTACATAAATGGATGGATAGATAGATGAAAAGATAAATGGATCAAAGGCAGACTGAAACGGAGAGGGACAAAGACAAAGTGTGTGGTATGAAATGACAGGAACAGAGAAGCACAGGCTGATAATGATTCACGCAAGACAGCGAAGAGAAGAATATGGGGACAGACAAAACTGCAGTGTACAGCGAGACAGATAATAATACAGACAGAGGAGACAAAAAAAGACAGCTAAATAACGCCTACAGGTTTTAATGGCTCCTCTAACATCAATTTCATCCACGGTCTGAGGGAGTGAGGAGCGGCAGTCAGGCCTGGATGGCAGCACATAAGCTCACAGTGGGGATGGGACCGGACTGGACACAACCTGACTCACAGATAATGTCACAACCAGCTGAGACAAGATGGGACAGAGGTGGCAATAATGGCTTCATTCTCTTTCCACGGCTGGCGAGAGGGGAGAGAGAGGTCAAATAGCTAAGGCAGTCCCTCGCAATCCATTTTTTTATGATCTGCCTCTCTGTTGCTGGATGTCTCTTTATAACCTGCTTGCACCCGTTTCTCACCCAGCCCCCCACCAACACACACACACACACACACACACACACACACACACACACACACACACACACACACCAAGAAAATGGTAAAAAAAAACTGAGCATGGCAATAGTTGAAAGCAAAGACGTAGACTTCATTCTGTCTTCAAAAGAGCGATTTGGTGTGTGTATGTATGCAAAACAGCACCCAAGCCGAAAGCAAAGCAACTTGCACTTTGTGTGTGCTAGGTTGGCGTGTGTGTTTCCTGTGAAGTGTGCCCAGACACATTCCTCACCGTGGTGGTTTATGTAAAATACTGCCACTGGCACACAGCCAACACTGACCTCTGCAGCCTTGCTAAATCTGCAGTTCGTCACCTTTCTGAACACCACACCAGGCCAAGTATGGCAGAGCGCTGGACATGCACTTTGGGATTATGTCTGTAGTAAGCTAGAAACCGATGTGGATGCCATATAAGTTGCATATCTTAATGCTGCAACACCGGATTTTGGAGATCGGGTTGGAAAATTTCACATAAAGTGTTGCAAGATCATAAAAAAATGGAAAGCTGCAAAATATAAACAGCTGCTAGTGAAGAATAAGTTGCCTCCACTATATCATTAAAACTTGTAATGTCAACATAGTAAACTAGGCACAATGCCGCAAGTACACATACAACCACACAGCCTTTTCTAGTTTTGTCATGTTTATATGAAGCAATAACCCATACAATATCCCACAGACATAAAGTATTACCCTACACACTGTGATTCATGAAATCCCATCATTGCTTCTTGCTACACAAACACACACCAACACACCAGGACACACAGACACACACGACAGTCTCCTCTCTTCACTACACACAACCCCTCATTTACAAGTCTGCCGAGCATGAAATAAAGCTATTCAATCACAGGCTGCTTGTTCATAACACACTCCTAATGAGAGCAATCCATTTTACTGGCAGCCTGCACTCAGTGCCCAGTAAAATGAGTCAAAATGCATAGTGTTCGTCCAAGAAATAAGGTTTAAAGCTTTTTTTGTAATTATTATTTTTTAAATTTAGAATTCAAAGCAGAAAAACCTAAAGCCCTAACCCTATGGACCTTCACGTTTTAGAGTATAACAATTTGTCATATTGGTAATTTGCATTGCCACTTAAGCTGTTGGTGATGTTCTTGGTGATTTTCACATATTGTAGCTAGCTCTTTTCCATTTAATAAATATGCAATAAATAAATCAGTTCAATGTACGCAACATTGGAATGCTGCAAGAAAAGGTAGGGAAACGGGGGAAAAAAATAATTCATTTTTTCCCACAACTGTGCATCAAAATAATTTATAACGCACCCATGGATCATCATGTGCTTGTAGGCCAATTAGAGTTATTTTGTACTAATGCAAACTTTGTATGCTCAGTGATGGCTGCAACTTCTCTAATTGTGTGTCTTTATGCAGCTCAAAGGGCAGCCAACCCTTTTGGTTGAGCAGTGATATTCTTGTAAAACACACAACCACAGAATACAGAGGTGAAAACACAAAATTGTAGCTTACTTGGTTTTAAAATAATTTCTCAGTCTATGTTTTTGCAGAGCTTGATCACTGTGAGAGTATTTTCCATGCAGCTAGAGCACTGAATACACTGCATTTTCACTCCTGTTGCTCTGCATGAATTTTGAAAGCAAACAGACAGAGAGCAAGAGGCAGCAACACAGATTCACTCTGCTCAACCCTTCTTTTTGTCTCTCCACAAGGATTGTGCCCTAAATCCTTAAATTCACATTGCTGTGTAGCAGAGGCAGTAGGCTACAACAGCACAACACACAGACAGTGTGCCAATCCATTTCCTTTTGCCCTCCTAACTCCAGGCTGGAAATACTCACATGCTGAACTGAATACACTACTACAGAACAGATTGTGTTCGTGCCTTGCACCAATTTTTCACACCACAGGCTGAAAACATCCTACATCTTTTAGGATCCAAACTGGGTTAGAGACTTGTTTCTAGAGGGCTTTAATGAGATGCAATGGGGAATGAATGCACTAAGTTTAGATCAGAGTGGAAGAAGTTCATAAACCCCTGACCAAAATTGTAACATGTGCAGGGATAAACAAAACCAATTTCACCTACAAGCATCAACACATAACCCCAAAATGAACACAACTGCATATTCGTGTCGGCTTTCCACAGCACGTCGGAACAGACTGCCTCAGAGCACTGTGCCAATCCCTTTCCTTCCAATCCTTTAGACCACAGGCTAGACTGTACATGGTGCATCTGCACAGCCTGGCACGCCGCATGATGCCAATCCTCTGGCTCATAACCTCATAACCTCAAACTCAGAGCAATTACAAGCTAGGCTATGTGTGTAATACAGCAGAACAGACCAGGCCCGCTACATAATACTGCAGAAATCTACAGTGAAGTTCCCCTGGTTGTTAGTGTTGACCACCTTAGCATGATATTAATAATACACATTCCTTCAGCCAGCAAGAATAACTGTGGTAAAACCGAAAGATTCAGAGCAGTTGTCACTATAAAATACATTTTATATCAATGTACACCCAGCACTTGACTATTCAGCAATATTTTATAGTATAGATGCAATAAATGGATTCTCATTATTTATTTGTAATCACAGCTGTATAAATGTAAGCTCTTTTAGAATTTAGTGTCTGTTATATACAGAGATTTACAGTGCATGTGACTGTGATGGATTTCAGATGGTTCTTTCATTCTTCAAGCTCTGGGACAGAGTCCAGTATGTGAACCTTACTATGAGTTTGAGTGAAAAGAGACAACTGGGAGGCATTTGTCACACTGCTCAGCCTGGTTTGGCTCATTCTGGACCGACTTGGACTGGTTCAGAATGAGGGGATCTTTTGGGAACAGAGCAGAAATGGAGGAAATGTGGGAGTGGATTGGTTTAGTCATTATTGTGCTAGAGTTAGAGGGTGTGATTGGTCTTACGTGTGTGTGTGTGTGTGTGTGTGTGTGTGTGTGTGTGTGTGTGTGTGTGTGTGTGTGTGTGTATCCCTGTGTGAGTATATACATGTGTTTTTTCAGGCATACATTGGTAATTTGGTGTTTTTAAATATGTGTATGCCAGCTTGTGTGTGAGTGTGTGTTCTGACCTGTGTTTCACTGTGCAGCAGCATGACTGGCACCCTTTGCGGAGCTCTAAGAATAGTGCTCCCTTGGAGAGAGGGATGTGCCATTTTATAAGCTCTTTGGGTAAAACTTAACAGAAGAGGCGGAACCCAGGCAGAAAGCAGGGCACAGAATTCACTTCAGCACAACACACAATCGATATCTCACTCTGAGAAATGTAAACATCAGTGTCATCCAGGAGACTTCTGGCACCAGTGGTACTGTGTCAACAGCCAGTGTTTGCAGTAATACCAGCGAGCTCTTCTTTTTTGTGATGCTGTGAAAGTTATAATACATTTTTGGGGCAGAGAAAGGTCTAGCTAATTCTCGTACAAATACCCAAATCACCTGGGAGTTTAAAACAAGCCAATAGCAGCTCTTTGAGTTGCACTTAAAAGGTCAAACATAGATATACTGAGCGGTCTATAACACTTAAGCTAAACTTATTAAACTGCTGACTTTCACAGTTTAATGTTGATCTAAAACTGGGATTCTTTAGGTATTTCACCCAAGACACTTAAGTGAACAATTCAACTTTTAGCTCTGTAACCACAGCTTTTTTCTCTCTACTAACGCTATCAACTCTCATCGTGTGTTGACCTGCCATATGAAGATGCCATGTTGTGTACTATTTCTGCTTAACCCCCTAGGGTGCAAGGATATCAGCCTGTATTTGCCCTACATGTTGTTGTGGGCAATATGAGTGATGAGGCTGTTACAAGCAGGTTGTCTCATGTCTAGAATAACAGCAAGCGTACGTTGCCCCGGTGCAACAGGGGGCTAAGATTAACAAACTTTAGAAGTCCATCTCTCTCTTGTTTGGCCTCCTGCTCTATTTCTCTGTCTTTCTTTCACTTCAACTCCTATTTCCTATCTTTTACTCACACACACAGTCTTTCTATCCCTCCCTCAGATACAAAGGTACTTCTAGCAGCCTCTACTCTACTCCAGTTCTTTGACCTTCAGCCGGAGCTGGCAGGGGGCCTGGGGACTGTGGTGAGCTCAACTTTCATCGGGTTTCTCATATTGTTGTTACAGTGTGGCTTACAGTAAAAATAACACTTTGCTCCTACCACAACCCCTCGACCTGGATATAACCCCTAAGCATAGCAAAAAAGGGTATGAATAAGTCATAACAAAAGGGAAGGGTAGGAAACAAGAAGTAATCTCATGGTGTAGTTCTGGCACTGTGCTTAAATGTTCAATCTGTAACTGCAGTGTGACACCTTAAGATAAAGCAAGGCCGTCCCACCACTGAGGATATGGTAAATAAAAAATAGTGACAAATGCCCATCACAAGTTCCCAAGGCTGTTGTTGTTGTTGATTTATTTTCTGTTTATCGAGCAGTCGGTTCATCAACTAATCATTCAAAACCAGCCATGATCACAAACTTGTCCTGCTCAAACACAAATGTGAGTTATGAAGAACATAAATGTAATGTAAAAGTAACCCTTGACCACAATGTGCATATATATACTTCATAACTGAGCATGACACAACAAAAGCTTAGGGATGACAGAGTGAAACCTAAGAGCTCTCTGAATGAACAAGTCATCATAAAGTGCAGAGAGAACAGAGAGCTCTGTAAATACGTTCACACCATTCAGTCCAACAAATACCCTGAATATAACTCTTTTTCTGTACAGTGTGTAAGCAGCTAAGGGGCAATGCTAAGACAAACAATGGTCAGCAGGCTTATGCACGCCAGTGTTTGTGTATGAAGGCTATTTCACTGAGCTGTTTGTGAGACCAGTAAAATACACAATCAAAGCAATTTCAATGCTGTATAATGAACTACTGTGCTCACGCTACTGCAGTGCTACACATAAACACCACATACATTTCTCAGATACCACTTTTAGTGCTGCAACATGCGTGTGTAGTAAAGTCAGTAACAATAATATGCTCTAAAGATGAAATGCACACACAAAAACACACACAACCTGGAGACTGTGTAGGGCTGAGTACTTGCTATACAAATAAGAAAATGCCTGTTACTATCTATGTGATGGTAGCTGTTTCATTTGTAATCTGTTTGAGGTTGTAATAAACCTTGACAGAATATAAGAGCTTTATATGTTCTTATTATGGTGCTACAGCTGTTTCTCCATTCCTTTCACACCTCAGTGAGCCTGGATAACAACCTCACCTCCGTGTACAATTTACAAATCTCCTATTTTTTCTTTTTTTTCTCTGTTTCTCATTTCACATGTGGCATCCTACCACCCTGTCGCTCTCTGTATTCTCACCTCCCTCTGTTGACTCTATTGACTTCCGACATACTTAGTGTTACCCTAGGCTTCACTATTGGCAACCCTCTGTGCCACTTGCCGGTAAATAAAGCCTTTTGGGGGTTTTGTGTATGCAACACAGCTACATTTGAAAGGATAAGAACATGTGAGTTAATGTAACACCAACCGTCAGCACTTTTGACAGGCACAATCCCATTGGGGCATTGTCAGTGTCAGGAACAGACCTTTGATTGTAAATACTTGTCTTGTCTTTATCGACCTGCCACAACTGCATACATTTATACAGAAGGACTGTCGTAACAATTCCTCCTGGGGTGCATAAAAAATGGGACATCTACATTGTCTGTTGAGTGTTGAGTGAGTTTTAAAAGTTTGCAAATAAGTTTGATAGGTCATCTAATGGATGACATGTTTTCGTTTCTTTGAACAGTCACTATCAGGACGCCAGAAAAGCTTTTACGGGGTCGGACAAAGTACTTTTCTATTGATCTTATTATAAAAACCACAAGGTCCTGTATAAGGACAAAAAGTTGGGAGACTACAGATGGAAATTAGCCTGAATGGCAAAATCTGGGACATTTACATAACTGACTTATGTTATCATGTTAATTAATGTGCATTGTCCCTTTTTAAATAAATAAATGTCAAACTTCAAACTTCCAGGACAAAGGGTTTACCTGACCCCACTGAAAGGATTGATCAATTGATTACACAGTCGTCATCATCACAAGTAAGAACTACGACCTGTGACAAGTTTTTGTCGCAGGTCTTTTAAAAAAAATTAAACTATGACAGAGACCTTCTAAATCGTCCCTCAGCTTGCCTTGTTGTCATCTAATTCTGCAGTGCTCTCCTCAAGACAAATAGCACTATTTCTCCTAATCGCCTCACAGCAGTCATCTCCTCAGACATCTGCATTCATTACCACTGTAGGCACCAAGTCTTGGTGATTGAGCACGAGGGGATGAAGAAGAACGCTTCCATTTTTATTGAGAGTGATGGCCGTGCCATCCTCTAGCTACCTGATCAGAGTGTTTGGGGAGGTAAAAGTCAAGTTTGATGCTATGGACTGTCTAATAGTTCATCTTCTTTCCTGTGTTTAAGGCATAGGTCACCTGTCCTAGTTGACCGGTTTCAACTCTACCATGTCTAGCATTCAGTAAACACAAGTTGTCCAAATAAATAGTACATTTTCTTTGTTTTTCTATTTATATCCTAACTAAAACAGTTTTGTGTCTATGTTGCATAGCACAAGCTGAGCACAATGACCCATATACTAAACTGAAAACAGGGCAACTTAAGCAACGGGGGGTCAGCAAAGTGTATAAAAATACAACAATGTGCATATGTGTAGTGGACTTTTGTGTTCCCTTACTTCCTAGAAGCAGCCCCTAAATTATGTCAAACATAAAACACATACTATACATTCAGAGATTGATTAGCAGTATGTGTCAGCTTTTACAGAGATCTAAATGTTACAGTATCTTCTAGCCCCACGTAAAATCACTAACATACATACAATAGGCTCACATAGTCCTTGCAACAGATTTAATTACTTGTCAAAATCATTCAGACAGACTGCACTATCACAGGAGAACAGAAGTCATCACTCAGCCTCACCAACATTGACTGAAAAAAACAGGAAAAGAGGGACTCGCACAACTTGACACAAATTGCCACAGAGTTAAATCAAAACCTGAATCTCACTGACAGAGCCTCAGTCAACATTATATGCCTCACAACAGTATTATTTACTGCATGGCTTTTGTATTTGTTTGCACTATATTGTAAGGAGTTCCAGTTATTTTATTATCTTGGGAATTGCTATAATGCAGCTGCATTGCACCAGACAGTATGCACGTGTTCTCCATACTACTTTATGTCCAGGAAACAACACAGGAATATGTAGAGGGTTACGTGCACGTCTATTATTCAGTCATACAATCCTTCACTCCTCTCTACAGAGGCTATAGGCATACTATTGTTACTGATAGCAGTGCAGTGGATAACTAATAATCTGCTAAATAGATCATAAATGAAAATAGCAATTTACATAATTTTCCTTAAAATATGCAAGAATCCATCACTGCTACAAAGAGAGTTGTGGTTTCAACACATGCAAAACGAATGTTCAAAGGCTTAAAAAACAGTCAGAACCAACTACAATGCAAAACTGCAGCTGAAAGCTACAGGCTGTGATTTGGTCAGTTTTATTAGGGGGCGATTCGCTCGTCTCTCCCTCAACTCCGCAGTTAACAAAGGGGAGATTTTCTAATTTGCATTATAAAGACTGTTTTTCATCACTCTCACATGTCTTGTTTGATACACTGTACAAAATGATGAAGATATCATATTAAGTGCTGGTTTACACTGATTAAAAAAAACACCAAAAAATGCAACACAAAAATAATATCTAAAATATTAGCACAAACTAAATATTATGAGGTGCAATGATGTTCTAGATCATTAACTTTAAATTATCCTTAAAGTTTTAAAAGTGTTTTCCTAAATATCGCTCTACCAAAGTTAAAATAATCATGTTTTTTGACTGCAGACATTTCAGCAGTACACTTGACATCATCTGACTTGATAGGAATCAAAATAAACAGGATTCTGGATAAACATGACAAAATACATATAGCGAATACTGTACCTGAGAGTCTGATCAGGGTTTTTCCAGCCTGGGCATACTGCCAGCTGTGGTTATCCAGCACTGCCATTGTAAACCAAAACCAGCTCTGAACAGTCCTGATCAATCTAGGCCAACACTACACCCTACAGCGGTTATCACCCTACCCGTTCTATCTTTCTAACCATACCATTGTTGTATGGCGAGGATGCAACTGAACAACTGCCGGGCCATATACTGGGCAACGCCCTGCCACCCACCGAGCTGCAGAAAGCCAAAGGCACTGCCAGCTCCTTTTTGCCTTCACCAACTGGCTTCATTTTTTTTTTTTGCTGTCCCCCCCCCCCATGTCACTAACCCCTCCCCAAAACAAGATTTAGTAACAAGTGCTGCTTTGCATTAAACAGTTTCTCTCCTGTGTGCTAGCTACTCACAGGGGGAAAAAAAAGTTAAGCCAGCCAAACAGTTGTCGCTGGTGGATTTCCGGGTGAAATAGGCTTTAATAATGATTGGTTGTAATCTTCTCCCTGACTAATACTTAGACTCTGTTGGTGACTGTGAGCTTTTGCACTGGGGCACTTAAGGACCATAAATGTAAATAATGTCCTCCTTGTCATCTTTACAAGTGTATTTATCAAGACCACATTAAGTATTTAGCTACCTTAAGAGACACACACTGAGAAAAATGTAAATTCTCAAGTAGGCTACATATGAAAAATGTAAAAGAAGTTTGTTACATGAATTGCAACAATTCTTGAGTTATTAGTCTTCTGACACAGTATTTTTAGAATTGTTTTTAAAAAGAAGGAGTCTATGCAAAACTAATATCAAACAATGTATTTGTTGTAGAAAGCAATAAAATAATTCATTAATATATTATCATTTGCTAAGCATTATTTGACCCTTTACGTCATAAACCTCAAAAAACATCTTCATCTGTGCGTACATTTATTGAGACTAAATTATCTACCCAATATTAAACCAAGTGTTTTATGAGCATGGCTAAATCTGATCCAAATACTCAAGCGTATCCACTTTCATAAAACAGTTGCTTGATTGGGAGCCAACATCTTTAGAACAGAGGAAGCGAAACAAAGAGCTTATTCACTGTTTACTTCTAGAGAGAAATTAAGCTTCTTTGTTGACTCTCTCAAAGGAAAAGTCAAGGCGGGGGTTACCACTATTTTTCCAAATTGGGAGGTAAGCTCCGATAAGCTCTAAAAATGGGTTTTACGAGACATGGAGCTCATAAAGCGAGGCCAAAATAGGTCATGATCCAGCAACTAAAACTCCTGCGATTAACAAGCAACAGCCCTCAAGCTGCAGCAAATTCATTATCTTGATATAAAAGTGTTGACATAATGGACGATCTGCAATACATTATGTGCAGGTATTTTGGACAAAAATTCAACCAAAATAAAGTAAAAAACATACACATTTGAATGCACATTTTATATAATATCCTCCTCTACAGCACTTTTTGGGACCACCTACCAACTTTGTTAGGTGCTGGTTCCACAGTGAGCCGACCTCTCCTGTCCCTGAGAAAGCCCATGTAGTGGAAACGGAACAACATGGCCAAACTAGCCATGTTCTGTGTCACAGATAACAATCAAAAGTGTACCGACGTGACACGAGGGAGCTTCCAAATGCGGTGATCCTGTGGGTTATACACTGTAACTCGATCCCCAAGACTGATTCCCTAGTTTTGAAAGGTGGATTAAATAGTTCTTATTCAAGCACAAAGAAGCTGAGAGCTAACTGTGTTACGTTGATGGTGTTCATGTCTTGTCTCAGAGTGTGAGAGAGTTGACAGCCTTCTCTAGTCTGTGGGAGCTGAAAGTATGGTCTGTCCTGCTGTATGTGTATGCAAGCGTGCCAGGTCACATATCTGAACGATCCTGTTGGAATAAATAGCTGAGAGGGATTGTCACCTCTGAGAATGAGGCATGAGTCAGCTGTAAGGGATATATAAACAGATGAGTGAATGTGTAGTAGGTTAGGTCTTTCCAGCTGTAGACGCCTTGTTTGTTTATTATGCAATGGCATAACATACACAATGTGTTATAATAACCTCTTAATATAGATAGGCTCACCATATTCTAGAAATATTGATAATTTTTTAACTCATAATTTATTTTCTCTTTTTGCTATAGCCTGTCTCTATGGCCTCCATACAACATATCACTGTTTCATGTGGCACTGTTACTGTAGCAGAGAGAGAGAGAGAGAGAGAGAGAGAGAGAGAGAGAGAGAGAGAGAGAGAGAGAGAGGGAGAACAAGAGCAGAAAGGCCACAAGAGAAGTGGTGAGTGTGAGAGAGATGGACACTATAAAAAGCATAAAAGCCCTTTTCAGCATTGAGCCTCCATGTGCATCTGTCTGTATACTGTTGTAAGCCCACAACAGTATACTGTACAAACTCACTGGGCAGCCAGCTGAGTCGCATCAACACATCAATGAAGTAGAGAGGAGGACGCTTTGTACGGCTCAGGGAACACCATTCATCAGCTTCCTCTATCCAAACCATGCTCCGATTGTCCCGCCAAACAACAAAACCAAGCCAATAAACCACAGTGCACCAAATAACACTTGACAGGCAGGGTGCAGGGAGAGAGAGAGAGAGACTGAGGGGGACAGAGAGAGAGAGAGAGAGAGAGAGAGAGAGAGAGAGAGAGAGAGAGAGAGAGAGAGAGAGCATGCTTCTGTGGTCCACTGTGTTGCTAACTGCCACTGACGAGGACAGAGGAGGAGGGAGAGAAAGTGCTTGAGACAACACACCATGTCAGCTGTCCTTCATTTATTTTAGACTGTTGTGGCCCAAAGCAGATTGGACTTGAACTGTTGATAACAGATAGTGGGAGAAAGATGATGAGAGAAAAGGAGTGGGATGACATGTTTACATAAACAATATCACAAAAAAGTTTTTATTCTTAGCTGAGGTCAATAGAGAAACAGATTTTTCAAATACAACTTAACATTGCAATGTCTCCATACAAGGCAGACAGAATATTCACATCATGCTGTCTCACCATCACATGCCTCCATGGCACCAGAAAGCCCAGAAAATAAAGATTAATAAAAAGAGCATGGGTGACAAGAAGTCGGAAGTTGTGACGGAAGCAGCCATTCATGAAAAACAAACACATGCCATCTTGTGTGGAAAGCAGTCTTACTGGTGCTCAGTTACTGTATATGTGCAATCTTGTCACACCACCGTGCGAGGAAATGTACACTGATTCTATTTCACCCCAAAATTCCCACATTCATTTAAACCTAGAATTACTACAAATGGAGAGATATAGAAAGAGAGAGATCTTACAATAACATTTTTTGCCAAACACTTTAAACCACAAAATGTGACGATACTGCATACAATAAGTGCATTCCTGTGTGAGACAAAACATAAAGGAACATTCCCCCCATTTGGTCAGTCAGCCTAACCATTACCTTAGCTGACAACACACTAGAGCAACAGCTGAGCTCTGATAATAGGATTATTTACTCCTAGAAACCTCAGGGACAAACCCTAAAATCAACACAAGGTTAACTTAAAAAGCAGTCATTAACACAAGTGAAGTGATGAAGCTGAAACCTGCACTCTAGACATGTTTGTTACGTCATGGTGAGATAAAATAGCAAACAAGAGGTTGTATAAAGCACATCTATGGTAAACAACAGACAAATATACAGGATACTTAAAACAATACAGCAGTGAGTTAGTGTCTGTTCTTTTACTGTTGGACTAAAAAGGAAATAAAAACAAAACCTGAAATAAAGTTTCAGTGCAAACTCATTCAAAACGGCAAAAAATTGTGCTGAGCGACCTCGTTGTCTTTTTGTAATTACTTTCTTATAAACAGTACGTATAATGAATGCCTCTAACAGAGCATTGAATGATAAACAGGGAATCAATCTCTGTGGTTTCTGTCTAAACAAATCAACCAAACAGACCAAAACTATTATAACTGAATCCAATTGTCTTCAGTGTGACTGTGTGTGTTTGTGTGCACCTGCAGGGCTTCCAGCTTGCTAAAAGCAGGATAGTTCCTGTTTACAAGCTCAGCAGTCAGAGCCAGCTCCCAGAGGAAGACACACAAAGACACACACACACACACACACACACACACACACACACACACACACACGTCCAGACCTTTGGTAGTTCTGTTCTGTACAGTGTCGTTTTATGATGTATGTCTATGTGTGTGCGTGTGTGAGTGTGCGCCCAGGGAGAGTTTGTGTGGATTGTTGCTGCTTGTGTACATATGCATAATTTTCTCCTCTCCTGTGCACCTCTCTAGTCCTCATCCTAACTTAATTTATTCTGTTATCCTCCTCCCACTCTCATATTCTCCTCATCCATGTCTACCACTCATCTGCTCTATTCCTTTTATTTCTTACCCCTTCTTGCCCTGTCCGACATTCCTCTCTGGTCATTCCCAATCCTATCCTCCGTCTCCTAATCTCGCCTCTCTGCCTGCCTCCATGTCACCATTCCTCTGTGAATAGATTTTCACTAGACTTGTCCTCAACAAAGAGCAGACAATGTCCTGTTGAGTACACACACAGCAGACAGGGAACTACAGGCTATGGCTCCATAGCCTGTCTCCAAGCCAGGAGGCGGCTAGTGGATCCCATGGCTATCCACTGTTATTACAGCCCTGAAAACAACTGGCTTATGCAAACAGGGTACCACGGGACTATCAAGAATATCTGACTTACATGCATGGATACACACATGCATGCTTGCACAAACACCCTGATAGAGTGGCTAGTGGTTGTTACATGCTTGCTCTCTGCTTTAACCATCATGCCACTGAAACCTTACTTGCTCTGGAGCAGTGCCTAATATATAACACTCATTGCATGTGAACAAAATTCTGTTTTACAGTGCCAAAATATCAACATAAAGAAGTAAATAAGCTGTGCTTACTGGTGGGAGTATGTTTGCAACTTGCCAGTTGATTTACAACAGTATTTCTACAGAGGGAAATATTTCACACCAATTTAGGTTGAGCAGTTCCAAATCTAATCTCATCTAGTTATTTTCATATTTTGTTGAGGCTCCCAAGTGTCTCAGTTTCTAACTATCCTCCAAGAGGAAAGGAGGGGGGCTGAGGGCTGAGTGAGACAGGGAAACAGATAGAGGTAAGAAAAATGAGAAGGAATAGAGAAAAAAGGGAGGAATAAACATAACTTCAGACGGGTTTGTGTCTGCTCCCAATTTAGGATGTTCTCTTCAAGCCATTTAATTGTAGGTCTTTTTACGACTTTAAGGCCTGAACTTCAAGCAAACAACACAGAACCACATGGACTCCACCCCAACTGCATATAGGTAGGATACCATACATAGTCATGTTATACTCTCTGTTTTTATCTGCAGGATTCTTCTATGGGAAGTATAAATAAATCTGATACCAATGTAATAAGATGCTAATAAATCACAAATAGCACAGAGTGACAATTTATTCTGAGGAGAGAGATGGACCTACATAGTAATTCCTTGCACTCCTCGTCTCACACAGTAGGTGTCACTACATACTCTCATCAGTAAAACAGTTACTCATGGGCAGATAAAACCTATATGGTAGAAAAATATGAATGTAACATCATCAATTTCTGGAGGACCATTTTTCAGTGTGACAGTCTGAGACTTCTTTAAGTCCAGCAAATATGCTCCCAAATATACTTATCTTAGCTTTAGTGCTCAGCAGCAGGGGATGCTTTCTGGACATTACTCAAAAAACACATATGCTATTTCTCTTTAAAACCAAATCCACTCCAAATGAAGGAAGCATTCCCAACATTCCTGACCCTCATATCCCCATCATCCAGCTGCAGCATGAATCTATATTGACGGGCTGCTTAAATATTAAATGCTTATGGGTCACTAAACTTTGTTTCACGGCCAAGAAGCTCATCTCTCACTGTCCACACAATGGAAGGGTTCAGGGTGTCAGTGGGAATGAGAGAGAAAACAGGATTATTTTCTCATTTAAGCAGTCTCATGACTCTCAGGATACAGTTTGTACAATGTACACCTTAAAACAGCACTGGAACCTGACACAGTGATGTGGGATATTCTAATTAAGTTCATCTTAAAAACACCTTATGTTGAGATTCATGGAAATCTACTGTTAATCTTATAAAGTATGGACTGTGTTCCCTAAAGGATAAAGCTACTCATGCCTTGAAAGAATTAGAAGATAATTAAATGGTTTACACTACAAGGGGACACAGGGCAAGCTAGATATAACTATCCATAACATTAAATATTCTTTCTCTGAATCAGTATTTCCTTTTATTTTCCTTCATATCTTCTTCTCTTTAAAATATCAGCTGACTACAGTTTCAAATACACAGTATAAACACACTATTTCTGTTACATATCTTGCTTTTGTCCTGGTAGGCCCCATTTGACACAAACCTGGTGAATATGGCGCCAAAGTGAAAGTCATGCTTTGAACAACGTCATGTCATCTCCAGCACTCATATTAACACCTAATTGACCAGCCAAGAACAATATGAACAAGTCAAATACTCGGTCAATCCCAGGGTGAAGAAGTGAAGGTTATAAGTGCAGGTGAAAGAGGCTTGGTAACAAGTGGTGGGAAGTCTGATTCTTTACAGAGAGTGCTTCACTTCAAGCTTCCTTCAATTATTTTCATTAGTTCTCTAAATTATATCAAGATTGACTAAAAAACTAAAAAGAATTGCTCATTGTCCACATATTATATGAGATTATCAGAGATAATGGGGGAGAATGGGTGAAGTTTTAGACTTTTCAATCAGTGTGACTCAATATTAGGGGAATCTTTCTTTCTAAATTCCACATTTGAATATTGCAATTTTTCAATGTATAAATTAAATATAATCTGTTTAGGGTTAATTTAATCCCATGAAATGATCATTTTGTATGCATCTTGCATGATTGTATATGCCCCTGTGATCAGATTAAATATGCCTTGATAGTTAAAATGATTTAATCTAAAACATTTTCATCCCGATGAACATGAGCTTCTCCATGAGCTTCTCCAATATGCACAACCACAGAACATTGAAGCTATTTCAGAGATAAAGAAAGGGAAACTAGAAACTGTGGTTGTGTTCTACACAATGTGTATAAGTGTTGTTGGTTCAGGTAGATGCTGAAATGATTTAACAGTAGATAAAGATTAGCAATAAAGTACAAGGGAAGCAGATGAAACAATATGATCACTATATACTTAAATTAGCATGGCTTTAAAAAAATTAAATGTAACTTTTGACTTCTTGAAAGAAGAAATAAGAGATTCTTCTTCTTACAAATGAAAAAATTAACTCATCGGAATTTTAAACAAATCAAAAATGCTGAGCTCAGTTCATTCAGGAATTTTGCTGCTACAATCTTACTTGGTCTGGTATGACCGGATGCTCATGGTGGCTAATGTTAGCTACTGTTAGCAAACTTTATTCAGTAAATGACATCACTGTATCAGCTGACTGACATTATGACTCTTCTCTACTTGTGCCAGCAAGTGTCACTTATGGCCACAGTGGCCGTTGGTCAGCAAAAGCTACATATGCTAGCTTTAACGCAATATTTCCAATTTAACACAACAGTAATACCAAATGAATGCCTTGTAGCTCCAGACTCCAACTGAGTCATCAAAGGTTTGGGTCTTTACTCTGTGATCTAAGGCTCTGGGCGTTAAGAATACAGCAACATCTGTCAGTTATTAAATTAAGATGCATTTGTCTTTTATGTTGGGAACTGCTGGCAATGTGATGCTAAACAAGTCAAGCCTTTCTGTTCATCTGCTCCTCTGGTGGTTACACCCCACTCCATGTAAACACAAACCTTTGCAGGAGGAGAACTGAGACCGCATGAATCAGATGCATTCATTAGTTAGCTTGCAGACCAAAAATAGAGAGTTGTGATGCTGTCAAGAAGTATCTCTAAGTATAGAGCAGAACCGAATTGCTGTCATTGGACCATATATGTTTAACCAATATGATAAATACATTATCACGTTGCAGGTAGTGAAACACGACTCACATAAATGCAATTTAAAAAGCACATTATTGATGTGGTTGATAATACACACACTCAGGGACATATAAAACAATTCAATGTCATTTAAAAAAGTGTTGCCCTACCACTTTGTTCTCCGTCTAGTGTTAAATTATTCATTATTGCCTTCTAAATCATATAATACTTACAAGGTTCAGCAGACAGGATCTGGATGGACATCTCTTCAGCTCGTCTCTGCACTCGAACAAATCAACTGACCAATAAGGCATGACAGCACAGGAGGGTTTCCATCCATATATGAGCGTCCAAAGGGATGAGAGATGGTATAGCCTCCCCCTCTAAGAAAAGTGCTTGCTGGTTTCAAGAGTCACAGCCTTTACTCCTTGCGTACTTCTCCATCATACACTGCTCCTAGTAAACACCTTCTTTAGGTGTCACCTTTTGTCAATGGCAGTCATTCTCCCACACTGACACTATCTCCATTGCAATACAAAACCACAGGGTATTAATCAATAAAATTTTTAACGAAAAAAATATGCGAGAAAATCAGCATCAGTTCCACTCCATGTGCATAAATATCAAATTTCTGCCTGTGGTGTCACTACAACAGTCAACCTGCCACACTGCCGCTATGGATCTATAGCGTTCTAGCATGAAAATGATCTAAATCAGTAATGTATTTGCACAGATATAAGAATCCTAACACACAATCCAACGTCACAACCTATTCCTGTTTTGAATGAATGAAGGAAAAGCATTCCAGCATCATTTTCTTAGTATAAATTAGCATTATTCCTGCAGCTGCACAAAAATGGCAAATACATCCATCGAAGAGGATGGAGAGGGCATCATGGTGATATTCCCCTGTTCCTGGAGCAGCCAAGCATCTTTTATGTCCCTCGAGTAAAGGATCGAACAGCACACACACAACACAACAGCCCCCCGCCTCACCCTTCATGCTTAGCTCCTCCCCCATTAGCCATCTCTAGAGAGCAATTGGCTGGTGTACAGGGGAGAGGTTGATGGCGATTGGATGGCTGATGGAGCGGAACCTTGCTTTCCTATGCATCAGTGCTCTCCAGGAAAAGACCGGGGTCGGAGAGAGAGAGGACAAAGATGATGATGTGGGAAATAGGAATGATATGAGGGTTGGAGGGGGAGGGAGGTAAGTGAAGAAGAGAGGAGGGAGAGAGAGAAAGAGAAGCGATAAGGAGGGGATAAAAAAGACGAGAGAAAAGAGGGCGGTGAAAATGGGCTACATTACACTGCTCGCGTATATTTTTATCGAAACACTCTTCATGTATAACATCCATAAGAGATCGTTCTTTTATCACTATTAACATCAAGTCAACGTAATGAAAAAAAAGAATTTGATGAAAACTAAAGTGAATCTGAGTCCGACAGTGCAGTTTTTACTTCAGGGAAAATTCAATTTACAACAGATGGAGCCTATAGCATACAGCATGGTGTATTTATGTATAATGTGTGTGTGTTTGTGTAGCCCCTTCAGACGCGCCTTATGTTCCAAGGTTGTGAAAAATATAATAATGACTTTTTCCCATCCTTAATGCAACCAGAAATGAGAATCAATAAAAAAAATGTTTTTAATCAAAACCCTTTAATTGTTATTTTTCTTGTCCATTTCAATGGACATCAGGTCCAAACAATTCTTAAAATACCAACATCATATGACAACATCATACCTATTTTTTGTCTGTTAAATGTTGCAAAAAGTAAAAAAGAAGCCCCTGTCAAGTGACGTCCATTGTAATGGACACAGGGTCTGAAGGGGATATGCAGGGCAAGGTTCAGCTATGCATGGTGATGAGGAAAATCATTAATGGTGAACCTAATGATGTTGCCTAATATATCACTGAAGGTGTTAGTGCAATGTGTTGTTCTAGATGGTGTGATATTTATTTCATAACAATGTGTAGTTATTTAACACCTTTGAATATTTAAGATGGTATAAAGAAAGCAATAACATTTCCTCCAGTGACCAGGCTGCTTTATCTTCCATTTTTCCATTGTTTCATAAGAAATTAAAGTCATCGCAGGGATAGGAAATTACATGCACAGTGGAATTTGACACAAAACATGTTAAAATTGACAGGAAACCCATTTCACATAATTACTTAATCAGTACAATTTTAATCAGAAAAATCTTCCACAGTTTGTAATTCAGATATTAATTCAGTAATTAATAACCCTGATAAAATAGTCTGAACTTTTTTATGAGCAATTATATAAGATTTTAAAGCTGTGTCCAAAGGTCATTATTCAGTGAATATAAAAAACACCCATTCAACAATGTGCATGTTTTTAATAAGTAATTTGAACTGATTAATAAAATTGATTGGACTGATGTGGTGTTTGGGGAAAGAAAGTTTTCAGATTGTTTTCCACCAATCCTTTTTGGATTTGATTGTCTTGTTATTTGCAGCCACAGGAAATATTGCTTGGCCAAACAGATATCATTATGTTGATATCCTGTGACAGGAGGATGCAAGCTGTGCTCTTTCTAAAACCAACACAGCCAGTATTCCACAGCATGATCCAATTAAGGACGTCTGCACAAAAACACACACACACACACACACACACGCACACGCACGCATACATACACACAAACTAAGCAAAAGGCACACAGAGAGGTCAGGATGCACACTTCCACGTGCACATCTAAATGAACTGCACACACAGATACACACAAAGGTGCACACAAACATGACACAAACACGATCAGTACAGAGTCCAGCTGTCTCTGTGTAAGACACCACAGGGAGTCTGACTGGCTTTCCTCTCTTTCATCCTATCTCCTTTGCGTGTGTGTGTGTGTGTGTGTGTGTGTGTGTGTGTGTGTGTGTGTGTGTGTGTGTGTGTGTGTGTGAGTGAGAGAGAGAGAGAAAGAGAGAGCAAGACTCAGAGAGAGAGAGAGAGTGTGTGTCCCAGCATCTTAAGCCAAAGGAAATATTTCCAAAATTGCAGCTTTCATAACGAATTTTGATCTTTTTAACACTTGGAAACGAATCATACAACTGATAGGAAATGTTGCAATCTAATTATAAGAAAAGAAGAACATAAAAACAAGATAATATTGAGAGGCTGTCAAGCAGTTGGACATTCCAGTGGACACTTGGCAATGTCTCTGTTCCATCATCGTAAATACATAATGAAGTCTCAAGGTTTATCTGCCGCGCTAATCACGCCATAACTTGTCTTATTATAAGACCTGGTACCAACCAGCATGATGCAAACTCTTCTTTTTCCCACAGTGCTACAGCACACACATCACTGAGAGCTATGAGTTGGAAACTGTTATTGCACACTCTTTTGTAAATACTATGTGGATGGCCAATGTTTGTACATAACGGATGCCTCCATGCAAATTATGGTTGGCATTTGTCAAATTGCGTGCATGAATGCAAATGAGGTGTAAGCACCTTGTTTAATCGTATGCTTTTATGCAAGCCAAGTTCAGATGAAGTTCAGCCAACTTGTTGGCTAAGCTGTAATATTAGGCACACACCTCATGTGCTGTAGAGGTGAAGTTGTAGCTAACATTATAGCTATATACTGTATTTAGTTCAATTCTTCCTCCATCCTCTGCCTGTTTTTCAGAGTTGTTATGATCGCTTGTTGTTATCTGTTTGTACATATGGGTTGTTATGTTATACACAAATAAAGCCATAATAAAAAACTGAAGTGTAATCGCCTATCATCTTCTGAAAGATATAACGATGCTATGGAGTGAGAAAAACAGATAAGGAACGAGAGAAAAAAGAGGGAAATAGCAAGTGAGTACACAAAATTCACTCAAACACACACAACCACATCCACAAACACACCAAATAGAGTTTAGACTTCCCCGCCCTGGCCTCTGCAGGGGAGAATAAAAAAATCAAAAAAATCCAATGAACTCCAGAGAAAACCACTTCCTCCGCTGCTTAGAAGTGTGTGTGTGTGTGACTGAGTGAGCATGCCTGCCTGCTCGTCTACCCGCAGAGCACATGGTTAGCATTCAAAGCCCAATTCAATAGGAACCACACAGTGAGCTCAGTATGAGTGGAGATGAGAGAGTTCAAGGCTGAATTAAACTGAACAGAAACATATGGATGAGAGGAGAGAGAGGAAAGGAGAGGGCTCCCTATATATCTCTCTCTGTATCCATGTTCAAATATTCATCTATATTCAGCAAGCAAGACAAGAACTGAAAATCGTTCTCATGTAATTCACCATACTATGCATGCTAAATACTATTAGTGCAGCAAGAGATCAGATTCATCCTGACTGAACAGGCACTTGGCTACTTTTGCAGATTATCTTGGACTGAGAACCAGAGCATATCTTGGGAACAGTCCAACTATTTACTCTAAGCACGCTGTCTGTTAATCCATATGCAGGCCAACAGTGTTTTTGGGACACTTGTAATTTTGTGGTTAAGTGTCTTACAAAACCCATCCAGATTGTAGCCTGTTTTTCATTTTCTCCTCCATCAAGCACATAAAATGTGGCTGAGCTAGTGTCCATGGCTAATCCAGTTTTAGTTATGTTAATGTAAACAAGTGCAACTTCGAATTAATGCATATTTATCACAATGAATACACTGACTTAAGGCCATTGTCAGATAACCCAAGAGCAAAGGTATAATAAATAACAGTATTACTACATAAATGTGATCATTTCTAACTAACTATAATTAACCAAACAAACTGATTGAGTGAAAGAGTAAAAATGTAAGTGAACTTCTAGTGTGTGTGTGTGTGTGTGTGTGTGTGTGTGTGTGTGTGTGTGTGTGTGTGTGTTTGAGATGAAAGTGCCTATGTTTAGATGCAGGATCAGTCCAGGCCCCTGTGCAGCACTATGTGACATGAGCAGAACAGATAAGCACTGACAGATCAGACAACAGAGGCAGGTTGATGTTGGTAGAAAGGTTGAAGTTGGCATGAGACACACAGACACCACTCCACATTAAAGTAAGGTCTACAGGCTACCAATGCTGTGCATGCATTCTATTTGTACTTGTACACCATTAGATTTGGACCAAAGATTGTAATGATTCCCTCATTTGCCCTTTTCTTTAGCCATACAGTATGTCTCCACCAATGAATAAAAAAGGCAGCACATCAAGTCTTGTTGCTGTCATCATCGAGGCTTGATATATAATCTTAATTCTGGGCACATTATCTAGTACTGCTTTCAGGAGCTTTGTTTTGATTGATTCTAACAGTGTAATAACTGGTCTAAGCCATTGCTCAGCCTAAATTAGGCTAGAAACAATATTGATGCTTATGTTACGTTAATAATACCTGGCTGATTTGACTAGGTGACTTTGTTAGCAGCGATGGAATATAACAAGCTACATTTACTCAAGTGCTGTACTTAAGTACACATTTAAGGTATTTGCACTTTACTTGAGTATTTCCATTCTGTGCAACTTTCTACTTTTACTCCACTACATCTCAAAGGCAAATATTGTAGTTTTCTACTTCCTTCATCAGAAAGCTTTAGTTACTACTTACATTTCAGATTACAATTTTTCCTACCCATGCTGTCCAATTAGAACCATGCTCTCATCTTCCTGCATAGATTTAAAAACCCTCTTGGATTAGCTGGAAAATGCATTGTCATAAAGTTGAGTTCACGTAAAGGTGATGTTTTAGAGATACATGGTTCTCACAGGACAGCAATCCTACAAACATATGATAGGATCTAATATAATCCGATCCAAAGTAGTTCAAATTAGCTCAACCCTACACAACTACAGCAGTAAAATGAAACATACACATTATGCAGCAATATTATTAATACAAAAACATATAGTAAAACCCTGACAGGGACCTTTTTTCTGCAGAATGATGACTTTAACTTTTGATACTTTGTAACGGTGTATTTTCACAGTCATCTACCTTCTTCACCTCACTTCATTCATTATTTTCTATATCGGGATACCTTGTCATACATTATTGCTAACTTATCAACCCACGTAGACAAGGTGGCCTCTCTATACACATACAGCTTTTAGTTTCCGAGTTCTGAGCAAAACAAGTCCTGAAAAGACCAATGTTTCTCAAAACATGTTGGTAAAACAAGCCAAGTTTAGATTAAAAAACAGGAAATACCCAGTTGAGGTTATGTCAAATCCTTTGAAAGAAAAGAAGCAACAAAGAATCTAAAACTAGCACATCTCATGTAGGCAAGACCAAAATTCACAACAATATGGAGAAACACATGCTCTTGCAGAAAAAGGAAAAAGAAAACTCTCAAAAAAGGCCAACACTACATGATGGCTGGGAGGAGGCAAACAAAAATAATAATAATTCCCCACTTAGAAATCAAATAACTAGAAAATCTATGTGTATATTTGAATTTGTAGTTACAATAATGCAGATACACACACTTCCTTCATTCACACATACATTTACAAATAATAAATGTTCTATTGTGGCCTACAGCCGGGTCCATGATTAGAATGTGCCATATCAGCTAATAAGTAAGAGGAAGATGTATTGTCTTTTTCCAAGAGGACTTTGCACACCTGCACCTCTATGTTACAGTGCAACAGAACACTTCAGGCAATTTGCTAAATCGACACTTAATTCAACAGCAAGTTAATTTTGTTCAGAGTAATTGAAAACGAACAATGAACAATCAGCCATAAATAGCCACGACAACCTGATTACCTCCAATTCACAGTGAGCCACTCATGAATTTCTGTTCGATTCCAACCAAAATATACAAAGAAACCACTGCAGCTCTCATTTTTGTGAGTCAGCCTGAGGGATGAAGTTCAAAGGATTTTGGGCAAAAGGCCTGCTCACAGGATTTGCCTGGCATGTCCCAATCATTTCCCATTAACACACATTCAAATTCTGGCAAGTGGGAATAATAGGCCAGGCTGTCAATTGCAAACGGTCTTGTACAAATGTTCATCCCTGAATGACCCAATTGGAAAACATGAGGGCAAAACTGTGTCAAACACATTGCTGTATGTGTCCAATCCATCTCTGACACTCTCCTCTTGCTACAGTCTAATATTGTAACATTTACAAAACACGCAAAGCTGCAAACACCAATAATGCATTTCAGAGAGTAAACTAAATCATCTATGACCAGGGAACCAGGCCCACATTCATTGGGATCACCTATAAGTATACACTAATATGGGCCACTTAACTGCCCTGTTTACACCAAAAAAAACCTCACCCTGGAGATAGTGACTTGGTATATTTTTAGTATACGTATGTCCTGGGGTATTAGGCTGGGAATCCACAAGGTCATGGTTCCTAGCTGATGCCAAAGAGGAGCTTGGGTCTAATGGGATTCGACGCAGCAAAACTTTGATGGAACACAACATTTTACTTAAGGTATAGTAAATATATTTTTGTCATATTTGCTGAAACGTTCACTGTATTCTGACAGTAATACATGAGACAGATAATCTGGGAAAAAAGGTTCCCCTGGCTGGCTCAATGTAGTCGCTTTTCGTAATCAGCATTATGACTGTGTGACATTTAGACCTACCTGAGGTTTGCCCTGGGCCATCCAGTTTGGATTCACATTTTGGAAGAGAGCAATCTAAAAAGGAATAAAGAGATAAAAAAAAGTTAGAGGAAGGAAATTTAATAAAAACAAAATAAAGAGCTTTTTAGTGTCAGAAGTTAGAGCTTTGTGATTACAGAGTACAAATAAGAGAGTGAGCAATTGTAGAGCAGCTCTTTGATCTGAGTATCTGGATAGTCCCTCCCTGAGATTAAACACCATTTGACATGCTGTACACAGATGCATGTGCGCTCTCTCACACTCACACACACACACACATACATACTGTAATGTGCACTCACACGCATGTATAAAAGGAACATATAGGCTATAGATCCTGGTGCTCTTTATCTCTCTTCTTTACTCTATGCTCTTATACTGTCACAAACACACTTCAGCTGATAAGTGAATGAATCATTTAAAGATACCAAGTAAAGTACATATCTGTATCTCTAATGCCCGAGGAATGATCTTCAGGGAGACAACCAGACTTGTGAAAAAGCCAAGCAGTGTGTATGGAGCCTCTAACATTAGAGCACAGACTAAATTGGTTCCTGCTTGAACTGCAGAAGTGAAATTGCTGATGTCAGTTTAAGCATCACGATCAATTCTGGACTGATTCATTAATAAGGATTGATTCATTATGGGCACTCTGCTAATTCACACATCCACAACTCAAATCTTATTTTCAGCTAAATTTATACATAGATAAAAAGAATTAAAAAATCTTGAAATAGAGAACTCATGACAATAACCCTGAAAATGATTTATACTTTTAATTATACTACCCAACTCTACGGACACAATGAATTCTTTATTTGGATTCACATGCATCTTGTATCTGAAAGCAGACTGATGAACTTTCTGGGTCACTCATCAGTAGGACACTACAGTGGCACGAGATAACAGAAGCAGGGCAATGAGGGTCTGGGGCAGCTTAGCTCTTCTTCGCTCTGACTTCTCCTGGCTGCCTTTCTGAAAAGAACAGCCTGGCATATGCTGCTGCCTAACGAGGATTACAGTAAGCACCTGTTCACACTCTGTATGTTTCACTTTATACAGCGTATGGTGGTGGAAGAGTGCAGCACAGAGTTTTCATGGCCTTACATGTGTTTTGTACCCATTTCTTGTTCTCAGTAGGTTTGAATTTCAGGGAAAGTATGTGAAAGAAGTAACATAATTTATTCTAGTGAATGTTCAGACACTGAACACTTTCAATGTGAAATCATCTTTACAGTGGAATTTATAGTGACTATATTGTCTGGAGAAATCGTGGTCAGCATATGCTGCCAGGCAGGGATTAGGTGGCAAGTGGTCATGTGGATAGGAGGGAGTCAGTGAAGGAGAGAAGGCAGAAGTAATCTTCTACCAAATAGGGTGAAAGAAAGAAACCACCAGGTCAATGACTAGTGACAGAGCTTTCACTTGGAGCCGTTATCAAGATGAAGCTGTAACACAATTTTAAAGGGAACAATAACTACTAAGCATTCTCCAAAATCTCCTCATCTTAACTCCGTCTACCTCTTGAGGGGAAAGAACTCAGATTCTATCTTTTTAAACTACTAATAAAAACCTGACAATTGTTCCTGGAGCTTCAATACAGGGTCGGCATGAGGAATTCAATGTTCTGGGAAACTCGAAAACTGTGACTGTCCCTTTAGAGAGTATGATTTGGAAAGATTATAAAACCTGGGGCAGTTTTTTAGGGGGATAGAAAAGAAAAATAAGTACGGTCCAATTTCTTCAAAATGAAGTGAAACTGTGCAATTTGTTTCACAGTGAACTATCAATAAAGTGTGAAATATCAAATACATTTTATATATTTGATGAACAAACATTCAGTGTTTTACTGGCTGTTTAAGACTGACATAAATGTGTGAATGCTACACCAAAAAAAAAAAAAACAGAACCAATTTAAAAGCAAGTACTTGTGCAAGCCAATACAGTAGGATGGGATGTTAAGTTTGATCCTCAACCTATTTTATCCAAAGCCAGAGAGGCCAAGAGGCAGTTTAGCCTTCCTAAGCCAGAGGAGCACTGGGTTGGCACTGTTCACGCGACAGGGATCAGAGCTTGCTGCTGTCTTCAAAGCAAGAGGGAATGTTACAGAGTGTGTGTGTGTGTGTGTGTGTGTGTGTGTGTTTGTGAGAGAAAGGGAGACTACACAGTTCCTGTTGGACAGACTGAGCACAGCTGTTGACAGAAGACAAGCAGTCTCAGGCAGCACACAAGCTGACACATGTATGCAAACACACACTGCAGGCTGTGCTTTGATTTTAGAGTCCATGTTCTGCTTCATGCCATTTCTTTGTGTTCATGACTGAAGTAAGACCTTGGCTTGTCTGCTAAAAAAGTAAAGCATGCCCTTAGTGTAGAGAAGTGCAGTAGTGAAGTGCATGGGTCTGGTATCTGAAGTTGCAAGGATGCAGATGGACATGTGCGAGTGTACGTGAGAGAATATAAATTATTGAAAGTTATTGCTACACTATCAACCTCATACAACATTTCAAATAGATTTCCCTAAAAGTAAACAAAAAGCCGAAGGTATGAAACAAACACACAATTAAGAATTAAGTCAATTCTAGTAAATGAATGAATGGGGGGTGAACTGGCTCATTCACTAACTGATGAATGAATAAAACACATCCTGACACTTGACTCACTGACACTGCACTGCTCTCTCAGGAGGACATTCTTAAAAAACTGTGTGTGCCTCAGAACTCATGGGAGGCATGGCTGCTTTTTCAAAGTGCTATTCTTGAAAAAAGGAGGCGCAAAGCATTTTGTTGAGGCTTGTGACTTCAGATACCAGATCCAGATGCTTCCTTTGGTTTAGCTGTTGGGAAAGGGACAGGGGAGAGGGAAGGAACTGTGAAATACAGGGCAGATTGAAACATCTGCTGCAGGGTCATTGGGGGAGAGGAGAAAGGTCGAAGAAGGAAGAATTAGGAATGTGGAGGAATCCTACTAAACATTTTGTGATTGAATAAGTCATTGCCGCTCCCTGCTTCATTTACTGAAACAATAACATCTTTTGCTTCCAAAAACTGATAGAATACTATGAAATTGCTTTTTTGAGATAATGGTGAACTTATAACCTTCCTTTTAGGATCAATGCCAACCGTTGTGGTGGCTTGAACTGGCCAAACACCTGTTTTTTCCCCCCTTTAATGTGCCACACATCCCTTTGTTAGTCTACACATTTGATATAATCTTTGTTTGGATGTCTCATTTACTAAAAAGGTACAAGAAAAGGAACAGGAGACCAAATATTAGAAAACAAGGTCATTATTTGAATATATGACAAAGCTGAGCAGAGGTAAGGTATGAGGTAATGATAGAAGGCTGTGTAGGAGAAGAATGGAGGAGGCAATGAAAGGAGTGAAAAAGGATAGAATGAGTGGGAGTCTGCAGTTGACTGACAGAGGTTTCTCTCTTATCAGATAGAGGATTTGCGGGAGACATACAGACCTGCCCACAGCCTATTTTTATAACCTGAAATCCTCCTATGCCTCCATCCCTCGTTCATTGACTCCATTCCTCCATCCCCCTCTTTCTTGCTTCCAGGGCCTCAGGCGTCGTGGGTGGGATGTAGTGATTTATAACTCTGTGCATGTGTGCGCGTTGCATGTGTGAAGTAATGACGCTGTCCCACAGGCTACATTTAGCATCCTACAAATATCTTACCGGGCTATTGGAATTATCGACACAAGTCTACCAGCCAATATCTTTCATGTATATAGAGAAGCACTCAAAAGATTCCAACCAAAAAAAAGCACTTCCAGCAGTGGCCATTTAATTCATCTGGTTAGTTTTAGGCTATACAATTATTATCATATCATATGCACAATGCAGAAGAATGTAGCATAGATCTGATAAGGCGGTATGATTGCTCTGCATGCTCTTTTTCAACAGCTCCTGACTGGTCTTCAATGCATCATGTGAAGTCGTATGTTTTGAAATTGAGTTCAAACTTTCCGGAAAATTAATGACAAGCTAAAATATTTGACCAGCTTCATTAGATTGAAACTTTAACACAGAAAATGTGCAGATGCATTTTTTTCTCTGGGGTAAAGAAAAGAAAGGCCTTTGCTGTGTGTCTTCAAAGTGACCCCTGGCATAGATGTACATGACATTTTACAACAATCAATAATTTGTAGGGACGGAGGGAGGGGGGGTTACATGTCCATAAAGTGTATTACGACTCTCTCGAAAAAGGTTGAGTCTCTGATGAGATCGATCAGCATGGTCTGGCTGTAAAACAGGTAATTGCCTCACTGTGATACCTTCTTGACTGTCTTCTCCATAAAACTCTCCAGTAAACACTAAAAGAGGAACAGCTATAACAAGCATCCCAACATCTGGTCCTACTAGGAGCATACAGTAGGCTTTTTATATAAACTCATGAGAGGAGGAGAAATCTGGCTCCTCTCACTCACATACAGTACAATGACCTGGAATCGGTTTTTTGGTATGCTTCTAGCTGCTTATTAGCTAAAAGATAACAAGACAGGTTTGATATTTTATGATTTTAAGACTAACATTGTATATTTTTGACCCAGCAGATTTGGTCACATTTTCAGTAGACTCATAATAAATTCATAAAAGAACCAAACTTCATGAATGTTTTTTGTGACAAAGAAGTATGTGTTCCAATCACTCTATCACAGAAAAATAAGAGTTGTAGAAATTATTGGAAACTCAAGATGGCCATGACATTATGTTCTTTACAAGTGTATGTAAACTTTTGACCACAACTGTATATTTTTCAAACCAGTCCTCCCTTTCCTCCTTCAGTTAAATAAGTGAAACAGCCAACTGTGCATGTGAGCCCAGGCGATTTAGCAGTGCAGGCAATGCCAATCTAAGCTTATAGTCTTTAACTCTGACCAACTGCCAATTAGGCTGCCCCTGGATGAAACCGAAAGGTTTCAGCCTCATGGAGAGCAGAGTAGCCTACATTTTGCAGGGTGTGCTCCACCCAAGCCTCAGCTCTATAATTTGATGAGTGAAGGCTTGTTTGTCCCTCTAAGTATGTCATGTCCTTTTCCCAAATCTTACCCTGCCCTTTATCCTATATTTTCATTGACTTTCCCTTTCTTTATTCTGCCTTTCTCCTCTCTCAGTACACATTTGTCTTTTTCTTCCCATCCACCTCTTCCTTTATCAGTACTGTTGGATACATACTGAATGGCCTGCTGAAGTCCTCTTTCTCATCTACATGATTATATAAGATTTCAGCTTGAGTATGCAAGATAACATTAGGTCATTATGTTTTCATCGACAATGACTGTGCTAGAAGAAAATGAAGAATCACTGCTCAGTAATTTGGCTCTCATTACAGACTGTACTGGCACAGGTCAGTGGGTTCGCTTTGGCTACAGAGGGAAATGGCTCACTGCATTGTCAATACTGAAACTGCTATTGTTGATGCTAATGTCTCGTTTCTACCCTCAATGCAAGATGCACTCAATAGCAAGCTATTAAATATAACGTGCATAAAAAGGTGCCACAAACATTATTAGTGTTCATTTAATTGGTTGTTGTTAGGGTTTCTTCTGCTTCAATTTGCCTTCAGTTTAAATTAAGCATGTGTTTTCAGGCCAACTACAAAGTCAAATAAAAAAAAAAAAAAAAAAAAGAAAACAGGGGTTTTCCAGCCTATCTATGCAATAAAAGTCTTTGATAATTATTTTCAACAGAACTACGTACAATGACAAAGCAGAGGTAATCACTTACGCTACTGCTGATCAATTATTCTCCTGGTATAAAACATCTATTATTTAACGGTGCAGACTGCCAAACACTCATACATGTATAGTTGAAAGCCTGTCTGCATTAGTAATGAAAGAATAGAAGCCAGTTTCTCACAGCAAACCGCAGATCTTTGCAATATGGCTATGCCCTATAATCCATGGGTGTAATGACTGATGGCCACTGTCTTATGACCGGTGTAGTTATGACTGGGGATACAGCTCTTATGAAAGTTGTTTCGACAGTTATTTAATCTTATTCCACCATACAGTACATCTGGTTACTTTATGTCAATTGAGTTTCACAGTGCAGTTCTGTACAATAATGCTATTGCCCAGGCTCAGTAACTTCATTACACGTCACTCAAGAGACCATCTATGAATTAATACCTTGTAAAAACGGACTATTGTGCAAATGTTATTTTTGGTTTTGCAAAGATGGCTCTCACCATAGTGCAACAATATCTTTTGATGGCTTAGATGTAATGCATCACTGAATGATTTTAGTTCATGTGGAGGTAATGGCTCTGGCCTAAAGATATTAATAAGAAAAAGACAGTAGCTCTGCATTTCAAATGTTTACTGGACATTAAGGTATGCTAAACCATCAAAGACTGCACAGTACTTCTGCCTTTCAACCTATGAGACAGAGGCTTTCAGGAAGTTATGAGCCAATTATCAATTGGAATGGCTTTAACTGGTTTTGGTGTCGCTGCAAATTCATCTGGATTTAAACCATAGTCATGTTTCGCTCTGTTTGATGTACTGAGTAATTCACTTTGCTAGTGACAGAAATGTCATGTCATCGGCCATTTTAAACAAACAACATCAATATTTACGTTTTTTATGACAACAGACTTTAACAACATAGGACTGTGCTGTGTATAAGGTTCCTACAGGGGACAGACCCAGATCAGCATACCATGACATTTCTTGGTCATGCATGTAAAATCATTATGTATAAAAGTGGTAAGTCAAGCCAGATAAAAGATAAAGCCATGATTCTAAATTACCGTAGCCCTCAATGGATTGTTGTCCATTATGATTTAACCTCAGGCATTTGGTTAGGTAGTATAGTAAAAACAGTATTTTGTAAAAGAATACACAATGATCTGTAAAAAAAAACCAACAAAAAAGAAGAACGAATGAATATCTACAGTTTAGAGGGCAAATGCATGTGGATGACAAGGAGAGTGCTCTGCTCACTCATCTGCTCCTAAAACATAATAAATCACAAAATAATAAAACATTTTGAGGAGCTAAATATATCAATAGGCAGTGAGTAAAACCCAGACATACATTACATCACCCATATTTTCTTGCTACTTGAACTGTTCATGTCAGTGCTGCTGGAAGATATTTGATAACAATATACCACATGGATCAAGTTATGAGCAACTTGCCTTGATTACAAATTACCCAATATTTCCCGTTCACAGGGGACATGCTGCTGAGCTTGCGTGGGCTCGCAGCAATCAGCTGCATGTTATTGGGCTGTGATGCCTCAGTTTGAAGAATGCTTGATAAAAGTCCAAATCCGCAATCCAGATGAGAAACAAAGCGGTACTATCAACTGTATTCAAAACAGAACTGGATATTATTGGTCAAACAGTGAACTGATTATACTATTTATAAACAACTAAAAATAGTTATAGAGTGTTATTGTATTCCCATGCTTAAAAGGTTTGTTTTGCCTAGTACTTGCAATGCTGGAGTGATCTATGCCTCGGTAGCTGAGCATGACTGGAAAGAAAAGGTTAAAAAGATGTTTCCATCCTCAAAATGTTCAAGAAAGCAGAAGAATTTTTCATCATCTTTGACCAGTTCCAAAACTTTTGGGATTGGACTTTTAAGTCACGGCATGAGCAACCTGGGAGAGTGACTCAGCGGCTGAGCTGTGATCCACAGCATCAGTGTGGGACTCGGAGATGGAGCTCCATCTGCTCACTGAAAATAATCAAGTAGAAAGGAACATCAAGTGTTTTCAAGGCCCGGCAATAATGTTATATTCAGGTAAAGAAATTAAAAACTACTGCAGGATCAAAAATTAGGAATTTTGAAACACTTGGCTGTCTTTGTAGCGAAAGACTCACATTCCATTATCCAGCCAGTGAATACAGTAAGTTTGTCCCTCGCTATGTCAGCCTCCTGATCAAGCTGCTCAGAAAGTCAGCCAGGTCTTGCTCAGTACAAAAATCTTCCATATTCTAGCCTTCACTGACTAACTAGGGCAAGTGCATCTAGAAAAACAAAACACATTCGCACATACACAGAGCCCCAGAAATAAAGTGCTTGGGATCAAGGATGAGCAGCTGTGTGCCAAGATTTCAACATGCAACAAGCTGGCAGCAATTAGGGAGTCTGCTGTAGAGGCTACAGGGAGCGGGATGGCCATTACTACTGGTCCTTCACAGCGAAACTACAAGAACGTTTGGGATAAATAGTATGCACGGATGAACGAAAAAATGATTGTCATGTGAATGTGATTGATAATACTTCAAACAGAGTAAAGGAGTAAATGACGCTGATAAAATATTTTCAGTGTTAGATTGATAAACTGATCAATATGTTGGAATTAACTGAATAAACTACATGAAATGATGGAAATATTTGTTAAGGGTATAGTCAAATTAAATGAATGAATGAATGAATGAATTGACATGCAACGACTGGTTTTTCGTTTATCCTCCCAATCTATGTGTGCTATAAAGGTGGCATGAAAGATGAAAGCTAATGCTTACTTTTTTTTTTTTTTTCATGTTTTAAACAATTAGCTGTAATTTGAGCTGGATGCATCTATTTGACATCATTCACTCAGCATTTAGTCTCCATTTTACCAACACAGAAAGTTTTTTTCCCATACTTTCTCTTCATAATAGGCTCTTGCAAAAGTTTCCTGAGGCCATAACCTATTTCTGTCTCCATCATGAATACTGTATGAACTGCATTTGTCGCTATATAAACATCCAAGCAGTCCAACTTCACAGTGAGCCAACTTTCCAGCCTGATACAACACAGCTATAGGAAAATACATTGGCAAGCATCCAACCAACCGTGAGAGAGACTGTAGCATTTGAATACAATCCATTTTGACAACATTCCTAACCGTCTGACTGGCAGAGGCAATTCTGGGAGAAAGCACTTGGATTATAGGCTGTTTAAAAAGTATGAAGAGTGTGCGTGCACATGCAGGACATGTCTACTGAATTTATTGATTCATATGCACTTAAGTGGACTTGCTGTCTGTGTGTGTTCCTGCATGTGTGCAATCAGGGGAGATGGTGAACAGCAGACCCCACGGCACCAGGTGTCACAGAGAGAAACAGCTGAGAGAGAGAGAGAGAGAGAGACAGCTGCTTCTTCTGGTGTGTATCAGAGGTGGTCCTGCTCTAATGGTGGCGACATCTTTCCCAACACTGGACTTTTGCTTTAAAATGTACCTTCCAAAAGCTGAAATAGCACTCCCTGCCCTCCTATTGCCTGTGTCAGATTGGGTTAAAGAGGTATTTTATAAGGTTAGAACAAGTGGGGGTTTAATTGTGGGTTAATAACCTGGAGGGTGTTGGCTAGGATAAGAAAACAATATCTAGTCTCAGCACACAATGTTAAAAAGTCTCAGCTCTAAAACTTGCCACAGCAACAGTTTTCACAGTCTTAGAAATGCCTATTATACAGATTTGAAAAAGCCCAAATAAGGCACATGTTGATGTGGAAACACCTTATGATATGCCTTAGAAATTTATATACCAATATCACAGAAATAAAAAAAACATTCCTAGAGGAATATGGAACATTATATTACAAAGTCAGTATGTCTCCTCATAATCATTACCATTAGAGTAAGCGCTCATGTAATGAAATGACACATTGCAACTGTACATAAGAGATGTTTCTCACAAGCACTATCACAACAAAGTGAATGACAAAAGTCCCCCTCGGTTATTATTTCTCTGATACTGCACCAGCTGAGACCCCCGGGACCTGGGGTGTTAATGTTTTGAATGCAGAGTGATAAGGTAGGCAGGCCTATCCTTATTTGTTATGTTGATGCCATCATATCAGACAGGCCCAGTGCGTAGAGTGCAATCTAATGCCCATACGTGCGTCCATGGCCTAGCCCCTTTCCGTCCATCCGATCTGAGAGACCTGGGTTCAGAGTGATGCATGATCCCCCAAGACTGTTCAATCTGCACGCGCCTGACGACAGAAATTAAATTAAAAATGTTCGACCCACATCCAAGGGGTTCGTGATGGATACCGCCTGTAACGTCGAAATACTCGTACAGCCCGATGAGACTGTGGTGGAGCTGTAACCATCCACACCTAGCCCACTTGGTCCAACCCAAAATGGGGTCACTGCCTAATAACGAAAGGCACATATTTCAGGAGGTGTTATTCGAGCTGTTGTCATCTAAGGCTGCGGAATGACAAGTCAGTGGACTAAAATGTATGTGGCAAATCACTACAAGCTGTGCGCATCTCTCCAGTACGTCCGACGCGCAGTACGCATCTCTTCCATGAAACCCGTCAGTGTTTTTTTGTCATTTATGGCAACGATGTGGCAGACCACCGGTGATCACACCGACAGCTCTACTGTAGCTCTCCCAGAGCCAGACTCGCCCCTTCCCGACTTACCGGATTTGAAAAACGCCGCTATGTCTGCCGCGTCCTTCGCAGCCTCATCTAGTCCCTCTCCTGCGCTCATGGCTGTGGTCGCTTGTGCAGAAATAGCGATAGATATCCTCAAAGGGTTTTATTGTTGCAATAATTATTTATCAGCAAAACGAACCCTAAAGCATTTCATTGAAGCAGATCCGGTCATACAATCTGTACTCCCTTCATTAAGCGAGAGACCTCCTCCTCCATTTTGGCCGAGAAGGGAAAATCCTGGCGACCGATCGGCGGCGCTCCCGAGTTGGGACGTGAGGGCGAGTAGGAGGAGGAAGCGGGGGGGGGTGATAGTGAGACAAGGCGGAGGTAAAAGAGGAGGGGAGGAGAACGGAGGGAGGAGGGAGGAGGGCTATTCCGTTTCCAGTGGTGGGTGGGGGTGGGATATCCTGGGATTCCGTTTCGGGGGGTTTTGGTGCATTGTGCGCCACCCAAATTTAGTGTGCGCCACAGCACATCAGCAGCACCCAGCGTCACTCACTGCGGTGCTGATGCGGGCTGCGTGGGAGTCAGTGATTAACAGTCAGATGTTATGGGATCATGTATCACTGCTTTTGTATAAATGCAGTAGCAGCGTAGTACTTAGTCCTTCTCACATGTAACCTTATTGTATAGGCCCTTATAGCTCAATTCCTGCGACGCTAATACTCTCATGAGGTCACTGAGTTCTGGTGTTGCATTATTTAGTTTCCTGTTACTGTTTGATTGCGAGTGCTTCATAAATAAGGGTAACATTTATTTTGCCAGTAATGATTATTAGCAATGTTTTCAGTGGAGGGAGAAAATGACGACGGGGGAGAAGGATTATTTAATTCTGTCTTCATCTCCTAGTGATGACGATGATGCTACAGTATGAGGTCATTTGCCCCACAAATCTAACCTAGTTCTCCCTGACAGCTGCAGCGCCGTCCTTTTAACTAAAAACACTGCAATGCTGCCACCCAGAGGTTGCTTTCACAAATTGCTCCGGAGAGGTCAGCAACGGTGCACTAACGGTTTGGTGATATCCAATCCAGTCCAACTTTATTTGTTAAGCACTTTAAAACAACCAAAGTTGATCAAAGTTCTGTACACGAGAATAAATAAGACATCATAAATAAAAGATATAACAGCTCTTATGATGCGCAAAAATACATATAAAATACAACAATAAAATGAAAAGACATAAAACATGAGTAAAAATAATAGCCACGCAATAAAAAGCAATCAAAATAAGAAATTAAATCAAGTAAATAAAGTCGACATCTTACTAGGTGTCAAAGGCCACAGAGACGGGTTTTAAAAACAGAAGAGAGGCTATAAAGAGCAATGACACGAAGGTCTAAATAATACAACACGGAGCATAATTAAAGAAATTGAAAAGAATAAACAAGTAGACGTCACATCCTGACTTCTGCCTGTGACGTCATCCGTATGATTGACGTAACGTTAGCTAATCAGGCTATTTATTAAGCTAACAAGTACCTTGTTAGCTTAATAAGTGTTCGTGGTGGGTTCACAACAACTTTTACTACAACTTCAGTATCCCAATTGATAATTAAACAACGAATAGAACAACCTTTGTAAAAAAAATAAAAACTAGCTCGTTGTAACGTTAGCTAATTGGTTAGCCTATCCGCTAACCTGTTTCGTAAGTTATCTAGCTAGCTGACAATAGCTCGGTGTATTACTAACCATGGTTGAAGGCTACTTAAAAACTTAACCTACTTACGAGCAGTTGACTTTTCCAGAGAAGTACAAAAGTTTCATGAAGTCGAACAGTGGCCGCCCCCTAGCGTCTATAATACAAGTAACAAAGTGACTGCCCCCCCCCCAAAAAAAAAGATTTTCCTGTTGTGAATTATTTTGCCGATATGAGGGACTGGAGTCTATGGCGTTCATTGCTGGTCCTCTGTCTGCCATAGCCTACGTAATTAACACTTTTAATGCGTTTCACAATTTGTTTGTATCTCGAAACAAATAATTTCTAAAACAAGAAAAAAAGCCACTGAATAAATTGTCTACATTTCTTTCGGGACCAGCCCACTACCCATTTGACAAATGTCTCACTTAGTTACCTTGGAAACCTCTAACAACATACACGATCCCCGCTGGCAAAACGTGTCGGGTCGCTCCAATCACGAAAACAAATCTCAGAACATTTTAACTCCAAAAACAAACAACGGATAAAAACACCGTACTTGACGCGGATGCAACCGGACATTTAGTCTAGTGGTAACTTAGTTACAGAAGAGGCACGTCTTTGAAGGAATGTTTGAGCCATGTCTTTCAGCTCTCGGCTCGCCAAAGTCAGCTACAGGAACAGACCGAGCCAGTCTTCTGTCCCAGTGGAATCACTCAAGGAGATGCAGGTTTGATCCCAATTGTTTATAACAGAATAGATGAGTTATCATCGTGACAATGTGACGCTTTTAGGTCTATGAGGGGAAACTCCGCATTCCCTCTGGATGCCCCCCCGAACCCCTCCCTCAATCCACCTTACATTTCAGGCCTAAAGAATCATTAAAACGGACCATTCTTGTCCATATGGCTTTGAGATGGCTCTATTAGCGTGGTAGCCTGCTTTTAGGTGTTGGGTCTACAATAATGATCTATTCTGAATATTAGTTTTTGGTTCTGTGTGCCCAACTTTAACTTAAAACAGTTTCAGCCAACAGACAGTCGTTATTTTGTCATTGATCATACTTAAGATTGTCTAAAAAAACTTATTTTTTTTGTTGTTGTTTTAGCATTTTGTCAAATTGCAATATATAAGGCTACATTCAGTGCATGTCTCTAACAAGATTTCACATTTTATCTTTGTGGTCCTCAAGACACAGAACTGGTAAGGCTAGAAATAATAGGTTATATAAAACATATTTAAAGACTTGGTGGATTGGCTTTTTTTTTCTATCAAACGGGTGCACAAGAGGTTTTGAGTATTTGTTAATTATTTCTTTTAATTGATTTAAATTTAGCACAGCTAGGAGTAGCTAACTCAGAGTAGGGTGGTATGTGCTGGGAGAGTGAAACCTTACACCAGAATTCCCTTATTCCCATATCAGAATAAAAAAGAAAGATGGAATTAATCAGCATTTCATTTCCAACTCAAGAGCCCCTGGAGTCCTTTTGATAATTGCTCTGAGAACCACTTCACTACTAGACTCACTGGCCTCTCAGCATTAAGCATACACGTCTCACAACCTACTGTATGTGTTGGTTGCATTATGAGCCTCTGTCCACTAGATGGTAGTGCATTGTTGCTGTAATGTTAGTTGAGCCTCAGGAGGCTGGTTGATGTACCACTAAGATGTTAAAGGTGGTTTGTGAGTTATTTAATCTTGGTGGGGTTTTTTATTTTGTATTTATTTACCACTCATATTTATTTATTTTTTGTACAATTACTTAAAGTCCAACCTTTCACACAGGCTATGAAATAAATAATCCTTGGTTAAATTGCATTACTCTAAGGCAAAACCAATACGTACTGCATTATACTATGACAGTAGCCACAGCAAAAGCCAAGCCACAACCCCCTGTCTCTGCTCCATTGTGTTTTCCCTGTTGAACACAGTATGTACAGGCTTTTTGATGACATTTTTGCTGAGAAGACAAGACTGTTAGGCAACTTCTACAGTATCTACTCATCTTCTTTATGTTCATTTTAGGCCAGATAAAGAGGTTTAAGATAAAGTAAATTAACCAATTAATATAAAACAATGATCATTTATTGGATTTCATTTTTTAATTGCACCCAGAAGTGGTTGGAACCAACTAGACAACAAAGTTGATAACAGGAGAAACAAAATGCAGAGTCCTCCAAGCTGTTTCAGCTGCTGAGGCATATTGTGCTACAACCAGGTGTAATTTTTAAACAGATTTGTTTAAGCTCTGTGGGTCTGTCATTGTGAGCATCCCCTGGGAGAACGCTAGACCTTTCTCTGTCTTGCTCCCTCTCTATGTCTTTCTCTTTCAGATCTCACCTCCCCCTCATTTATAATTTACAGTCACTCTCCTGTTTCATGGCAGCTCAAAACCAGACAGTTCAGCTTAGAAAATCAGTCATTGCATAGTGAAAAATTGATGACCAAACTGCTTTTAAATGCAGAACTTCGCAATCATTTCTTCAATATCAAACCGTCAGTCAGATCTTTGTGGCAAGAGCTGTGGTTCTCATCCGCTGGGTGCCATGGTAAAAGCAAACGGAATTTAATATTCATTTCGTGGGAGGTCTATGTTTGTGTGTGTGTTCACTGAGCAAATGATTAGGGTCTCCCCACTAGACTTGTAACTGATGATTATTTTCGTTACAGTCTAATTTTTTTTTTTTTTTTTTTTTTTTTTACCATGAGCCCATAATTTAATCTACAAAATGTCCACAAAAAAAGAGAGAGATAGCGAGCCTAAGGTTGCATTTTCAAATAGCTTTTTTTGTCCAAAATCAAATTGTATTCAATTAGCAATGATATACTTTTTTATAAAAAAGTAATTTATTGTTAGCAGCCATGCTTTGACGTGAGACTTATGACGTGTTACAGCATACTAAGACTGTGACACGTCTGTGTGAGTGAGAATAAAAAAAGCACAATTCTAATGTATGCTAAATGTCACCATTGTATTCTTAATCTATGAAGCTGTTACTACAGTCATGACCAGTATCAGTTAGCATACAATGGTAATGCATACAATATCCAAAAAAAGGTGTTTAGTCTGTGAAACCTGGTGACCTTCAAGAGTTTGACAAATGTCATGTCACAAGGTCATTTTTTAAATTCACTCTATGTTTTATCTGTCGGTTTGTGTATGTGTGTGTTTTTGTTTCAAAGAGGTTTTGTCAAATGTTACCCACCCACACTGTATTCCAATATATCAACAACCTTTCCAGCGCCACCCTCACCCCCATCCCTGTCTCTCCATTCCATTGTTGTAATAGAATTGTAAGGTGAGAGCATGAGCCTTGATAATTACCCTGCAGACAGATGGTCATCCAACACCACATTATCTAGTTAGCAGTCCCCTTTTAGGAGCAACACTCATAATTTCAGGGCAGTAACCTTTCTCACATGGCAAATAAGAAGGCTGATTGCTCACGTACTGTAGCAAAGCCACTTGTTCTCTGTCTTGTCTTCTTTGTTGGAAGCTGTAATTCTCTAATGTCATGAAAAGCAAAGCCAATTAAGAGGGTGGAATGACCTGAAAAGAAGTGTCAGACTGAAAGGCTGACGACGATGCTGCATTTTAAACCAGACTATCAAAACAAGGTAAGGTGACCCAAGAGTTCTGAAGTTACAGACAACTTGGCTTCATGGCTATCTGCTTTGGCCAAATGTAATTCATCATTAATGTGTAAGGATTCAGTAAACAGCTGATGTGTTTGTGTCAAAATGTGGCTGGGAGAAAAGCTGAAGGCTAAAGCCATGGAAACGCTTTTTTTAATTTTTGTTTTATTTATGTAGGCATATGTATGTAGGCCTATTTGAAAGTTTTAGTGTGCTGCAGGTTTCTCACAACAGCGGATTGTATCTGACAATATCCTCCGTCTGGTGTATTTATCTAAGAAAGATACGGCAACCAGTAAAGAAGTTGCACTTTTTCCTGAATGTACATGCAGTAAACTACCAAAGAGAATATTTTTTACATTTTCTATATAGATCCTTAGGGTTAGGTTAAGTGCAAGTTAGATTCAGACATCAGAGCTGAATTCTGTATACCTCAACTTTGGAAAAACACATCCATGAATTATAAATTCGACACAACATTTAATTTAGTTAATTTTGTATTTTAACATTTCTGTTACCATCCAAGTACACAAAAATGACAGCACACAAATTATAGAATGTGTGCATTAAATAGGTAGAGAGATTAGTTTTGTCCTGCTTTTGAGGCATTCTGTAAGTTTTGATATTGTCATGCTGTATCATCAAATTAGAAGATAATTTTTTTTGTTAGTTTTGCTATTATTGTTTGTGAAAGAAAAAACGTTGGTCGTTCAATATGATTGCATAAACTAGACTAATATTGGCTTGTTGTGTCATGGTTGTTATGACCTTAATCTGAGACAATAATTTTGAAACATGATTTAGTAGATAATGTAAATAGCAATGTGTCCCTGCATTTTGATTATTAATAGTATTTGCAAAGTTTAGCTACTGATCTTTAATGAACATTAGATCCATATGGTCTATGTGATCAGGTGTCATTGGTGACATAGTGGGTGTCTGTGAACAGAAGCCATGCACAGGCCAGGCTCTTATTTGCACTAGTTTTTCACATGCACAGTTTCTAGTGAAAATTGACAGCTATGTTCCGGTTTGTTACCCTATCCTTTTAGAGCAGTGATACCTGAGTTGTGTGATCAATGTGTGCCCACGTGTGCACATTCCTGCATGTTAGTTTGTGAATGTACAGTGAGTGTTTACATACAGAGCTGTCAGCGTTGCTTCATTCACATTTCTGTGTGTATTACCTGCATATTTAAGGGTGGTTGTAGCTCACAAACTGTCCATGTCTTTCAGTTTGAACTGTTAATAGGGGACGTCTGTCCTGTCCACAACTGGCTGTGAAAACACACACACACACTGTTGACAGTAATGGCCATTAAACATAAAGCCGGCATAGCTTCAGCTCACCTGTCTGAGCAGTCACCACTGACAACTTGATAGGGCTGGTCCCTTCCAGGGTGAGAGTATACAGCTCCCTTGTGTACATGTAGATGAGAAAGTGATAGCAGGTTATAGAGAAGATATAGGAGGGTTTGAGTCAGAGAGGCGAGGAGCTGTCATGTCGCAGGTGTTTAGGAAGCAGCTCTGGAAACAAACAGTGTCCAAGGTCATAAAGGTAAGAGAAATCATGTAGCACCGCTGATGTTTCCGTTCTGGTGTCATTTGAAGGTTTGCTCTCATTTTAGTTGACTGATCCACAGGATTCTCATGTACTAGGCCAAGCACTGGTTGTGATGGCATATTTTAAATGGATGAAACTAGCTGCAAAACGTTATCCACAACTATTGTGTTGACTTTCACTGTGTGGTATTTCTGCCCCCTGAAAGATTTGATTTAAATAAGACTAAATTATTTTCTGTGTTTATTTGAGGTTTGGCAGGGGACTGAAAGCATTTTGTATTGCTTTTTTAAATATTAACTACATTATCAGAATATATTGCTGCCAAACTGTCCTGTCACAGCTGTTTTCACTAATTCCAAAAGCCACCGTTTGTTTATTATAGGGATTGTCAGTCTCGCCATAGCTTATCTCTGGATGGGGCTTTGTTTGCTTCTGAAAGCTATTAATGTTGCAGTTGATATTACATGGATCTGTCAGTGCTGGATTCTGTCAGTACTATGGCAATAACTAAATGTGGTTCTGTGTGTGTGCCTGTCTGTCTGTCATTATTGGTGCTTGTTGTGTTTGGCTAGTGTATTTGTTGTATTTGTGTATTGCATTCAGCAGTGACTTAGTCTGCTTGTTTGAATAATGTGCCCCACACTGCATTGTGTCTGTATTGTTTGTCTCTGGGATGAAGGCTGAGTTGGTTGCTCACACAATTTGGAATGGCGGCAGAGAGAAGGTGTGAAACGCCTGGTCGCCCAGCAACTGATGGCTTAGCATGCTTTTTTTTACGGTTGACCTGCAATGTGAGTGTGTGTGTGTCTCCAGAGACTTTCACAAGGCTGGTGTGATTCATTGTCAGAGTTCTGTAGTGGTTTATTTAAACTTATTTGAAATAATAAAATATAAATAAATGCTAAACAAATATTTTGTAATGTCTAAAATGTAAAAGTACACTTGAAAACATCATTTTTATCTTACAGGACTAAGGAAATCAAATAGACCTGCTGCTCAGCATCAGAGTATTTTATGATTTACAGACTCAAATATGAAGATTGCTGATCTTGAAAAGTTAGTGTCACATAGGTCATACACATGTGAGCCCTGTTTTATATTGTTCCACATGGGTGCTTACAATAGATCTCTGTTCCCACATTTAAGTTCCCCTCCAGTCATGCATTAAGACACACAAATAGTCTACTTGGAACAGTGATGTCTGGTTTTTTTTCTGCCAAGAAAAGTATGATTATAAAAAATCAAAAAAAAAGGCATCTGCTCCTTTCCTCATTGAAAATTCCAGAATCTATTAATATGCAGATTAATTCATTTATCAAGTTTTCGTGGACAGAGTATGTCTCCTTCTTCACTGTAAAATCCATTCTCAGCTTATGTGCACTGGTGGTTTCTACACCACACTTGCAGAAGTTAAAAATAGCTTTATAGCTAACATGCTTTATCATCATAAATGCTTGTGTATATTGAATGTGTGCGCTTAGCAACCATGCTGTTATCTGTTTAAGTGACCTGGGACTTGCAGCCACTGTTTGTGAGAGTTGTTTGTTGGGGCTTGTCAAATATTACCATGACTTGTGAGAAAGTTAATAATTGTGCAGCTATTGAGGGGGTTCCAGGTAAACTGCAGGTGCACACTGTTTGTGGTCTGTTTCAGTTGTCTGGTTTCACAATACAAACTAGAGTGTCAATTTGGTTATTGTCCGACCTCTTTTAAAGCTGTTTACGGTCTAATGAATTGTTGCTCTCTCTAACCTTGTTGACGCACACAGCTTGTGAGGTTGTTTGCATGCTCCACCTCACTCTGACTCTGCGTGACCAACCCCCCAGGCTCTAACTAACAAGAATCAATACCTCAACCCTTAACCACACTGACTTTCTAGAATTGTCCCAATTCTCTCTTTCCATATCTTCCTGCCTCTCACTCTCCTTTCTTGTCCTCAGGTCTTTACCTGTTACAGTGCCCTTCTTTCTCCCACCCTTTATTTCTTGTTCTTTCCATTTCTCACCCCTCTTGTCTTCCTTTTATCATTTTTTCCTCTCTGTGCACAAGAAGCAATCCTATATTTCGTTTTTGGGAGTTTCATATTTTTCTTCCTCCCTTATCAGTTTTTGCCCATGTGTGCAGCTCTTTCTTCTACCAGTGCTTCATGTCTGTGTAATCAGTCATGCCATCTTTTGAATTGGCATCTTTCCTCTTTATGATTCTTTGAAAGCTTTATTCAGGGTTCTATCTGATCTATTCCTCTTCACATCTATGCTCTCCAATCTGATTATCAATACAATCCTTGGGGACTGACTCAGGGTCTTTGCATGTACAATGTGTCCTGTGCTCCATGTATGATTGCAGACTTTAGCAGTCGGTATCATTTGGCAAGAGAAAATAGATGGATAGGGATAAGGCTAAACAACAGTGTTCTATGAAGTACAGACAACCACATCGATGTGTACTTTAAAAACACAAGGGAGGGGGAAGAGAGAAAGGGAGAACATGGTGAGACACTTGATCACTTAGTATGTCATTCTAAATGTTAAAGTTTAATCCAGTTGTTAACAATTGTCTAAACAGAATGGTGTATAAAAGATCTAGCTCCTCAAGTGATCTATTTTTGGCATGGCCAGTCACAGTGTGATGTTTCCTGCTTTGTTGTAGAAGATGGGCTTTTAAAAAATGGTCTGACCATGGTGACGTCAATGCAAAAAGTATTTTAAGCCAGAAATAGCTATTCCTGTCATTCCCTGTTTAAATTCGAGACAGACAAAAGGAAGGGTAAATGAGAGATTTAAATGCACCATGCAGCTGGCACACCATGCAACACCAGGTTTCATGTAATTTATTGACTAACCTTGTTCTTGTGTTACTGAGCAGCGTAACCTGGCAACCCACTGTGGTTGATGTTACCGTCCCACCATCCTAAATGCAGTGCCTGTTGTAAACTGCCCATGTTGTTAAATCTTTTCTAAGGACCTGAATTTTGCAGACTTTGGATGGCTGCTAAGACACTTATTGGAGAGAAATGGAGGCACTTGTCAAAAGCAGAAAGATGAAAATGGAGATGTGCCTTTGAAAATCTTGAAGGAATACTGACATCTATTTTTGGATATGTTCTGTCATTCTTGTGTGGAGCTATATACAAAGCACAGAAGGATACTGTTTTTTATTCACTGGAACCATACATAACTATGGTTCTTCGAGTGGAGTTTTTATTAAAATGATGTCTGAGAAAAAGTGGAAGACCACAGGAGAGTCATCGATCATTATCAACAGCCTCATCAGTACACACAAAGTATGTGAAATATGGTTGAATGACTTTGTGCTCTGTTCAGTCATGTAATGACTTAACTCGATATGTGCTCCTCTCATGGAAAACATTTAATTAAACGTGTCTGTACATTTTGTCTAGCAAAAGCTGAAAGAGGAGCGTGAAGCTAAGCGGGCCCAGCTGGATGGAAGACATGACTACATCCTCAGCATTGTGGCCTCATGCCTGGGAGTGGAGAAAGCTGATGTGGAAGATGCAATACTGGAGGGGAATCAGGTACCCTGTATTCATTATTCATTTATTATTTTCACACAGACGTTTTAAGATTGCTTTGTATAACCCACAGCAGCCTGGCTAACTAAAACAAGTAGGTGTGGTAGCATTTGCAAGACATTATAAATTGATATTGTTACTGGAACGAAATTACTGCCACATCTATTTTATTTGAGGGTTAAGAATTTAAGTATTTGTAATAGTAAAAAGTTTGGCCATGGTTGCACTATGCATATCTGTACATCTACAGTAAGCACTCAACTGTCTCTCAGTTGGGGAGACTGTCTGATTGTGCTGAAAGTTTTTTCTTCATCTTTCTCAGATTGATCGCATGGAGCAGTTCTTTGTAGCTGAGGGTCTTCCACATCTCATGTTCTACTATCAGGATACCGAGCCAGTTGAAGCAGGTAACATGAAAATGTACACTAACCATGTCAAGAATGAATGTTATGTGTAGACTATAAATCTAATTGCTGATGTCGGAAACATTCGATCACAGCAGTAATTGATAAGATCCAAAATCAATTGTGATTTGATTCAAAATGCTGATTCCCCAGTATCCGGATCAAGCTTGTGGTTATGGTACCTTGTGTTGTTTCTGTGCCCAATTCTTGTTTCAGCAGCAGCAGCAGCAGCAGCAGCCTCTGTGCCCTCCCAGCTTGTTGCCCAGCAGCCTGGTCGCAGCAAGAAGTCTAAAGTGTTTGTGACAGACGGGAGGGATGTGGCACTGACCGGGGTGTGTGTCTTCTTCACCAGAGCCAACACCTCTAAGACAATCACCTCTGAGAACATACACAGAGTGAGTCACTTTTCAAAGGGCTGTTTTGGAAATGTGAGGCATCATGACTTTAAGGGTGGTGACAGTCAGTCAAAGATATAAAATAAAAACTGTGAAACTAATCATTTCACCTTTGATATGGGAATAACATTTTCAGATGTGGGAATAATACAAACCATATGCATTTTTAAAGATAACAAAGTTGAAATATTTTTTGTACTGTTCTGTTTTGTAGTTTATGTAAACAGACTGTTTATTTCACTGTAACAAAATATAGAATTTTTTAATGACAAAAGGACACTTCATTCCTTTTGCGGTGATCTATCTTTAAGCCCATTCGTTGGATAAATTGTTTCCCTTAACTAAGACAGCTTCTTTTCATCCAGAGCCAGTGAGACAATAGGGGATTCAGCAATAGCACTCTGATACCATGGGCAGTTCTGGCTATTGATTCTCGCTGATCACCTGCTGTCAGCAGCAAAGCTAATCACCAGCACTGATAACAGGGCATGTTTGCTACGAGACAGTTCACAGCAAGAGAGGAGAAAGGACAGCTTTTGTGTGTGTTTGTGTGTAAAGCTTGGGTGTGCATGCCCACGTTGTGAGTGCACCTGTTGTGCCAGAGTAGTGTAATGGTTTTTGGTATAAATAAAAAAAAATTTAATTTGTTGTTGATAGTGAAGATTAGCAGGTTGTTAGTCAAAAGCATCAAAAATTGGGAAGCAATTACACTAAAAATTAGAAAAATATGAGAAACTCACAAAGCAATAATTTATTTGGTGTTAATGTATTGGGACAACAGAACATTTTAAAGGGTTAACTTTCTGGCTAGCTTAGCCTCACAAAACCTCTCACCCATGTGGGGAGGTTGATGAACGGAGAATGGGAACTCCACCTGCAGTCGACTGCCTGGAACTGATGGAGATATTTCTGGCTTTAAGACGCTTTCTGTCTTATTTAAGAGGCCACTGTGTCTTAGTCAGGTCAGACAACACTACAGTTGATTTAGGAAGTCAGATCATTTTTTTGTTTCATGGACTTCACCGCATACAGGGAAACCTCTATATAAGCAAAGTCATTTCCACTGGGTAGTAGAAACTATTGCTGGCCTATGGCAGCATCCTGGGCCTCATTCAAGAGCATTTCTCTCCTGGATATATGTTTGGCTGCAAGTTTGGCCTCCCCTTCTCCTTAATTGGACATTATTGAACCAACACTGGCACACGCAGTTTTAAATGCAGTCTCCTTTGAGGGACATTTTACCCAGCAGTTAATAGCAGCTGGCCTTTGAATTAAGCTTGTCTGGAAATACAGTTGTCCTTATATCCCCCATAGTGAAATAGTGAGGGAATACTTACACATTACAATTACAACCGTAATCCCGGATTTCTGATAGCATGAGTGGGATATCACACCAGTCTACCCTTCTTGCACTTATCAAAGAATTATTAGAATGACTTAGTAGGCAAATTGTGGCTGGCGTAATGAAATAGAGTGCTACATGGTGGGCATAATCCATAGTGAGATACCTCACTCATGCTCTCAGAGAACCATGGGTATGGTTGTAACCTTACGTTTTAGTTTCTGTGAGTGTGTATGTCTCATGTGTGCACTTTTATCTCTTTGTAGGATGTAAATTTCAATATGCTGGACACAACAGAGGTGGGTCTGTTAAAAAGTGTGGAGCAGTTGCTATCTGAGATCTTCATCCCCACGCTGAGGAAGATGAACCATGGCTGGGGGGAGATAGCCAGTCCTCAGGCCCAGGCTGTCAAACAGGACTTCATATCGTCATTGGAAGGCTTTGTGTCTGTTTTGGCTGGAGCACAGGAGAGCCTGCAAGAAAAGGTAAGGAACACATACTGTTAAACATCAAGGATAAGTTGGATTGTTAAAGTCCAGGTGAAAAGAGAAATGTCATTATTGTGCCTTGCATAAGCAAGCACAATACTATTATTCCTCGGGCTTAATATTATTATTCTTCTTCCGTACGTTTTTCGGCGCGCTTCTTCTCCCGCAGCTTTTTTCGCACATACACAAAAAAGGTATCAAAACGTGCGGCTCGATGAGGACATTAGTGCTATGACTTTTCTAAGAATTTCGCCAAACGGTTTGCCGATAAATCGCCAAAAACCGGTCCAAAAAATGAATGGGTGTGTATTGCGAGAACCTCCAACTGAAAAAAACTCAAAGGGTGCGTAACATCATCAAAAGAGTGGGGGGAAAAAAAAAAATTTAAAAAAAAAAAAATTTTAAAATTTTTTTTTTTAAAAAAATATTTTTTTAAAAAAAAAAATATAAAAAAAAAAAAAAAAAATATTTTTGGGGATACCACTGCTGAAGCTGTCAGCAAATAGTTTTGGCGGGAAACACACTGATGCGCCGCAACACCCTCTCGCGGCCCAATCTACTCCCATGTTAAAATGGAGGAGGAATCTTGAAACACGCTCCTTGAACCTCTTCTCTCTCATCTCCCCGGTCACATTTTTTAACTTTAACCACTGAAACTGGCAGTGCTATAGTAAAAGATGATGACGCTCACGGTCTTTTCGGTTTTCATTTCGGTCGTTCCTGGCCATGGGTTCGGGGATTAATTTTAATTGTTTTCTGTTCTCTGAGGAGTTAGAGACAGAGAGAGCGCGCAGCTGCTGTGGGCTCCCTGATTGCCATGACAACTAAGCCTGCTCCACACACACACACACACACACACACACAGAGCTAGCTACGAGAATGACAAGACATATAAGCTAGCGCTAGCTGGCTGCTAAGATAATTAGCAGGCGGCTAACAAGCAAACAATTTAAAGCTGAATGATTTTAATATTAACACAAAATAAGAACAATACACCTTAAATATTTTACCCTACTATGAGCTGTTACTTAATTTACATTAGCACTCCTTCAGGAGATAATACAATTAAAAAAATAAAAAAAAATGATTTGGCGATTAGCACGTAGCTAAGCGCTAGCTTTGGTTTATGTGTTTATGTGTGCTAGCTCTAGCTAGCTAGCTAAAGAGAATTAGAAGGTATTAGAAGGCTAGCTAATTAATTAAAATGCTTTGCTTGCTAGAGAACAAGCTACTAATGTTCTAGCGCAAGCTAGCTACACAGAACAAGGTATGAATGTGCTAGCACTCCCTAGCTAGAGAGGACAAACGATTACTTTGCTAATTAAACGTCACAAAAGACACTGAAATTCTTAATTAGCATCTATTTCAACTTGATGTGATAAAACATCAAGTTAGATTTATTTTGTGAGGAAGAAGACACTCAGACTGTTGTAACTGCCTATGACTGCACAGTAAGAATAGTTTTCTTTCTTAATTATGTATTATTTATTAATATAAATATTGTTATTCATATTATTGATAGCATTACTTATTATTGTTGTTGTTATTATTATTATTATTATTATTATTATTATTATCATTATAACTACATACTTATTATTCCCACCATTGTGGTTATTACTTATTTAGTTACTTTAGCAATTTTAATTAAACCATGACCCTTCCTGCATTATCCCAGGACAATAGTATGCCAAACTCCATTTAAGAAATACCATATATTAACAAATATTTGCGCTTACATAAAAGCACATAACTGTAGAAACACAAGAAAAAACTCATCATATCTCAACAGTCTTCTTGTTAATTCGGCATCAATATAATACATAAATACCAACTTTTTGGCCGACTTTGTCGCATCAACTCGTTACCGGCCTCACGATTTCAGTGGGAGAAGATCGTGTGAATAGATGGAAAAAACAAGATTTGTCATCAAAATACGTGGTTGTTAGTGGATCACGCGTACACCGAATTAAACACGGGTGTCTCCCCTCATTGTACTGTAAACTACTCCGCAGTGTCAGTAATGTATGGGCCAGTGTCACGGGCCAGAGCAAGGCACAATCAAAATTTCTTTAGGAATTTTCTAGTTTTAACATCAAAATCATTTAAAAAGTTTACAAAAACTCTTTCTTTGTATTTTTATTAGGGCTGGGCAAGTTAACGCGTCATTATCGCATTAACGCATTAATTAATTAACACAGACAATTATTTTATCTCGCATTAACGCATTTTTACTATTATTGTTATTTTAAAAGTCCGTTGCTCACTGGCTCTGAATGCACATCCAGACAAACTATGGGTCACAGGAGGGGAGTGGAGGGAGGCTTTGGCAGACTATGTTGGATGCAGCGTGTGGGATAAGTATAGATAAACAAAAGTAAGACAAGCTAACACATGCCACAGCGAAGTGGATAGCTTCAGACTGCAGGCAGATTAGTATTGTGGAAGATAGGATCTATAGAACGCATGACGGCACGTATGAGCCTCCCTCAAGACGCACCATCACAAGAAGAATGTGCCAGTTGTATGAAAAGGAGAGGACTACAAAAGCGACGGCGTTACAACGTGCACCAACTGTTGCTCTCACTGGAGACTACTTGACATCGCTGGGTAACCATAGTTACCTCAGGGTTACAGTGCATTATATTGATGGGCAGTTTTTGTTTTGCTGAAACGTGCACGGAACATTTTATTGATGTTGCACAGCAGTGGAACGTTTCAAATAAAGTCAGCACACTTAGCACAGATATAATTATTTGAACTGCTACTGTGTAAAGGGAATACTGCTGTTAAAAAGCAACTTATTTGTTTAAAGTATAAGTGCAAACCAAATGTCACTTTTAAATTCATTATTTAATTTTGCCTAACTCAAATCATGCGATTAATCGCGATTAAAAATTTTAATCGTCGCCCAGCACACATTTTTTTAAATCAAAATCTGATCATTTTGTCATTTTGTGTTTCTGGGACCCGTCTCACTGATTACTGTACAAAAACACAACTTCATCACTTGTACAAAGTTCTTGTACTCCGTTGGCATCAGATCCCGGTCTTGCCGTGCTGTTCACTGGTAGCTCCTAGTGCCGGCAGAGTCAGCTAATGGGTCCGCTACCGACGCTTGATTGGGGGTCAGCGCAATTGGCTACTGGGAAGTCCCTCCCTAGCAGCCTGTATTTTTTTTTCTTTTTACAGAAAATACTTAAATACATAGAAGCAAATAGCATTCTGATTTTGGTTTCATGTGGATTTTAATGAGTGAGTTTAATTCAGAGCAGCTTTTGTTCTTTAACCAAAACTAGTTAAGATATTTGTGCACTAACCAGATGTCACACCCTTGCAGGACTTGCTTACTTGTTTAAAAAAACAGAAACATACATAATGAATTGGATTAATAAAGACAAATTAAGGCTGTTTGAACTACTGTGAACTTTCTTCATTACAGTTGGGTGTTTCATTAAAGCAGCAAGACACTTACAACCAACAACAACCTAACAAGTCTTGCAACTCAAAAATAACTGTAAACGGCCTGTTTTGACCCCAGCCTCTTCTTCAGTGAGCACACTAAGGCATATCCACAAACAAAATAAATTATAGATACCCCAGCAAAAAATAACCCATGTCATGGCTTACCTCCAGGTTACATTAAAGGAGTGTGACACATTTGACCTGCGGGTGCTGAAAGGCCCATCTGACTACATGGCAGCAGCCAACAGCACAGAAGCCACAGAAAAGGTAGAAGCCTGCATGAAAGTCTGGATCAAACAGATAGAACAGGTGAGACATGTTAGGTAACAGGTAAGAAGTCATTCTCTGACCTATTACAGTTATTATTGTGCATCAAACCTGTTATGTTGTACTCCTCTGTGTTGTGCTGAGTAGTTGTTGCCAAATTTTAAAACAGAATTTATTCTCAGATCCAAGTTTGATTTGAATGTGCCATGTATGCGGTGAAGCTGAACAGACAAATATTTTTTGCTGGATATGTGCTATATATTTCATGGAGCTGAGCAACAAATGTTTAAAATGCATGTTTATCCTAAAAAGTAGAAAAGCTATCTGTCAGGGCAGCTGTAAAGTATATTTTTCTATCATACAGTTACTCGTATGGCTGAATTACATATATTGTCAGCACACAATATTAAAAAATGTCGTGTTTTCAATGAGATTTATGTTAATTTTGACATATTTCATGTTTTCTCCCAACTCAAACATTTAACGATCTAAATGAATTCAAGGTCCGTTGGGGTGGGATGCAAAACTACCACAATAAAATAAACAACTGGAAAGCATCCAGTAAACTACAGAAATCAGTGAGTAGTAAATGACCTCTGTTCTCCAGGTTCTAGCTGAGAGTGACCAGCTAAGAAAGGAGGCTGATGACCTTGGCCCTCGGGCTGAGTTGGACCACTGGAAGAAACGAATGTCCCGCTTCAACTACCTTTTGGACCAGCTTAAGAGTCCTGATGTCAAAGCTGTACTGGGTGTGCTTTTGATGGCGAAATCTAAACTCATAAAGGTCAGAAAATACTTTTTTGCTGCTTCATAAGACACTATTTTGATTTTGCCAATCTCTTCTGCCCATTATATCAGTGTTACATGCTTGTCTTTTTTCCAAGATGATTTTGACAAAAGTCTTTCATGTTAAATTGTAAAGACTGATGTTAGTGTGACACAGTCTTACCTTAAATGCAATACCGGTTTGTTCTGTCTAGTCATGGCGGGAACTGGACACCAGGATTACAGATGCAGCCAACGAGGCCAAAGATAACGTCAAGTACCTCTACAGTCTGGAGAAGTTTTGTGACCCTCTCTACAATAGTGACCCTGTAAGAAAAATACTTTAATCTCTTTAAAGATGAACATTAAAAGCAAACCAAATGTATTGTATGCATGTTGAACTGTCTTAAGTTGTGAAAATAGTGTGTTAAACAAATACTGTTCAGTGTCCCACATGTGCTAGTGCATGTAACCTGTATAAAGCTATAATTTCTGTTTCACCCCAGGTTTCGATGGTGGATGCAATCCCAGGTCTTATTAATGCCATCAGGATGATTCACAGTATTTCTCGCTACTACAACACATCAGAAAAAATTACATCGCTTTTTGTAAAGGTAGGAGTGGCTGCTATTCCACACAATGCAACAATGATGAATGTTGATGAATCAACAATAGGATTCGGCAAAGCTGTTTGCCTACAGTCTGGATATTGTCTTCTTTGAAACTCTGCAATCTGTAATTTTTAGGTTTTTGTGGATGAATACAATAAAAAAACATACATGATACACAAAAGGATTGTAATTTCTAACACCCCAACAAATTACTGCCTCAATTTATGATGGAATAGATATGAGCAGAATATAGACCACAGAATAAATCATGGACTATATTACAGCTCTCAAACACCCTTGTTCATCACTAATGTTTAGCTACTTTAGTTACATGTATGGTTAAAGTGGCTCCACAAAGAATTGTATGGAGTTGCTGTAGTGGCCTGGGTTTGAATCCGACCTGTGGCCCTTTTGCTGCGTGTCCTCCCCTCTCTCTCTGACCTCCTTTCCTGTCTATCTTCAGCTGTCACTATCAATAAAAAGGCAATAAAAGGCCAAAAAAAAAACTAAAAAACTAAAACATATCTTAATTTCACCATACCCATCAATATCTCCAGGTGACAAACCAGATGATCACAGCTTGCAAGGCCTACATCACTAATAATGGATCTAATTCAATATGGGACCAGCCTCAGCAAGTTGTGACGGACAAAATCAAAGCCTCCATCCACCTAAACCAGGTACTGCATACTGCTTATCGGCAGAATATGTGTATAAGTTACTTTTCAACAGCAATGTTACCACCTTTATACAATGGCTTGATGAAAATGAAAATGACCAGTTTTTTTTTACGAGTCAAATTCTGTCCTCCAGGAGTATCAGCAGTATTTCCACAAAACCAAGGAGAAGCTGGAACAGACTCCCTCAGAGAGACAGTTTGACTTCAGTGAGATGTACATTTTTGGGAAGTTCGACACGTTCCAACGACGACTCAACAAGATCCTGGAGATGTTCAGCACCATTTCCACCTATGCTGCACTGCAGGACTCTAAGATAGAAGGACTGGAGACCATGGCCACCAGGTTTCAGGTGGGCATATTGGACCAGATTGTTCTCAAGACATTATGATAACACAGAGAGTCATTCTGTTAACTGGTGAAATGTCACTGCTAGCCATCTATGTCTGTATTTCTTCTGCCATTCATTGGTTTTGGAATATGTCAGTAGATTTCAAATGTAAGGCTGCTACAGAAGGCTACAGCAATGAAGAAAACAGGTTTACATCTATTGCATAACTACTACATACATGGAATGTGTGAAGTGTTGGTAAGCTGTAGATGTACATTGAGAATGTATTTTATTCAAGGGGGAAAAAACTGCACAGTGAATGTTAAAAAAAGAAACATTTGAAAGTTAATGTGAAATAGGTCTTGAATGACTGTGACGGCCCCTGCTGTTGGTCAGCAGAGTGTGTTGGTTGGTGGTTACGTGTGGAATGGGCCCTGTGCCACTGACACTGACAGAGTGGGTGAAGTAAAGGGGAGATATAGATGACTAGGAAGAAACATGTAGAGATAATTATTGAGGAGAAAGAGAAATTCATTGTAAAAATGGTAGTGTAGCCCAGGTGAGTACAAAATGTGTCCCCAAGTGAGTTTGATTTGGTTAACAAAGAGCTTCAGGTTGTACTTAGCAGTGCCTGATTACTGTCTTATCCCTTGTTTTTTCGTTGTTGTCAGAAATAGTTAAAAAAATCAGATTGTACTGTTTTTGTGTCATAGAAAATAACACTAGAAATTTTTGAATTGCATCGCATTGTCTAATTGGTGTTTCAGTGTTTTCCCTTGAGAGTACATTGATGTGAGCTATCTGTTTGTTTCTGCTTCCTTGGATGTACAGACTGCAGAAATGCAGGGAAAATGGGAGGTAATGTATCACTACAGTCTTCAACTTGTAGTAATGCATGGCCCATTTTCATAGTTTACAGCATGCAGTGGTAAAATTCATAGGCTTGAAATTTTACCACTGTACATATGACTAACTATGTGACAATACTCACTGCATGGAACGTGAACAGATTCCAAAATATGTTGTTATTACTGCTCTATATTTGTGTTGCTTAGTTATTTTCTCCAGCGATTTACTAGCAAATGTTTTGCATGCTGTTCAGTTTACCTGCTGCTCCATCATTCCTTTCATGACCCAAATAACCAGACAGAGCTGGATTAGAATAGATTGCAGATCTCTCCTTTTGTAGAAGATGACAGTTAATTCTGCAGTATATGCATAATTTATGGTAAGCTTTACGATTTAGTGTTACATTCCCAGTATTAATATCCATTCTGTTTGTCCTTGGCTATTTTAAAACCCAGATTAATTCACAGACTAAGATGATATGCTCTTCATCATCACTGTGGTGTCATCTTGAAGCCCTGACACACAGCTGGACAAATAAATGGGATTTCGGATTTTTGAGAGGCTTTACAACTTTTAAATAAGAATAGATGAATGTTTAAAAATAAAACCTGTGTGTGTGTGTGTGTGTGTGTGTGTGTGTGTGTGTGTGCATGTACTCTTTGTTTGTGTGATAGGCTATTGTGCTGAACATGAAGAAAAAACATTACAGTTTCCTAGACCAGAGAAGAACTGACTTTGATGTTGACTATGAGGAATTCTGCCAAAGCACTTCAGAGCTTCATGTAAGTTGAATATTACAAACACAAGCTTAGGAAAGGCTTAATCAAGCAATAAATGAAAACACCTGTGGCTTATCTCGTTAGTAGGTATGAGCCATCCTGTGGGGTTTTCATTTTTTCCACTGTCTCTTTTGTAAGCACATTTTTTTTGTCATTGGTCTTCTAGAACCAGCTGAAAAGTTTCATGGATAGCACCTTTGAAAAAATTCAGAACACAGAGAGAGCTCTAAACGTGCTGAAGAAATTTGAAAGGTAACCCATTCTTAAATATTGCTTGTCATTCCATGCATATTAATCTAAGCAAGTGTTTCTCAGTCTGGTCCTCAGAAGAGAACCAGCTAATACGTAATACTTTAAACCAGTCCCTAATCAACAGTGTTGGGCTAGTTACTCAAAAAAAGTAATTTATTACTTATTACTAATTACTTTTTTAAAAGTAATATTGTTACTTTACTTATTACTCGCTGCCAAAAATAAGTAGTTACACTACTAGTTATATTACTTTTCCCAAAAAGATCGATTATAATCCAGTTTTGTTTAATTTTAAAAAATTTAATTTAATTAAAGGGAATATTTCCGGATGATGTTCCAACAAATGTAATATTTTTGGGATGATAACTAATATTAAATAACACTACTAGTTACTGGGGAAAGTAATATTGTTACTAGTAATTAGTTACTGCCTAACACTGTTATCAATTGGCTTTAATAAAAGACAGCAGGACAGTTTCTCACTGTGGACATTTAAACACAAGTAAAAACTGATGAAATCCAATAGGCCAGTTGAATGATTGATTGCCAGTTCCAGGGTCATTTTTTGTGCATATTGGCTCACTGAAATGATTTACTGGCACATCTAAATGGAATGGTTCCAAAGTGTTTTGATATTAGTGTGTTTTCTGCTATGACCAGTCAGTATGCCTTGCCATGGTCTTTCCAAGTGACTGTAATAGATCTTGACGTGGAATACCTTATTACATATTATTCAGTTCACGTCTTATTTATTGAATTGCTCTAACATTGATTTTCTATTTTTGGATTTTGATGAACTGCAACTAATTTCGGACTCACTTAAAACAGACTGGGCATCCCAGACCTCGGCATTGAAGAGAAGTATCAGCGCATTCTGCAGAACTATGGCCGGGACATTGAAATGGTCTCCCGTATCTACATGAAGCAGAAACTAGACCCCCCCATTGGCCGGGACATGCCCATAGTGGCGGGCCGTATTATGTGGGCTCGGCAGCTGTCCAGCAGGATCCAGGGTCCCATGGATCTCTTTCAACAGGTAATATTGAATTTCTGCCTCCCTACAATGAAATGTGGCTGGGTATTGGTTTTGCTGATTGACAGTAGAATTGTCAGTGCATTTTCCTTTTTAAGTTATACAGTAACAATCTGTCCCTGTGTAGCATCCGGGAGTTCTCTCCACACCAGAGGCCAAGAGAATCATCAGGAACTTTAACAGGGTGGCAAGGGTCCTACTGGAGTTTGAGATGCTCTACCATCACAGCTGGATGAAAAAGGTAAAGGGAGTGGGGAAGCATGAATAGCAGCAAGTTTTGGAATAATAAGGTACAATTTGTTACAGAAATTATATTTTTGGCACAGGAGCATGCTTATAAATTTGGATATTTATGGTCATACACAACATTCACATATGTGTGTGTGTTTTTCCCCCACTCACACATTGCCTTCAGTCTCTCATAAATCTTTCCTTTTTTTTCTATTTTTCCCTGCTATAAAACTATCCAACCAACCGTGATACCTACTAACCAGATGGAGGATGCCCGGGTGGGCCTGCAGGCCTCTCTACTGGTCAGGTCTCCAGAGACAGGAGAGCTGTTTGTGAATTTTGACCCAGAGATTCTGACCCAGATTAGGGAGGCAAATTGCATGACAAGGATGAATTTGGAGATTCCACCCTTTGCTGCTCTGTTGCAGCAGAAACAGGACACCCTCAAAAAGAACTACAACAAATTACAGGTGGATATTACACACAGTTGTACAAGTCTGCAAATAATACATACAACTTACTTCATATAGAAATATAAAAGCTAGTACACTGCAGGGAGCAGTAAAAAGGATAATAGGAGTAAGTAGTAATTATTGTCATGCTAAGAAGGTCATTCAAACGTACGTACAGCATTCTCCACTGAGCAAATTAGTTCAACACTGTTGTGAATGAATACACTAACTGTATTAATATCTTTTCTCTTCCAGTTAATGTTGAGCGAGAACACCAGAGTGCGGACTAAGATTCAAAGTGCTTTTGAACAGCTGGCCATGCCGCATGTAGCTAAGGTAAGATGTGGTTATTATATCACATTTATACCGCAGACCATGTCCTGCATGTTATTTCCTTATTTATGTATTTGATAGTGGTATTCATACAATTTTAACAACATTAAAAGTTACTGTCCAAAGATCTCAATTGCAATAAATGCGCCAAAGAAGCTAGGGTTATATTATTATTATATCCTAGTGAAATACTGGATCATTGATTTGTTAAAATATTTTGGTGGAGCTGCTTGTTCAGTGTGAGAGGTCCCAAGAAGATATACTGTAAAAGCAGTCACAGGATAGCAATGGGATAAATAAAAAAAAACGTGTCTTTCTCTGGTAAACCAATTTATGTCTGCTTTTATGTTTTGTTATTCAAGTTATTCAATTAATATAATTAAGGCCCCTATCAAAAGGGATTTTGTTTCAGATTAATTATGTGATATGATAGATATTTCAAAGGATTGTTAACAGCTTTTTTTTTTTTACACAAAAATGTAACATGTGACTGTGGAAATGAGACTGACTTTACCTAGAAGCTACTATACAAAGTGCATCATCATACTTTACTGACTCGGCAGGTGGATGAGGCTATACAGCCGGGTTTGACCTCCCTCAACTGGACATCTCTGAACATAGAAAAGTACCTCAGCCGCATTGACAAGGCTTTGGGTAAGCAAAAAAATCCACTGAGATCAATGTCTGACATACTGACACATAGGACATCCTGCAACTCAGCACTGGCAGCATCTAATAGAATTTACATTAATGGATTTATTGTACATTCGCTGTTCATGTGTGTGTTCTCACAAGTAACTCTCACATGCAGTATGCATTATGTCCCACTTTATGCTCCACTTCTAATTTTATTCTGATCTTTGTAAATTTGCTGCTTCATTCACCACTCTCTACCCCTCCCCCACCTCCAATGCTTGCCATCCTTTTTTCCTCAATTGCTGTTCTGTGTTTCTTTCTTTCTCTTGTCTCTCCAGCTGACCTGGAGCTGTTGATGGATAGGGTGAACGACTTGGTGGAATTTAGGATAGATGCGGTACTGCAGGAGATGAGCGGGTCCACACTGTGTGTCTTGCCTGAGGATGAACCGGTAACCTGTGAGGAGTTTGTTCAGACCACCAGGGTAAATAAATACTTCCAAATAAATTAACAATTGTAGTATGTAGTTATAGTTTTATCAAGCACACCTTCTACATTATGTATTGTGAATGAATGATTCACTCGCTGCAGACAAAGCTAAGTATGCTGTATAAAGAAGATGCGAAGTTCTGATTGACTCATTAATGACGTTAACCCTGCCCATGCCATTGGATGTCGTATAGCAGTTAGAAATCACTGACACTAATTGAAGCCAACATAATTTGGTTGTGTGCCAAAGTAACTTGATTAAAGTTCTGTATGTATAGTTGAATTAAAGTGAATTGTAAAGAAATGTTAAAGAAAGTGTTAATTTAATTCTCAGGTTTCCTTTGCATGAGTTTTGTTGTGGTTGTGGGAGCCCTGGTAAAAACCCTAGAGCTAATTCTTTGCTACAGTACACTACCCCATAGCATATTTAATGTTCATGTCAAATATATATATGTGTGTGTATAGGACCTGTGCATAAGACAAGCCCAGAGTCTCCACACTAAGAGCTCACTTGTGGAGGAGGCTGCTAATGAACTGATCAACATGCTGCTGGAGTTTGACCACAATCAGAGAGAGGAGGTGGAGAAGGTTGAGGAAGAAAGTTGCGCTGAGAGCAAGACCATTGACCACATTGACAGTGAAGGTACACTAACATTTTCCTTTTGAGATCAAATAGAATGGGATATAATAAGGTGCAACAGAACATACTAGAGGAGATCATTTTAATATCAGATAGCACATCAGAAACGATGCATGAAATAAGAGAAAGGTGACTGACAAGTGACAAGGTCACAATTTGTTATAACCTCATTAGTTTAACCTTCATTAATGTTTTGCCTCTTTAAATAGTATGTGCAAAAAAAATATATATACAGATAAAACGGAGTTATAGTATATTATGGCTAAGTTAGAGCTCTTATTTCACATTTGATGTTTCTCATTAGTCAAGGAGAATTGTAGCCAAAGGGGTTTATGTAAATGTGTTGCCTCTTGCATCTCAGGGGAAGACGAGGGCCGCTCAGAGGGCCGTCTCTTCTCCAGAAACACCTTGCTCCCTCCTGCCAGCGTTGGCCCTTCCTCTCCCTTGGTGAGGAGGAAGAAGAAGAGGGACCTGATGGAAGTGATGGAGGAGGAAGCCCAGGAGTTACTCTCCTACTTCAACCACCGTAATGTGGATGCTTTGCTTAGATTGACACGCAACACTCTGGAGATTCTACGCAAGCGTATCCACACCTCCTCGCTTGTGCATTTCTTGGGTGGGCACAAAAGTAACAAATAATGAAACAATAGCACAAGATATGTTGTGTTCTAACAAAATTGCCTCTCCCATCCTGGGAGGTGGAGTGGAGCAGTGGAGGAATGGAGGCCAGCAGCTTCTTTGTCTTCATACTAGAATGTTGAGATAAATGGACATGACCACATTAAATGAAAATAAGTTCCATCTTCTTTTTGGCACATCAGAAACACTGCAAACCATGAATCGTCATAGTTACTACATATTTCAGGAGACACGTGCAGTATTAATTCCTTATATTGTTTCTCATGGGATTTATCTGATCTAGTAATTTTAAAATCTTATCATGAACAGCATAATCCAGCTATGTTTAATATTCATTGTAGTTTTATCATTATACGATATATGATTTTTTGTTATGCTGCTTTTGAATCTCTTAATCCTACTTCTGTATAAGTATATTCAAAGAGATGATTATTAGCAATAGGTGCTAAGAATGAATATATTATATATACATATATATATATATATATATAATAGTGTGTGCTTCTTCTGAACAGCTGCAGTGAAGTTGAGATCCTTCTTCCATTGGTCAAAAAACAAACAGGGCTGTTTGGCCACATTCTTCATGTCAACTGTATCGGCTACCATACATTCTGGCTTGGGAGGTTGATTGTTGCCTGGTCTACTGAGCATATAAACTGTCTCTGAATCACATGATATTGTATCAGAGCTACTCTTCTCTCCTCCTGTAGCCGAAAGTGACTTACCCAGTCGTGGCAAGTGCAGCAGTCAGCAGGCCATCTTCAGAGTCAATGTGACCCTCTCCATCCCCAACATCGCCATGGTTCCAGCTCTGGAGGAGGTCCAACAGGCTCTAAACCGGGCTGTAGAGTGTGTAGTCAGCGTTAGCAAAGGAGTCAGTCAGTGGAGCAAAGAAAGGATATCCAAGGTGGGTTTAATCTGATGAAAGAAGCAATAATTTAACTAGTAAATGATAGTTAAATATTTATGGACTGATCATTTTATATCCCTATAGTCTACCAAACAAACTCTGAGGTCCTTTTCTTGCATCGGTTTTCCCTTTTGCAGAGAAAAATGAATGAAAGACGAATGGCATCTCTGAAACAGGACAGTTCTGAGAGTGAATCGGAGGATGGAGCAACAACATACAGAAGCCTGGCTGGTATGAGAGATCTCACCTAACTTGATCTCAGCAGTTCAACAACTCAGCAGTTTGCCTGTATTTTGACCTCAGAGTGGTTTATCCATACGGTTTCCAACATGCAGACCAGAACACTGATCATTAGCTACCCCACCACAGTCGGGTAATAATCAGATCTTCTTATTTCACAGCTCAGCTGACCACAGCTTCATCTGACTAGGAGCAGATAGAAATGTGTTGATTGCAATAATAAATGAAATGAGATGAATATGTCAGTGGCTTTTGAAGGAAGACATCTAAATAAAAGACATTGTAAAATCTCACTCAGATAGAGTGGCCCTTTAGTCGTTAGTCATTGCACCCTGGCTAACATTTAGGTAAAATCAGTAAAAGATCACAATCCTGTGATATCATAATGTAATTATAAATGGAGGATTTCAAGTAAAAGCAAAGCTGTTTATAAAGTTTAGATCCATCCTGTCCACCTACTCTCTGTACACTCTGTCACAACATGTCCTCTAAACTCTACACTTTCCAGATGGCAGCACCTCAGACATTTCAGCATCTGTGATCCAGGCTATCCCTTTCCAAGCTAGAAACTACTACAAGAGTGTGTCTGAAAACAAAGAGATAGTCAAGCTAGTGTCTGTTCTCAGCACCTCCATCAGCTCCACCAAAAAGGTAAATTTCATTGAAGCAATTTGACAAGCCTGTCCAGAACAAGAAGAAACAAATTAAAGAATCATAACAAACAATCTTCCAAATTGATCAGAATCTAAACTATACTGTACGCTGTTTGTTGTTTAAATATCTAGTATAATGTTTATATTTTTTATGTCCTGTCTGCTTCATCTGTAATATTTAGTATTTGTGTTTTAATCTCCCATCATTTCTAATACCTCCCATTTCCTACTTAACCCTTATTTTATATTACCGTATAGGAAGTGATGACTGCTCTTGACCGTTTTAGCCGTTACCATCACATCTGGAGAAAGGACCGCGAAGACACCATGCGGAAGTATGTTAAACTAAATGACTCATATACATATCCGATTCTTACCAGTGACAACAATGGTTGCTTTGTTTTTTTTAACAGATTCATCCAGGGCAGTCCCTTGCTCTCAGAGTTTGAGAGCCAGATTCTTTTCTATCGAGATCTGGAGCTGGAAATAAACTCTGAACCAGAGTTCATCACTGTAGGAGCTTTAGCTCTGTTCACAGGTTAGATTAAACTGCTTTCTCTGCTGTTATTTATTTATTTATTTATTTAGCATCATCTTGCTTTGATAAAATACAGCACTTTGATCATTTCTCAATTTCTGATAAGGAGTCTAAAGAATACTTGACACCACCATGAAATAGAAAATTGACTTCTAACCAGCCCATCATTGATCTCTGCATGCTCACATGTATTTCTTTGTTCCAGTGGACCTGAAGATGTCCCTCACTGCTGAAACTAAGAACTGGATGGTGGACTACGGACTGTACTGTAACAGGAAATATCGCTCGGAGATGGAGCAGATCTTTGCTTTTGTTGATGAAGCAGGAAAGAAACTGAATCGGCAGATCAAAGACCTGGATGATATCAGAATCGCCATGGCAGCACTCAAGGAGATCAGAGAGCACCTAATATCTATTGATTTTCAAGTTGGTCCTATAGAGGTAAAGCACAGCATTAGGTCTTTTATACAGCATGATAGTTGTTGATCCACTTTACACATGCACACAAATGGATACAGTGGGGAACAGGACTTGATGTTTTCAGTAGTGTACATGAGAGCATTTCAGCAGTGTTTCTTTAGTGTATGTAGTGAGAATGGTTTTCTATAGCAAGTGTGTACATGCAGGTTACTGTTCTGTACATAAGGCATTTGAGTAGAGTCCTGTATCAGAAGCTCAATGGCAATGCAAAGGAATTGCAGGAATTGAAACTCAAAACAAAATTATGTACCTATGTTTTGCCAATGTTTGTAGATGTCAGATGAAAAATGTAGCATTTTTGTTTTTTTTCCTTACAGGAGTCTTATGCCATGCTGCATAAATATGAGCTGTCAGTGGCAAAAGAGGAGGCTGATAAGGTGGATACGCTGCGTTACACCTGGGAGAAGCTGCTGTCCCGGAGCACAGAGATACAGAACGAGCTGGTGGCCCTGCAGCCCAACTTCAGAGGAGAGCTGGTCAGCAATGTTGAGACCTTCCTGGAAGACTGTCAACACTTTTACCAAGATTATGAGAAGGTAAAGGAAACACGAGACAGAAAATGCATGATGCAAGTGCACAAACACTCAAAGCCTTAGACAGCCCTCTCAGACACTTACAGTTATGTGCTAACTATGCATCAAGCTGTTTATTGTTGTTACAGCACATAATTAACATGGCTTGTTAATTATGACTCTCTCACATATTTTCCTTACATCTCTTCTCGAATCTCCAGCTGGAGGGACCAAGATGAGAGCAAAAGATGCAAGTTAGGGAAATATAGGGAATTGGGATGTACCCATGGCCTTACCTTTTCCTATCTGTTTCAGGATGGCCCCATGGTGGTGGGGCTAGCTCCTCAGGATGCCAGTGATAGACTCATCATGTTCCAGGTTTGTTAATGATGATCTAAGCTGGGCATAATAATTAAGTTGATTATTTAGTCTTGCTATTTTAATGTTTATGAATTGTATTACTTTTATTACTCTGTGTATTATATATTTTACTCCAAATGTCCACTGGCTGAAATACATGGCTGCTAGATTAAATAATTGTATATAATTAAAAAAATGTTTGTACTGTACTGAAAAGTTGTTGCCATTCTTCTCTTCTTTAGAATCGATTTGACAACCTGTTCAGGAAGTACACCACTTACACAGGAGGAGAAGAGCTATTTGGACTTCCTGTTACCCAGCATCCCCAGCTGTTGGAAATTAGGAAGCAGCTGACTCTGTTGCAGAAGTTGTATGGCCTTTACAACAATGTCATCGAAACAGTCAATGGTTACTATGATATCCTCTGGGCTGACATCCACATTGAGAAGATCAATAACGAGCTACTGGACTTTCAGACAAGGTTTATTTACATAAATCTTAATACTACATTTAAAGCTTCTCTGTGGAGTTATGGACCTAGTAGTACTATGGAGCTAAATGCAAACATAACTTTTGTTTGTTTACCAGAAAACTCCAGGGCCCCTTTAAGTGAATTTAACTGATCAGTATTGAACTGTTTTAACCCAAGTTGGGCTGACCTTAGCTAAGCTGGAAGTGAAAGTGACAGTGAGACATTTCCAGGAAATATGCACCTTCTACTGAACTGAAACAAACAAAACTAAACAGAACAGTTTTACGGATTAATCTAGAAAAAAAAGTGTCTTTTGCACATATGAATCAGGCTGTCACATGTTGCCACAGGAAGTGGGTGTCCATCAAATAATGATCTAAATGATTTTCAATAGTGCGTTTCCCCTTTAGCATCAAGCCTGATACAAAGTCTTTCCCTTAAAATGATCCTATAAAATGTTTTTCATTAAGTCGTGCATGAATGCTCTGAAGGATTTCAGTTTTACCATTGCCTTCCACATTTATCTTTGCATTCTGTCCTCTACAAGAGTTTATTCATTGCGCATGGTTCAAAGAAAAATTGAAGGGAAAAGGGGCTTGGATATACAAGCTAAAAGAAAAAGTAGTTTTCATTATGTCTCCACTGTGTTCTGCTGAAACTAGTTGAAGGTTAGGTTCTAAGCAGTTAGTCACAAGGGGAATATGTGCTGACGTAACAGTTGAAGAAGACAGGACAACTCCTTCCTCTGGCAGATATGCTGTCTATCAGTTTTAGAAGTGTTACTTTGGGCTGGGTACACTGGGCAAAAGTGCTGGTGCATGTGTGTCTCAAAAGGACGCACACACTATATGGCCAAAAGTCAGACCTTCACAAGCTCACTTTGTGCACAGGGGCATAGTCATGCCAGAACAGGAAAGGGCCTTCCCCAAACTATTGTAATCCATCCTCCACCAAACTTAACAGTAGGCACTATGCATTTTCTTAGGTTGCTTTCCCATCCACCAACCAAGGTTTGGCCATCAGTCTGCCAGACTCAGTAGTTGTGTTATTCATCACTCCAAAGAACACATTCTACTGCTCCAGACTCAAGTGGTGGAGTCTGTTCTGTTTAGTGCTTTACACCACTTGAGCCGACACCTGGAATTGTGCATGGTGATGACACTTGCGTGCAGCTCCTTGACCATGGAAACCCATTTCAAAAAGCTCTCAATGCAATGTTTGTGTGCTGATGATGCTTCCAGAGGAAGAATTTGGTAGTGAGTAATGCAACAGATGATGCAGTTTGTACTTGTTGACCCTGCTCTGTGAGTTTGCGGGGTCTACCACTTTGTGGCTGAACTGTTATTGCTCCTAGGCGTTTTCTACATTACAATAATAGAACTTACAGTTGGCCGAGGCAGATCTAGTGGGGCAGAAATTTCATGAGCTGACTTGTGGTGAAGGTGGCATCCAATGACGTGCTATGTTTAAAGTCTCTGAGCTTTTTACAACCAATTTGAAATCTTTATCAATGGAAATATGGGTGTGTGCTGGATTTTATGCACCTGTTAGCAACGGGTGTGGCTGCTATACCTGAATTCAATAATTAGTAGGGATATCTACTGACTTTTGGCCATATAGTGTATACACCTTTTGCACTTTGTTTCATGCAGAATAAATCTCTAAATCGTTGACTATTATATCCTTTAACTACAAGGTGTCGCAAGCTGCCTCGTGCTCTGAAAGAGTGGCAGGCTTTCCTGGACCTGAAGAAAACAATTGATGAATTCAGTGAGTGCTGCCCCCTGCTGGAACTCATGACTAACAAGGCAATGATGACTCGCCACTGGAAGAGAATTACTGAGGTCAGTGAAACAAGGTCACCAACTGCAGTTATTTTCACTTAAAAGACAGTCATCATCAACATCTACTGTTGTGATAATGATAGTTGACGCTTTAACATTTAACAATTAAAGACTTTCCCACAATTTGACCAACAAATCTTTCTGGTTTTGTGCCAAGGTGACTGGACATACCTTTGAAGTGGAAACAGATACATTCAAGTTGCGCAACATTATGGAGGCTCCTCTGCTCAAATATAAAGAAGAGATTGAGGTAAGAATGAATAGTAGACTACATATGCTCCAAAAAATAATGGTGATGATATGAATGAAAAAATATGTTCAGTGATAATATCAATAATGATATGATGATGTGCTAATGATAACGATGTTGATAAAAGGTTTAATATTTTTTTTTAATTAATTAATTCTCTTTGTACTTGAAATTTGTTGTAGTCATCACCTGCGATTAATCCCAAAGTACAAATGTGGGAGTGGCTGGATCTGAAATGACAGGAGAGTAACTATATAGTAGGGAAAATGGAGCAGACAACAGAATAAAAATTAGGAGCTGGCTGAAGTCGTGACAACTGTATATACTAACTTACTAATATCCTGATGGGGATAATGAACATGTTATTGCCAATGTTTGAACAAATATTGGTGTTTCTTATGCAGGATATCTGTATCAGTGCTGTGAAAGAGCGGGACATTGAGCAGAAGCTGAAGCAGGTGATTGCTGAGTGGGACAACAAGACTTTTACGTTTGCCAATTTTAAGACCCGTGGCGAACTGCTGCTGAGAGGAGACAGCACATCAGAGATCATTACCAGCATGGAGGACAGCCTGATGATGTTGGGGTCTCTTATGAGCAACAGGTATTTTAAATGATCAGGGACATTAAATTAAAATGCATCAGGACACTTTTGGGGGACTTGTTCTGCCCCCACAGGCCTGGGAATGTATTGACTGCCTTGTGGAGTTCAAAGCAAAATGCCCGCTGTCTCTGTGTGTGCTTTAATGTAAGGCTTACATGATAATGTAACTTATTTCCCAGGTACAACACCCCATTTAAAGCCCAAATTCAGAAGTGGGTTCAGAATCTTTCCAACACCACTGATATCATAGAAAACTGGATGACTGTCCAGAACCTCTGGATCTACCTGGAGGCCGTGTTTGTGGGTGGAGACATCGCTAAACAGCTGCCTAAGGTAGATTATGTCATAGTGAATTAATCACGTTTTATATAATTGAAATGACATGGTTATCAGAACTCAGTTCAAAATTGTCCCCTCTCTTCTTTAATGCCTTACATTTACATTTCATTAATATAATAATTTATCAGAAATCTATTATTTGTGAACGGAATATTTGTAAAAGACAGCTACCAGACCTTGGGAAGTAATGCCAAAATTGTTGCTGATGATTCTCTTAAATTTAAGCCATTAGTGGTCTATTTAATTCTTGTATTTCAGTGTTCAGTCATTTCAAAGAACACAACCATAACTAGATGAATAATTTTCTCAACCTTTTTAGGAAGCAAAGCGATTCTCTAACATCGACAAATCATGGGTGAAGATCATGATGCGAGCCCACGAGATGCCCAATGTAGTACAGTCATGTGTGGGAGATGAGACAATGGGACAGCTGCTTCCTCACCTCCTTGAACAGCTGGAAATCTGCCAGAAGTCACTTACAGGGTTAGTACAAAGGACTCAAATCCTTATCAACTCAGACCTCAAAACAATGTGGAGGGTAAGTGTATTATTTTAAGGGAGGAGCTAAATCCAAAATTTATTGTAATGTTTTGCTGCCAACTATTTTACATGTGTGTTTTCTAACACAAACTGCTTTGAGAGTAAAAAAAAAATGTCTTATGCTGTCAAACAGCTATTTGGAGAAGAAGCGTCTGCTGTTTCCTCGTTTCTTCTTTGTCTCTGACCCTGCCCTGCTGGAGATCCTGGGCCAGGCCTCTGACTCCCACACAATCCAGGCCCACCTTCTCAATGTCTTCGACAACATCAAATGCGTCCGATTCCATGACAAGGTGAATTTTTCATGGAGCCCTTTTGAGTGTTTTTATTGTTTGTATTACACAGTTGGCTTTCTGACAGGTCAGTCTAACAGAACACTGACATCTTTCAAACCCAGTGACCCAAAGAGATTGTTTGCAGAACTAAAGGTCTTGAAAAAACAATTGCAACAGACTTAATAAAATATAATACAATAATAGGCCACAAAATGATTTGTTAATATTTGACTGATCCAAATTGTGTTGATACATAAGTCTCATCATACATGTCATCGTCCTCAGGTATACGACCGTATTCTGGCTGTATCATCACGGGAAGGAGAGACTGTGGAGCTGGAGCGTCCTGTCACAGCAGAGGGTAATGTGGAAGTTTGGCTCAATGCTCTGTTGAAGGAATCCCAGAGGTCTTTGCACCTGGTGATCCGACAAGCTGCCCTGACCATCCAGGACTCTGGCTTCCAGCTCATCGACTTCCTTAACTCCTTTCCTGCTCAGGTAGATCATAGTTGGATTGAAAGAACTAATCCCCTAATATTTCAAAACATGGGCCATACTGTCACTGTCTTTGATTGTCAGCCTACTGTGATTGAGTAGATTTGTGTACTAAAAAACATCTTGCACTGAAGTTAATTTTGGAGATATTTTGTGAATGTTCCAATACCTTTTGTTGTCCTTATCTCAATTCCAGATGTGTTTCTGTATTCAGGGAGGTAATTAAAGAAATGTTCTTATGGATGGCTTAACAAGGCAATGATTACAATTTGAAGCATCATTCATCATTTGACCATCAAACCAAACCAAATATCCTTGTCCTTGATCTAGGTTGGCTTGCTAGGAATTCAGATGATATGGACAAGGGACTCTGAGGAGGCTCTGACCAATGCTCGATATGATCGGCGCATTATGGCCAAAACCAACCAGCTCTTCCTAGATCTGCTCAACACGCTGATTGACATGACAACAAGAGACCTGGGGGCTGTGGAGAGGACCAAGTATGAGACCCTTATCACCATACATGTCCACCAGAGGGACATATTTGATGACTTGGTGAGTATGTTGATTATTTAGTAGTACCTTTTGTGGGATGGCTCAGTATACTAAGTACAATTGCCCAGACAAACAAGATCTTTACAATTTCTGTTAATCTAATCTAATCACAATCCCCTGCTCAAGAGAGCTATCCATTTGTAGAACTGCATTTTGATATTCAGTTACCCCAGGGTAGGGGTGTCAGAATACCAAATGGTGTTTGCTGCAAGGAGTCAATTCTATCTGACAAAAGTCTTCAAAGCATTTTCATTGGCAGTCAAGTGATATTTAGACCTAGACAAAGGGCTGTCTTTGAAGTCCCCTTCAGGCACAGTACATTGCCCGGCTGGTCTCAAAGGTGAATAGCACAGGTGTGAAGTAAGTTTATTATTTAATCCCCTCGTACCTGCATTCATTTATTCTCCTCCCGTCTTCTTTCTCTCCAACAAACTTTTCCCTTGTCCTGCCTCTTTTTCTGTTCTCTTTACCTCACTTCACTCTCCTATGATATCTCCTAACTATTGCCCCTATTCTACCCCTTCCCCTTTTGTCCTCCTTACACTTTTTTATCTTTTTGTTTTTCATCTCTCGATTCATCACCCTCTGTCACCTCTTTTCACTGGACTGTAAATACTAATTTTACCCATTACTTTGTGTGTGTGTCTGTCTGTGTGTCTTTTTTGTCATCCTTCTGTCTCCTTTACCTTCCTTCCACCTCATTTTCATCTCATGGCCTCTGACCTCTGTTCTTTCATCATCCCCTTACCTGCCTCTCCCCCTCTTTCCACCTTTTTAATGTAACCTTCCTGTCACCTCATGCCCCATTATACATCGTGCCCTTCCACTCCTCCTTCCCTCTTTCTTCCTGCTTTTATCTCTCACCTCACATCACCTCTTGAATGGTGCCCTTCGATTTCCTGTTCTTCACTTGCTATCTTGTCTCTCCATCCTTTTATCTTTCTCCACTTCTCTTTCTCTGCCTGTCTCTCTTCTCTCCATTGCTCTTCTGTTCTTTACTCTTCATCCTTTTTCTCCCTCCAGTGCCGGCTCCATGTCAAAAGCCCCAATGACTTTGAGTGGCTGAAGCAGTGTCGTTTCTACTTCAATGAGGACTCAGACAAGATGATCATCAACATCACAGACGTGGGCTTTGTCTACCAGAATGAATTCCTGGGCTGCACTGAAAGGCTTGTCATTACACCGTTGACTGACAGGTAGAGGGCCATCCATCACACATACGCACACTCATAAAGGCAGTATTATCAGAATTAGAATCACTTTTATTGGCCAGGTATGTGTGCACATACAAGGAATTTGACTCTGGTTTTACATTGCTCTCAATGTACAGACACAGACTAACAGCATAAATAAACAGAACAAGTTCAACAAAAAAGACATAGACTTATATGTGTAGTTATACATATCAATAAACAAACATTTGTAGACAGTAGACAATAGTGCAATGGTGCAGAGTGCAAAGGATGCTGAAATAAATATTTTACATGCAGGTATCTTTATGTACATGAGGTAGGTTGATATGACAGTCTACTGTAGGTACAGTGCATACAGTATGCACAGCATAGGTAGATGTATTAGAATTTATGTTTTGTTTTAAGAAAGAAAAATTTCAACATTGGGGAAAAAAAGTATTAAATAGTTTCCAGGTTCAATGGATATTAAGAGTCCTAGGGTTTTTGTACAGGGCAGTTAACTGTTGGTCAGAGTGATTAAAATGGTAAGAATGCATTTTAAGTTATACTGATCAGCAAGTACTGTCAAAAGATAAACAGACATTGATATTTTTACCTTTTTAAATAGTAGCCAACACACCAACACAATAGATAAACACTGTCCCAACAGTGTGTATGTTTTATATTTATATATAGGCTGTTTATTGCCCAGGTCATATTCGTGATATGCTTTCATGGTTGTTTGCATTTAATGCATTTGCGTGAAACTATCAATATTCCATTGAAACGTTTTCTTACTGCTATTGTCGATAAATATTGCTATTGTTTTATTTCCCAGGCCTAAGTTATCATTAACAATGTAAGCATCTGAAGGTTTAGGTTTAAAATCTTGAGAAATACATCAACATTTTTACAGCACAGCTTGAACAAGGGCAGAGAAAATGTGACCATAGTTTGTACTGAGTCAACAATTTTATACTGCCTTTAGTCTCTAAAGTTTTTCGTAGATCAGATGGAAATAGGCAATTGTTCATAGCAATAACAAGGTATTTTATAAAACTGCTCAAGATACATACTGGTAACTGTCCTTAGTTCCTTGGAAAATGTTAAAACTGTATTTGATATTCAGGTGCTATAGTAGAAATGTTCATTATAACATCAATTCATATTCAATTGATTACAGTTTCCACAGCAGTGGAACTGGAAGGAGAAGAAATTAGAGAGGAGGAGTAGGCACTCTTGCACAGTGGTCATCACCTCTGTCACTGGCAGAAGATGTGACTGACAGAAAAAGAGGAAGACAATCAGACAGAAAGCTAGGCAGTAGTTACTAACAGACAGAGAGGGAGAAATATGAGACGAGACAGAGAGAAAAGAGATGAGAGACAAGGAGAAAGAAATGAGAAGAGACAGCAGCAGGGAGGGAGCTACCAGCAGACATCAGACAGCAGCTCTCCAAAGAAGTGGCTCGCTGTCCTTATAGCCGAAGGCACCAAGACAGTCATGGTTTTCTCACTGCCTTCTTTCCCTGCCTGAAACACTGAACGATTCCTTCCCTTCGGTTAGTGTCTGCTGCTTTCCTTTCTGTCACTAACTGTTTTTAATCTTTCTCTTTCACGTTCTCTGTGTTAGCCTCTCTGCCACAGCATCAGCTTTGAGAATGAGTAAAGGGACAATGCTAATTAGAAAATAATCAGTTTTGTTGATTATTTTAATGGCAATGCTCTTATTTGTTCTACTTTTTCTGAAGGACACACGATTTTGTTGCAAGCACAGTTTCATCATGATTTTTGACTTAGGCCAGCCATGCAATGAAAATGGGTGTTACACCAGAGGGCCTGGGTCAGGTCCCAGTGTCAGTCATCCTCTGCTGAAGTGTCCTTGAGCAAGACACAGAATCCACACCAGCTTCAGGGGCAGCACTCTCTAGCTGTGCCTGACCTCCAACTTCCCTGTGGAGACTCATATCATATTAGTTTTATCCTGTGATAGATTCAATGTGAGGGAAAATGAAAACTGCTTTGTGGGGAAGCAAATTCTTAACCTTATTATGCCGTTGAAGTACAACTGTCTTCCTGTCCATGTTTGGTCAGGTGCTACATCACCCTAGCCCAGGCTCTTGGTATGAGTATGGGTGGCGCGCCTGCTGGTCCTGCAGGAACAGGTAAGACTGGGGTCTAAAAGTATCAATTGTTACAATGTGTCTATGAAATACTGCTTTTAGAATGGACACTAGTAGTACATTGGTTGATAGGTGATGGAACATAACACTCGGGGCTTGCATATGTACTACTGTGGCTGTATTAAACTATTGTAAAATGGCATCAAGAACATGGAATAGTGACACAAAAAAAAAGGTGTTGACTGCATCTCTTTAATTTTGGTGCTATCCGTTGTTGGATTACAGTGGTGACTCCTTACCTGGAGGACCTTTACAAAGGGATCCCAAATTAAATCTCAAGGGTTGTGAAATTATTTATGGGATATTGCCCCGCTAAACAACTTTATGGACATTTTATAATTGTAATTCCTTTTTTTTAATCTAAACTAGATAGTTTTACTATTTCAGACTCCACTAAGATATAAAGATAATTTAGACAATTATCCACATGAACAATGAGAAAAGTTTGTTGTATGTATTCAGCCTGTGAAGAGGGGTCACAAGTCAACACTGCTTCATTTTAGGGGTCACAAAATGTCGGGGAACCACCCAATTAGAAAGATAGTTTTGGTACGTGTTTTGGTCTGGGAATTTGTTTGGTTTTCTGTTAGTAAAAATGGTTTCATCTCATTTTAGGATGTGACAAATCTGCCTTTTGTTATTAGGTAAGACAGAGACCACAAAAGACATGGGACGCTGTCTGGGAAAGTATGTTGTAGTCTTCAACTGTTCTGACCAGATGGATTTCAGAGGCTTGGGAAGAATATTCAAAGGTAAAAGTCACAAAGCATTGGTGCTATTGTGTTGTGGCAATTTGAGCGGCACCAGAAAAAGTGTAGGGATAGAGCCCTAAAAAGGCACAAAGTTCTGTGCACAGCTTGAGGGGTTTAGGACAATTTGGTATTTTGAATAGTTTGTACAGAGCCACCATTTGGTTTTTAAACATTTGTCTGATTTCCAGGTCTGGCTCAGTCTGGTTCGTGGGGTTGTTTTGACGAGTTCAACCGCATCAACCTCCCAGTTTTGTCGGTGGCGGCCCAGCAGATCGCGATAGTTCTCACCTGCAAGAAGGAACGTCGCAAAAACTTTGTCTTTACTGATGGAGACAATGTGGATATGAACCCCGAGTTTGGCATCTTCCTTACCATGGTCAGTGACACAACAGTGCCATTATTTAAAAATGTATATGATGTATCATGTTGTACTGATATAGTCTTATAATGCTGTGCAGTGTTAGGTTGTCTGTTGTAGAAGGTTATGTGTAAGATATAAGCTGGCTGATGCACCTGGGTACATACTCCTGTATGTAAAGAGCTACTTGTACGTCAAGAGAACCTGTAGTTTTAGCTGCAGGATTTACCACATGAAGACACATTTTATTCCAAGCAAAGAAACTAGGGCTTTGTATTTAGAAAGCATGCCTAAAAAAATCTGTCAAATCATACAATTTTATAAGATTTAATGAGCGTAGCTATATGGAATTACCTGGACCATATCATATTTTATAGTTTGTACAATATTACACATGAGGGTCTGCCTCTTATTAATAATATTAGTCCGTGTTCGTTGTCAAACTCTAAATACAGTAATAGTTAGATCACTTTCACAGTTGCCAACCCAAGGCAAGTCATTAAACAGTGGAATAATTTTCCCATGTGGGAAGAGGTCAGAGATCACTCTTTATTGTTTTTAGTGTGTGTGTGTGTGTGTGTGTGTGTGTGTGTGTGTGTGTGTGTGTGTGTGTGTGAGTGTGTGTGAGTGTGTGTGAGTGAGTGAGTGAGTGAGTGAGTGAGTGAGTGAGTGAGTGAGTGAGTGAGTGAGTGGAGACAGTAATCAAAGGCAGGCTCTGTGGAGAGGAGGGCCTGAGCTGTGTCCGTAGGGGTTTAACTAGCTGAAAGATAGAGCTTGCTATGAACTTAATGATGTTCCAGTATCAATTTAATATTTTTGTGTCGTTTTTTTGGTGTATAGCCATTATGAGTAAATGCAAAGATAGTCTGTATGCATACTGCCTGCACCTTCCTACCTAAAACTCTAGTTCAGTCAGCCAACTCACGTGGAATGTTTATTAAACAGTATAGCATATTTACATTTTTGCGTCTAGGCTCCAACCTCATCACTCCCCGCGTATGTGTTTACATGAGATATTGGGGAGTGATGCGCAAAGACCTTAACCCCCAGTCGGAGCCTACAGGTGGATGCTGGGGTGGTGGTGGGGCTTACGACGCAGCAGGCAGCAATAGCTTACAGAGCAGCAGCAGCAGCAATACGGATGCAGGGCAACAGCACCATTGACAGAGCAGAGGGAGAGCTGGGAAATTGTGCAGTTTAAATAGACCGCCAGATTGGAAGGGAGCGCTTGGTTAGTGATTATGGAATAAGGCATGTCATGTGTGTAATCAGCACAGCTCGAGTCGACCTGCCTGAACTAGCTCGCAGGCTTCTCTCCATTTCTCAACCAGCTGTATGACTTTCTGTCTCTTATGTGGTCCAGATGATTTTTTTGGTATTTATGTGATGTATTTTTGTGTAACTGTATAATCTCTAATCTCTATATCTAAATGTTCTGTGTGATACAATATGCAATATTATATTTCCTCATAATTATCATTGAAGTTTTTCCTATTTTCACCTAATTTGAAACTCTGCTTGTCCTTGTCTACATAATCAGAACCCAGGTTATGCTGGACGCCAGGAGCTTCCTGAGAACCTGAAGATCAACTTCCGCTCTGTGGCCATGATGGTTCCTGACCGTCAGATTATCATTAGGGTAAAACTGGCCAGTTGTGGGTTTATAGATAACATGGAGCTGGCCCGTAAGTTCTTCACTCTTTACAAGCTGTGTGAGGAGCAACTATCCAAACAGGTAAAAAAATGGATGAGTTCTGAGTGCAAAATGTGACAGTTACCGACTTAAGCTTTGCTAACTTCCTCCCACCCCTTTTTACATACACAGTGTTTTAAGTGTTGAATTTATATGATTGGATGGTTCACAGCACACAGAGTGCAAAAGTACAAGAATGCATTTCAGTTCAAGTTGATATAATAATAAAGCTGTTTGTCACTAAACTTCAAGGGAATCATAAGGATTATAGTGGCATCAAATAGAGCACATGTGTGCTTTGTCATGCAAATACACATGGGAAATGTAATTCACAATTATAGGTCCCAAATTTAACTGTTAATGCCTAAAGCTTAACTCATCACAGATAAAGGTTTTACACAGTTGTCTGCAAACAGATCGTGACAAATCTAAAATGCTGTTTGTGATTGTCCAGGTTCACTATGACTTTGGCCTACGGAACATCCTGTCAGTGCTGAGGACACTGGGAGCAGCCAAGCGAGCCAACCCCAGTGACACGGAGTCCACCATTGTTATGAGGGTCCTCAGGGACATGAACCTATCTAAGCTGGTCAGTCTAGAATAGAATAATACAATTAAAAGAAAAAGATAGAAGCTAGAATAGATCGTCTTAAAATTGCAAAACAAAATTGAAGGATTTTTAAAAAGCATGAGCAGAATATTAGAATAAAAAAATATGAATGTAATTAATAAAAATCTACAAAGTCATGAAGGGTTGAAGATAAATCCTACTCAGCTGTTTTGTGAGGGTTTTTGCTAACTTGTGTCTGTGTGTTCTTGTGTGTGTTTGTTAGATCGATGAGGATGAGCCACTCTTCCTGAGCTTGATTGAGGACCTCTTCCCAGGCATCCAACTTGATAAAGCAGGCTACCCTGAACTAGAGGCTGCCATCGACAATCAGGTAGGCGGGAGTGAGGGATGAGTTTGTATATGAGTCAAGTGCCATACAGTAGGTTAGAAGGCTGGAGGAATAGAGAGAGAGAGAGAGAGAGAGAGAGAGAAGGTCTGAGGAAAAAGTAAACAGAGGGTGAGAGAGAGAAATGAAGAAGCAGTGTAAAATCGGGCAAAAGACTAATGGACCGTGTGAACGCCGTATCTTTCATGGCACTCTTAAACCCCTCAAGATAAAGCACCCAAAAGGATACAAATGGTATCATTTAACATTTGTCAAGGACCTAAGGACTAAGTAACTGTGGCAAGAAAAATAGAAACAGAAAGTAGGAGATACAGTAAAAGGTTAACTAAATTGCAGGATTGTTGTGTGTGTCTTTGCTGCATTACATTGGTACATTACATACATTACTGCAGGGATGCCTTCATCCTTCATGCCTTGTTCCCCGCTGTTATATACTATGTTGTTATATATATCTGCATGTATCTTCTTTAAAGGACCAGTATGTAAGATTTAGTGGTATCTAGTGATATAGTTGCATATTTCACCCCCCTGACCTCACCCTCCCCTTCCAAACGTGTAAGAGAAACTACGGTTGCCATTTTGTGCTACTGTAGAAACATTGCGGCTCAAAGTCATTCTAAGGTAACGAAAATGTAACAACTCTCATTTTCAGGTGATGATAAAAACATACCTATGATTATTATATTCCATTTCTGCCAGTAGATCCTGCTAAATGTTACACACTGGACCTTTAAATGTGTGTGAACCTGTATGTGAATCTGTCAATACAGTATAATATACTGTCTCATCCAGAACATGTCACAGTACTTTGTATATTTATACAGTATATGCTTAGTGTGGTAAATATAGAAGAACTGCAGAATTGTATGCAATAATTGTGCTCCCTCAGGTTGAGGATGCAGGTCTGATCAGCCACCCCCCCTGGAAGCTGAAAGTCATCCAGCTGTTTGAAACTCAGAGGGTTCGACATGGCATGATGGCCCTAGGGCCCAGTGGTGCCGGAAAGACAACCTGTATACACACGTTGATGAAAGCCATGACAGGTAGGATGTTTTGCATGTTTTGGGATGCATGTTAAGGAAAAGGGACAAAAACATATGTGTCTGTGTGTGAGAGAGACAAAGACAGGCAAGGCGAGGATCATCTAATCTCCCTTTAAACCTAAAGTGACAGCTCACAAATCAGTGTGCAAGTTGTTGTTTTTTGTGTACGTATTTTGTTGGAATAAAATTGGTGTGTTAGATATCATATCATAGATATCTTTCTTCTGTCAGAGTGTGGTCAGCCTCACAAAGAGATGCGCATGAACCCCAAAGCCATCACAGCACCTCAGATGTTTGGTCGACTGGATGTGGCTACAAACGACTGGACTGATGGCATCTTCTCCACACTTTGGAGGAAAACATTGAGAGCAAAGAAAGGTCAGAAAAGTTGCTTACTTGAAATTAGTTTCATGTGAGGTAATGTAAGTATAGAGTAGTTTATGTAAATTAAATAATATTTTGTGTAAATTAGAGAATATAGAATATTTCATCTTAATAAACATTTTGAGCATTTTCATTTTACAGGCCAAAAGTAATATTGAAAAACGATGCATGCTTTAAGATTAACCTACTATATCTTTCGTCTATATGAAGCTTAGCACAAGTTGTTATAAATGTTTAAGAGGCATGTAAGGGAGCAAGGTTTCATAGCAGCATCCTCTCTTCCAACTTAAATAAAAGGGATTACTGCCAAGTTAAGAAATTATTCCTCAAATGATTCATTAGTACTCTTGGTAATCTAGGCTTCTTTCTTCTTTGGGAAAACTAGTATCTCACTACGCTGCAGAGAAGTTTAAATATCTTGGGACATCCTTGCATACATAGTTCAAAGCAGCACCAACAGCTGTTTGATCTTTCTGCACAGTCCTAATCCCACACACTTCATTAAAAATGCATGTGTGTATTGGTATGAATATACATTATGTGTGTTAACTTTTGTGTCAAAATATGCATCTGATGTATTCATTATATGTTCTCATGCTGTTATGCATATCTTTGAGCAGGGTGCATTCCTGTTTGTCAGCTGCTTGCTGTTAATACTATTCACTTATGCAGCTTGTTGCTTTGAGCCAATAGGATTACACTGTAGAAAAGTAGATGATGTGGAGTTGTGACGGAGCTCCTTAGGGATTTCCTTGTGAAAATAGGCTGTACCTACATTTTGATTCAACAGATACAGCATGCCAAGCCTGATCTGTTTTAATGACTCGTGTATATATGTGAAAGCAGTCATATTGGTAGTGAATATTTTGACCAAACTATGAGTCCTTTTGTTTAAGAACAGATTTAGTCAGTGATTAAGGAGAAACATTAAACATCTGCCTCTGCCTAAACAAGCATACTTGCTTCACAGGAGCCTGAACCACTTTCATTAAAGACAGACAGCTATACTGTATGTGTAGTCAAAGTAGACTGTCTTGTGTTTGTTTCTGGATCTCAGTTGGTATTTATTGTTATTTTCTTTCTTTGTTACTGATACATTTCAGCTCGTTTTTTTGTTGCAAAGTGATAACTCAGTAGACTCAGCAGTTCAGCAACACAATCTATTTTAGTGGAGTCATGGTGTGCCATATTTTCCATGAAATAAATGCATTTTCAGAGGCTTTTCATCCTGCTGATTATGGGTGAGGTCATGCATAATATCATATTCACATTCGTGTAAACAAACAAAAACACTTTTTCTCTTTCAGGAGAAAACATATGGATAGTCCTGGATGGACCAGTCGATGCCATCTGGATTGAGAACCTAAACTCAGTTTTGGACGACAACAGAACTCTCACACTCGCAAATGGAGACCGTATACCCATGGCTCCCAACTGTAAAGTGGTTTTTGAGCCACATAACATTGACAACGCCTCTCCAGCCACCGTCTCGCGCAATGGCATGGTGTTCATGAGCTCTTCAGTGCTCAACTGGAGCCCTATACTGGAGGTGTTTTAATTTTAATTTTCTATATGTTTTTTTTAAACATTAAATATTTCTCATGGTATGATATATTACAGTACATACCAGCTAAGTAAAATCTAGAGCAGTACTTCGTAAAGTGGGTGTATTCAGGTTGCAACATTTATTATATCATTGTTCATTTATTGTGTAACCATTCACCACATAAAAAAAGCCACATTTACATTAACTATATTTATTTTTTTACATTTTCAACCAGAAGAAAAAAGCGATTAATATAAAAATCACTGCATTGAAACCTCTATTTTGATATGCAGTCATTCTGCAGCTATTGACATGACAATTCACAGTTGCTGATTGTCATCGTAAGACAACGCGCTCTCCAGCTTGGCAGTTTTTCAGGATCTTAACAGTCTGAAAAGTAAAGATCCGAGCAAAGATCTGACTTTGTAGACAGAGGTCAAAGAACTTCTGGTAGATCTCTCAGCCGTCAACACTGTCTGACAGGACTGAATCTGGATCGACCACCAAAACTAAAATCAGACTCAACACTGCTTAGCTAACTGTTTTTATTGTGTTTTTCAATGCTCCATCATTGTTTGATCGACAATACCACATTCACTGTGGTATTCACGTTGCCAACATCATGTATGTTTGATCTGGCTCTCGTCCCTGGTGTACTGTACATGAAAACAACACTATGAACTACCTGTTGGTGGTGTCAGACCTGCAGGTTGAGCTCCTAAGTACATTTAACATATTAGTGGATTTAATTGTATTCACTTTGTGATTAATAATTGGCCTGTATCATTAGTTCCATAACTTAATATTCATTTAATATACACAATATAATTTAGCATAAAGTTATAACAATATTAAATCTAAAATTGTTAAAACCGATCTGTGTGTGTATGTGTGTGTGTGTGTGTGTGTGTGTGTGTGTGTGTGTGTGTGTGTGTGTGTGTGTATATATATATATACACATATAGACATATAAGAGTTGATGAGTTGGATGTTGCCGTGGTCTTGTTAAGAAACCACTGATCTAGATAACTATACTGTGAGTTCCTTAGCTAAATATCTTAACTACTGAATGGCAATGAACACCGACACAGACGTGATCATTCTTTTTTACATTTTTAAATCTAAATGAAAAATGCACATAATTAAAAGAGCATAAAGGGCACATCATTTCAAAATTGCCTACATTTGTGCAACTAGTCATTCAATATCAATTATCAAAATCATCAATAGTTGCCTTGGTTCAGAGGATTTAACATTTCTGTTGCATCTAAAAGTAAACATCACACTGCCTGCCTGTGGTTTTGTTAAAAATAACTTGTGTTGTTTGAAACTAATGTATTTCATTTAATCTTAACTAACTGCAATGATGTGGTTGTTGTTCTCAGGGCTGGTTAAAGAAACGTTCCCCCCAGGAAGCAGATGTGCTGAGGGAACTCTTCTCTTCCTCCTTTTCTGAGCTCTATCGCTTCTGTGTGCAGTCACTAGAGTTCAAGATGGACATGCTAGAGGCCTTTGTCATCATGCAGTGCATCAACATGCTGCAGGGGCTCATACCACCAAAGGTAAGGTTACAACTGTTCTGAATTCCCATCCAAAGGACAAATAGCACTCAGACAGCCCTTACTGTGTATCTGTATATGTTTAAGATGTTAATTCATGCTTCCAAGAAATGACTGCTGGAGTAAAAAAGGCATTTGAATCATTTGCTGTTCTAAGACAATCCTAACAGTTTGAAGCTAATGGATCTGTAATCCATCAGATACTTCTATTACTTTAGTTTGTGAAACAATAACAAAAACTTGGATTAGACATGTGAAAGAATGAAAGAACCATTTTTACAGTTTTCAATCACATAATAATTTCAGAAGAAAAGCCAAATTGACATCACCAACAGAGCTATAAGAGCCCAAATTATGCCACTTGTGTAATTTTTGTAGGGCATAAACCACCAGAAATATTTAAAAAAGATCATTGACAAATGTCATTGGGGTGGATGCATAAATTACAATAGCAGTAAAATTGATTAGTAATAATTAGTTAATGCATGGTCCAGTGGTTTAGTAGCTTTATTTTAGATGAGAGAATTGTTTTTCCCTTAATTTCAGTTAATTGTTTGAGGGTCCTTGAAACTTTGCGTTCGTGTTGAGATTACCTTGTAGGCATCTATTGTGACCTTGTTAGATGCTGTATAGGTTGGAACCCCATCAGTCATCATCATCATTTTACTCTTTTCAAAGTTTGCTTGTTTGCACAACGTCATTGATCTAAAATAAGTGTTACTTTACAGGAGCAGTGTGGTGAGTTATCCAGAGAGCACTTGGAGCGGCTGTATGTGTTTGCTCTAATGTGGAGCACTGGAGCCTTACTTGAATTGGACGACCGCAGAAAGATGGAGGTCTGGCTCAGAGGGAATGACAGTATCTGTCTAAACTTGCCAAATGTTCCTCCTGACAGTGAGGACATCATGTTTGACTACCACGTCACAGCAGATGGTATGCACGCATTGATAAACAGATGTTATCATCTGGAGGTTAGATGTCAGGGAATATCAAAGCTGTTCCTTGACAAGCAGAAGCTTTATGCCTCATGTTGCACTTTATTTCAGAAGCACGTGTATGTTTATCAAATTATACTGTGAATAAGAAATATTTCATCAATTGGAAGACAACTTGAAAGTGTCACTGTCATATTTTGTGTTAATCTCTACACCACACTTTTCATCTTTTTAATGTCTGCACATTTATTCTTCTTCCAGGACAGTGGGTCCACTGGAGCACCATAGTGGAGGAGTACGTTTATCCATCTGAATTCACCCCAGAGTACAGCTCCATCTTGGTCCCCAATGTGGACAATGTTAGAACAGACTTCCTAATTCGGACCCTGGCCAAGCAAGGCAAGGTGAGGTTTGCAGAAAGAAAACAAAAGTAATATATATTGTTTGTCCTGCAGTCAAAAATGAAAGACTACATCCATTAAGAGAGTCATTATAACTCATGAGTTTCAAAGTATCAAATAGCTCTAAAACAAAGTCTTCTTGATGTGTTGATATGATGTATGTTTTTATAGACTTAGTTAATTTAGTTTATATACATTGCTCTTCATAGCTTCTTTAAGGCCTATGATAAGGGTTTTACACAGTAGCGACCATTTAATCTCTTTTCTATTTTGACTATATAGTTAATTTATTCCTAGATACAGTTGAGTGGACACACATATGCACACGCTTCAGATCAATAATGTGGCAGCATGGCTGGATGCAACACGGCTCTTCTAAAAGACCAGATTAAGATACTGTGGTCGATACGCTACTTAAAAGCCCATCAAATGCTCCACTACGTCGCATTCATCATAGTGCCTGTGTGTGTGTATGCGTGCTTGCGTGTTTGTGTGTATTTATGTGTATGCATGTGTGTAAGAGTCATTTTGATTCATAATGCCATGAGAGGAGAATTCTGTGTTTGCAAAGAGGTGGGATGTGTGAAGATAAGGTTTACTTTTACTGGGTATATTTGATATGCTTTTTCCAGAAGTTGATGAATCTAAATTGTGTACACAAATTTAATTTCATTAACTATGATAAAGGTCCATAATATTGCTTTGAACCCATGTAGCTCATGCAGCATGCATTTTTCATTAGCTCCAGTCTGTTAGTTTTTCTTACCATTAACAACAATTTGTTCAGGCGATAACATGTAATGTTTCCACTGTGGTCGTAGATTAAAGACTTACATATTACAGTATGTAGAACTGCATTTGTCAGCTCATAGTTATCTTCCTTGCTGAGATTTAAACTTGTAGCTAAACACAAGCCTGCATCACATATTGTTTTATCAAATGGATCTGTGTGGTTTGCCTTAATGAATAATTATTATTATCTTACGCAAACAATTGCACACTTTTTAAACCAAGTGCAATAGTGTAGTACACGCTACTGCATGTTTGGGTGCATATGTCTTCTGTTATGCTACAGCCATGAAACATAATAGTGTTTAATGGAGTCCTCTCTGCAGTGGCCATGGGTTGGACTCCGACCTGTGGCCCTTTTCTGCGTTAAAGGCAATGAAAAATATATGTATTCAAAATAAAGTTCTAATAGTTCTAATTTATTAGTAAAGTTGACATATCAGTCAATCAAAAGAAAGTTTTTCCTTGCCGCCGTCGCTAAGTGCTTGCTCATAGTGGGAACTGTTCGGTCTCTGTAAATCATTTTATTTGATTACTGTCTAGACCTGCTCTATTTGAAAAGTGTCCTGAGATAACTTGTTATGAATTGGCGCTATACAAATAAAATTGAATTGAATTTAAAATATCACACTGCATGGAACTTACATTATCTGTCATGTATAGTTTTGTCTTACATGAAAGTTTACCCTGATAAAAACAAGTATATTTTTTCCTAGGCTGTTCTGCTGATTGGAGAACAAGGAACAGCCAAGACTGTTATTATCAAGGGCTACATATCAAAGTATGATCCTGAGACCCACATGGGCAAGAGTCTCAACTTCTCTTCTGCTACCACGCCACTCATGTTCCAGGTAAATTAGGACTGTCTCTTTACTCTCCTCTTAATGAGTCTAGATTAAACACCTTGCTGTCTCATTCTTTGCAGTTTTGTCTGAAGATAGGTAGCTCTACATCTGTGTTAAATTGTCATGGATTATCATTAACTTGTGAATTACTATTGCTCGACATCTGGTCTGATTAATACTGTGCAGGCAGCAGGATGGACCACTGTTTTTCCCCTGTACATGGCTAAGCTGCATATTGATCAAGCTGTTAGTATAGATTATGTATGAGTGGAACTTGCTTGAGCTGTCCTTAGCCTTGTGCTTTTTACTGTCTTTGTTGTCACTGTATGTTGCTGTTGTCTTATGTTTTCTTTGCTCTCCCTGTTTGTTATTTAGAGGACAGTAGAGAGTTATGTGGATAAAAGAATGGGGACCACGTACGGACCCCCTGCTGGGAAGAAAATGTCCATTTTCATAGATGATATCAACATGCCTGTCATCAACGAATGGGGAGATCAGGTTAGTCAACATCAGTGAAATGAAATATTGAAATACTGATTTGCTATCTAACTAAAATAATGACAAATTCCTAGTAATTTCTAACTTTTAGATATTTTTTTATTTATTATATTTTAGACAATTTAATTTAGCACATTTCTGTGACTTAATTAAATGATACAATTAAATGAACTGATGATAACAGGGAATAAGAATGCTAACATGAACTTACAAATATACCTCTTGATTAAAGCTTACTCTTTTGCCCTTCATCAAAGGTAACTAATGAGATTGTCAGGCAGCTGATGGAGCAAAATGGGTTCTTCAATCTGGAGAAACCGGGAGAGTTCACCAATATTGTGGACGTTCAGTTTCTGGCAGCCATGATCCATCCAGGTGGAGGCCGTAATGACATTCCACAGAGGCTGAAAAGGCAGTTCTCCATCTTTAACTGTACCCTGCCCTCTAATGCTTCCATTGACAAGATATTTGGTGAGTTAAAAGAGTGCAGTGGAATCATTGTATGTGTTGAATCAAACATTTGATTAATGTTAAGGAATGTGTTTACCACTAATATTGATGATACTACAGTGCCAACTTATATAATAATAAAACTAAAGTGACAAACTGACAGTAATGATGAAAATCATATTTTCCTTGCAATATAAGTAATTAAATCTAGTTCCTACAGTAATGAATAGATAAGGTTGACTCAAAATATAATGCCATTACCCTTACAGTGTGTACTTTGTTTTAAGCTAATATACTGATACTGAATAAATGATAAGTTTTTTGTGACTTTCCTACCTTCAATTTAATAACCACCCCACCATCGACCCTTTTATATAGGTGTGATTGGTGTGGGCCACTTCTGTGCACGTCGCAGTTTCACTGTTGAGGTTCGGAGTACCGTATTCCATTTGGTGTCTCTGACCCGCCGTCTCTGGCAGTTGACCAAGGTCAAGATGCTTCCAACTCCAGCCAAGTTTCATTACATCTTCAACCTGAGAGATCTGTCCAGGATCTGGCAAGGCATGCTTAATACCAATGCTGAGGTGGTCAACTCTGTCCAGGTGAGAACATGGATAGATTTTGAAAATTGTGAAAACTGATTTCTGGACCATGTATGTAGGGTTTTTACAAAAATGCATGTGTATATCAAAGAATTCAGAACTATCTAAAATAACTGAATCAAAAGTTAAACTGACAGTAACAAGTAAGTCTCTCACTGCACATAAACCCAAATGCAAAAAGTCTTATTCAAGTAATACTTAACATATGTCAGCCTTTGTTCAAGTACACACTACTGCATGTACATGCAGGTTTTACAGTAACCAGGTTACTGCACTGCTATAACATCAATAGTCTGGTAAACAGAGCATAGAGAGAAGTATGAGAAGTGTAGGGTAGTGTAGTGGATCGTGGTTACTGTACTGTAAATACTAGTAGTGCAGAGACCATGACAGAGAATGATCAACATCCCTACCTATGTGGAAGAGTTACTGTGACTACATGATGTATTAAGATATAGTATATTTACAGCATTGGAGAGAGACAGAAGTGTTTGTTGGCAGGGAAGAATTGAAAATTCTAACATTGCAAGCTCAGTTCTTGCTGAGGTGGCAAACTCCTGTTGGTTTGTGCCCTCACTGAATAATTGAATACAATGAAATCTGTCTTTTACCCAAGAGTCAAGGCAAATATGCTCAACATCCCTGCTGAGGCTGCCAACTCAACAAAGAAGACATAGACTACACAGAATACAATATAGAATATAAATAAACGTAACTTTCCCAAATTTTTATTTCCTGATGAGTTTGTTTTATGTGCAGAATTCCTACAATCAATACTTCTAATCAATGTCTGCTTAATGGATTTCAGTGTAAGTAATGATGCAGTGTGTGCGATGCTCAGTGCTTCACTTGTGACTCTTTTTTACTTAGTCATCAAACTCATGCAATGATTCAATTAATTAATATAACATTTCCTCCCAATCAATGCTATTTGCCATATTGCCTATGCTCTCAGTGTCTTGCTGTCCTGCTGGCTTAATTAAGAAAACACGATTTCCAGGTGCTGCTGGCGTTGTGGAAGCATGAGTGCAAACGTGTGATAGCTGACAGATTTACCATGCCTGAGGACGTGGAATGGTTTGACCAGGCTTTGGCTAAGCTGGTAGAAGAGGAGCTTGGCGAGGACCACAAGAACATGGTTGACTATGGACTGGACAGATACTTTGTCGACTTTCTACGAGACGCACCTGAGGCTACAGGTACCGTTCAGTCAGTAACAGCACTGCAATATTTCAATATTGTTGCTGTACTACTAAAACAATACATTGAATTTTGTTTTGTATTTTGATGATTTTAACGTAGAATGTTCTTTCCTCACAGGGGAGGAGCCAGAAGATTCAGACTTTGATTTGCCCAAGGTGTATGAGCCTATGGAATCGTTTGAGAGTTTAAAGGACCGTCTAAACATGTTCCTGAACCATTACAATGAGAGCATCAGGGGTACTGGCATGGATATGGTCTTCTTTCAAGATGCTATGATACATCTGGTCAAGGTACTCTACAGATGTTTAGCCATACTAATGTGATTAAAGTAAAGAAATGGTAATAAATTACCAAGAATAGATATCATAAGCTTTTTATGTTACAGAATAGAACAATGTGTATGTTGTTGTTTTTTCATTAGGCAAATAAAGTTCACATGCATAAAAAATGAAATGTCACACACTCTGCCAAGATAAAAAAAACAACTCAGACAGAGCCTTAAGACACAGGAAACACACTGGATTCGTGCCTCTGGCCACCTGAAAAAGGCATGGCCCTTTTTTATTGAATGGTTAAGCTGTTTGCATTTGAAAGCCCTTAGATGTGCTCAGACAGCCATAAAGCCCAAAATTATTTTGCCAGTTTTATTTTAGCACAACTTAATTTGTGAAGCTTTTAAATGCTTGCTTGCTCACATGTACTTGTACTCACACACAATCTCCCACTCCTTGTTTTCTCCTTGTCACATATATACAATCCCTTTATTAATCCTAGTTTTGTGTGTATTTTTGGTTTTGTTTGTTTAGGTGTCGAGGATAATCCGGACACCTGGAGGAAATGCCTTGTTGGTAGGAGTTGGGGGTTCTGGCAAACAGAGCCTGACCAGACTGGCCTCGTTCATAGCTGGATACAAGATCTTTCAGATTACTCTCACACGGTAATGCTAGCATACAATACACACACACAGCAGTTATTCCTTAATTCTTCCTCAATCTTAATTATAACCTGATGATGATATCAATTTTGTTTTGCTTATCATGGTCTGGCCAGGTGTACAGGCTGAATTTGCGGAAGAAAGTCATCATTTCATGTAGGCTGTATAAAAGATTATTAATATTAACATGAACCCATCACACATGCTTGCTCTACGCTGGGCTGCAATCATTATTTTGATTTCCACACTTAAATGTTCCAGCTGCTTTGGAAAACTCAAGTTTCTCCTAATTATCCACCATCATTGACGTGGAGTGTCCCGTAAACACTGACCACCTAGCTGTAAGGAACCTGATTCATCTTATCAAAACCCTGCATCACTAAAAAAGGAGGAATAAAACTGGGGTTCACTTGGTCTACAAGTAAAATATATGACCGTTTGTGAGTAAGTGCCATCCTGTATTGTGAATTTTTCAGTGTATTGAAAAACTGCTGAAAAATTGTCCTTGAAAAGGATTGTTTAAAAAGAGTGGGGACCCAGATCCTGTATTTGAGACAAGAAATAAGCATTGCAGAATTATGCAGATACATCTTGATATAATGTATCTACAACATATTGTTGTTCACAGTCCATGGGCTTTGAATGTTACTGAGTCACTTTATCATTTAAAAATCTGCCTATAGTCTGCTGATTGGTCTGCCAGGCTCAATCAATTATTTCAATGAAATTAAATTTAATACAATGCAGTTATTTTCCAGTAGAATTACCCTGTAACATGCAATATCATCCATTTTCTGATCAAATTGTGCTGTTGAGTTAGGAGCAAGCTATGTTGCAACTACAATATCATTCCTTTTTGAATTTGGTTAAACTCTAAATAGTGTCTGTTAATAATGTTTAGCAAAGAGCCTGCCACTCCAGGTCTCTTTGCAAATATTTAATCACCATAGAAAAAACTAAAACAAATCATACCCACCCTGGAAAAAGTATGGTGGTTTTGATTTGAGTGTTCTGTCTCAGCTCTGACATTTGAGAAAGATTCATCATTAATCTTTCAGGAGCATTAATCAGAATTAATTAATTGCTGGGACAAGATACATTTTAAAAGAAATTGAATCAAAGGATATTTATTGTATTATCTCTTTGCAGCTCTGGCCCTTCGTCTTTGTGAAGCAATATCATTGTCTCCTCTGAGACTCTTTTTAGTGCAATTGTTTCATCAGAATAAGAAAAACTTTCCTTTGCTTCGACCGTGTTATTTGTCTCTGCTTGCTCTGTCCTACACTTTGTCTGCCTCATTGTTCTGTCTCACTCTGGCCTTTCTCTCGCTCTCCCAGCCTGTCATTTTTTTTTCTCCCTCAGTTCCAGTGTGCATTTGTTGCTGTCATATTTCCCATCTGCTCTTTTCCTAACAGATTTTAGTGTTTGGTATTAATATGAATGAGCCTTGTGTTTCTCCTCTAGGCTGAACAGCTCTCTCTAGAGAAAACGGGCACCTTGATTTTTTTCTTTCTCTTTCTTCTCTTTCTACAGTACAGACACAGTTGCCTATCTCGTACAGTTATGTCTCTTTTTCATGTGCAGCCTGAATTTGACTGACCTAAAATTTCTCATTGCTTTCATGTAAACTATCCCTTTAATGTCCTTCTAGCTCTGTTACTCTCTTGCTAGATTTTTTACGCATTTAGTTTCTAACCCATGTTTTTATTATTTTTTTTTCCACCCATTAATGTTCAATTTTCACAACCTCACGCCCAATCTTTCACTTGAGTTCACAATACAAACACACAAAAACAGATGGAGGCACATGCTTGCTTCTTTACCACCTTTCAAGCCAGAAATCTATTAGTCTGTTCATACTTGCAACTGTAACTATCCGAATACATACATTCACACAGAGCTCTGTTCCAAGGCGGCGAGTGATTCTATCACCTATTTTTTTTTTAACTTATGTGAAGTGTCTTCAAGATCCTAGAAAAGCGCTCTATAAATAAAAATAAATAAAATGTAATTGTTATGATTATTATAATGGATTATTATTATTATTCAGTTTTTCATTGCAACACACTATAACATACATCCATATGCAAAGCCAGGTTTGCAGATCACTGTTCAAAATGTAATCATAAAAAATTAAGGGATGACTTGTGTAATGATTATCATATAAGAGTGAAGCAACATGCTGTATATTTTAGCAATGCACTGAACTTTGCCTGTGACATGGATGCCACCGCGGTCAGAAAGAAGTGATTTATAACTGCACACTGTGATCAAACAGTACATAATTCCTAACTCAAACAGCATCATTCACACAGTCAAATGTATTCAAATACACATACACACCATTTTCCATTTATTTATTTCTCTCTGTAAATTTTGTCTGACAGTAGCAGAAACAGTAAAAGTAATCTGCATATTCATTTTAATGCATTCTGTTCTTTTCCAGCTCATACAACACAGCCAACCTGATGGATGACCTGAAGGGTTTGTACAGAACAGCTGGCCAACATGGCAAAGGCATCAGCTTCATCTTTACTGACAATGAAATCAAAGACGAGTCCTTCCTCGAGTACATGAACAACGTCCTGTCATCTGGAGAGGTCAGGAGCACACATGGAAAAAAGACACAAAAACACACACACATGCATGACTCCATGCTTATATGAATATAAACTTGTAGTTAATGTGAACCTACATTTAACAAGACATTTAAAAGCAGCTGAGATTCTCTGGGAGTTTAATAACTGAAGGGGCCTCAAAGGAAAAGGTCCTGCTTGGTTTGGTGCTGTGAACAAACACATGAATCTTCATTCTGGCTCATGGGGAACATACCAGAGATATTGTGCAGGTCAGCAATAGGCTATCTGTGTTATCTAGCTATCTTAAATATTAGCAGTAAAATTCATTTCCAAACAGACAGGCGGGACAAGCACCAAAGGTTTCTGCAAAACTAAAAATACATGCAGATACATTTTGGACCAGCTGAATGTGAGACAGTCGATTGTACAGCACAGGAAGTTACAATAGTTCAAATATAAAAAAAAGTGAAAGCATGAGCAACTTCCTAGATAAAGATCACATCTTGTTTTTTTTTTTTTAAATGTTCTGCCGCTTGAGACAGGAAAAAACTGGATAACCATCAGCATCTTCACTGTTTAATCATGTGGATTTAAATGGAATAATGTCACAGAATTTCACTGCTATGATCTCACATAAAGCAGAATTATTCTGAGATTGGTATATTCAACTAAATATTTCATAGTGCATACTGTATACACATAGATCAATATATTTTTATACTTATTTAAGTCTTACTTATCAGTGCAATTTACCAGAGACGTGTAGAGCAAGTGAAAAACCGCTCCTGTCTTTTCCTAAATACCTGAATAAGAGTGATGCCCAGAAGAAAAAAACCCCAGATCTATTGCTCCCTTCACACAAATGTGTTTTTCTGATTAATTACATTTTACTGAATGCAGTGGCACATCTGTGTTTTTATGGCAGTTTCAATAATCAACACTTTATTTTGAGGAAAGCTTACTGTGGATACACAAAGCAGCTGCTGACTCAGATACTTACATTGACATCTAGTTTTTCCAGCACAAAAGCTTCAATTATACTTTAGTTGCGCTGCTAAAACTGACAGCTGGCATATGCCCATGAGTGAAATAAACATTTCATGAATGTGACGCCAAGGCAGCCGCAGCACAGACCTAGACGAGAGAAAACCATGTAGTCTCCATCTGGGTTATGAGCAGTGCAGTTTATCTCAATTCGGTCAAATTAAAAAAGCAAATTGCATTTTCCCTTTCAATACGATAGCATTTCACAGTTATTTTCTCATCGATTTGGATGTTAAAGTGAAGCTGTAACTGACAGCTAGGTCTTCTCTGTACTGCAGTACAGCTGCATAATGCCATTTCTTCTATTAATCTGCAACAACAGCAGTAGCATAGGGTAGCAGCAAGTATCTTCAAGGTCAAGTGCCACTGTCTTCACATTTCTCAGCTGCAGTCCCAGCATCATCCACTGCACTGGATCCAGTAGCTCAGGTGTAATTGGGGTAATTACAGCATGTCCAAAGCACTTTTCTCTGCTTTAACTTACTATCCTCTTCACGATCCTCTTCCCCCTCTTCTTGTCTTACTTGTACATCTTTCCCTGCTGTTTTCCTGGACACCACAGCTACTCCTCTTTTTTGTTATTTTCATCATCCTTTTCCTCTCATTATCCAACTTTCCTCCTGTTCTGTTCCCTTGTTGCCCTTTATTTCCCTTCCTCGCCCGCATTCGCACTTCTTAGTCCTACTCTTCATTGATGTCCTCTTCGTCTCCTCACCCTTCCTTGTTCTCCTGGTTATTCATGTGCTTCTAAGCCCCTTCCTTCTCATCCATATTTCCCTTTGGACTTAGAATTCAGATAATCCTTTCTCCTCCCTGTTTTCTCTTCCATTCTATTCTCCTCCTCTTTGCTTTCTTCATCTTCTTTACCTCCTTTTTCTCCTCCTTCTTCCTAACTGTTGTGATTAGTATTTGAGGACAGTGCTATAAAAACACTACAGCAATGACTTCAGCACCAAAGATGCCATCACAATAAAATAAAAAGGTACCTATGAATGGCTACTCTTAAAAATGAAAGAGTTGAAAGAGTACTGCACAATGCAAGACCATTCAGGAAACTTTGGTATAAGACAACCAAGTGAACAAATTATGTTTTATTTATTTTACACATGCCTGATTTCAAGCTATTTAATTATTTTGTATACAGTATCTCTCCCCCAGTTACTTCTCCATCGGGCTGCTGCTCCTACTGCTGTGCTGATATATGAGTCTTGCTGCTTTGTACCTGCATCTGCCCAGCCCCCACTGCTTTGATGTGTATGTTCTGTGAGAGCAACAAGCTGTGAAAACAGGGGCGTTTCATAACAGCATCTTAATGCTAGACATGTAGCCTATCTTGTACATCTTGTTAAATCTTGTGAATTAAAAACTGATCACATTTGTACATTACATATTTTATTATTTTAGTCTAAGATCAAAAGAGGGAATACTGCAGGGGGGGAAAAGGTAATCTATCCAAAAAAACAGCCCTATGTTGTGCACTCATTGATTGATTTACACATGCTCCCCCCCTTCTGCTTATGCACAGGTCCCATCACTTCAACCTCAATGATGCAGCCACAGCCATCACAATGATGACAGGCCAACACTTAAATGGAGAGACATGTAAACACTGGACTTTAGTGAGGATACATACACCTTGAATCTAAATAAGCAAGATGGCTTTTTGCCTATGCTTCTTCTAATATAACATAACTCTAATCCAGCTAAAATTCCTTTTTTGAACTTACCATTACTTTTATCTCTAGTAGTCTGTGTATGTTCGCCTTTGACTTTCTAGTTGCCAAAGTTGAGACCTGAGACTAGTTCTTAATTTATCCTTTGAGCAACAGTCAAATTGATAATAACTAAAATTTACTACTATTTCATTATTTACTCAGCATGACAATTCCAAATGTATTTGGAACATGCATACATTTCACTTGTGCTTAATATTTTTTTTATACACAATGATCCTCAAACCAAAACATCTTACTTTTCCTTCACCTCCAAATTTTTTAATCCAATTTGTCCTTTTGCCTTTTTTTGTTTACTTCCTCTCATAAACCTTATCATAACATCCACATCCACCCTCTCCTCCACCTGCTCCTCTCTCGCCTTTCCTAAATTACAACTTATGCAGCAGCTGCTTTTCAAGGGAAGGTAAATAGAAGTGGGGAGCAGGGAAGAGGTTTGTGTGTTGTTTGTGTATGTTGGCGAGAGAGAGAAGTTTGTGTTGCAGAAGCGTTAGGATGACTATGTGTGAGAGACAGTGACAGAGATGAGAAATGAATAAAGGAAGAGTGAGCTAGTGTGATCTGTGTGAAGTTGTTGTTTATGTGAGAGTAACCCAGCAGATGTTAGAGACATGGTGCTTCTAATCACAACACCTCATGCCCCACATCACGATTCTCTTCTGCACTATCCCCTCTCTGTTACTTGCTCTCTCTCTGGTAACTAGGGATTTAGCAAAAAGGCTCAAAAAGCATTCTGAAAAGATGCATTTACCACTATCCCCTTAGGTAAAACCTGAAAAGGTGGGTGTTTTTCCCAGAATGAGGATTTTCCGGCTACGGGAAGAATGAGCAGGGTATCAACAAGTGCCTGCAGCTCTGTGCCTAACCAGTCTGAGCAAACATGTATATTTAAATCAACATCCATTTTCAGTTCAAATCTAGTTACCCTAAACTACTGTAAGTGAATAGAAATGAGATATACTGCTTTACTCTCCATCAGCTGCTTAACAATTGCTTTTTCTTTTCTTTCCTTTTTTTTTTACATAAACTAAACATTCATATAGTAAAGGGTCAGAGGAAATCAAGAGATTGAGACAAATGTCAAAAGTTGAGCATGTGATGAAATCTAATCAAAACAGGAAATGAACATCACAGCACTATTTTAAGGGTTTAATTTTAAATATGTTACTTGGAAAATACTTGGGAAATGTCACTTTTCATAAGCACTCAAAACTTAATAGTGCTAAACTATAGATGATGACCTCGTCATTTTATATTTTCAGTATAATAATATATGTTAGCTTTTTTCTTTTTCTCTAAAATAAAATTAATCCTTAGACCTGACCTGATACTAAACACACACTTTACAAAATGTGGAGCAGTTCTGTGTTCTCTTATCAGTATTGTTAGTACAAACTAATTGAGCAGATGACAGAAAGGAGATGATAAAGATGAATTGATGATATAACTTGACATTAATGGCTCTGTGTGATTGTGTGTTTCTAACCTTAGGTGTCAAGCTTATTTGCTCGTGATGAGATCGACGAGATCCTAAGTGATCTCATCCCTGTTATGAAGCGGGAGTTTCCCAGGCGACCTCCAACCAATGAAAACCTGTATGACTACTTCATGTCACGAGTTCGACATAATCTCCATGTTGTTCTGTGTTTCTCGCCTGTCGGGGAAAAGTTCCGCAACCGGTCATTAAAGTTTCCAGCATTGATATCTGGTTGCACAATGGACTGGTTCAGCCGGTGGCCAAAAGATGCTCTTGTTGCAGGTACATTTCACAGACAATTTAAATTAATATGATCTAATGGTAGCATTTGTTTCCCAATATGTATATATCCATGTACTCTATCGTCCATTTTGTGTGGTTGCTGTTTGTTAGTGCTGTAAAAACTATGTGGCCTTGAAGTGCAAATCACAAAAGCAAAAATCCCAGCAGCATGACTAAAGTTGTTTATCATTTGTCTATTATTAATGTCTGTTATTAATCTTATAGATGTTGCCTCAGAATATTGTTCATAAATGCCTTCAACTACACTATATAGATCGTAATTAGATTTTCAGTTATATTATATCTGCATAGCTCATTTTGCCCCGAAAAGCAATTTCTTGCATGTCTGTTAGCATGTCAGTTTGAAGATTAACTGTGGAAATGTCAATATTTTCCATTATCCCCTGTTCTTCTCTTGTGTTTCCGAATGTCCATCCCATATTTTGTTGAATAAGTTGGAAGAATGACACAGATGCTGTAGTAATATATGTAACCAGTAATCCATAATGTCCCATGGAATTACACGGCCATTCCTGCTTAGAAAATTATCAATTACAATGTCTCTGTCAGAGTATTGAGCAGTAAAGAAGCTTAAATGAATTTATGTCTACAATTGCTAGTCTGTTTTCTGTAATCAATTTCCACTCTCCACTATTTTTCTCCACTTAATTCTGCTCTCTCTCATTCTTCCTCCTCCATCTTTCTGGCCTTCAGTGTCGGAGCATTTCCTGTCAGTCTATGAAATCGACTGCTCACCCCAGGTTAAAAGTGAAGTAGTCCAGTGCATGGGGTCCTTTCAGGATGGTGTGGCAGAGAAGTGTGTGGACTACTTCCAGAGGTACAACAATGTATTAAGACTGCCTCTCTGTGTCTACTTAGGCAGCAATACAGCCCTAAACAAAATCAAAATGTTATTCTAGTTATGTTGGGACAGTTTAATAAACAAAACTGATGACATTGCTGTTTGTGGTCAGTGGCCTAACCACTACGCCACCAGGGTGGGCCAGAATGTTTCTTAGCAGTAAATATAGTATGGTATAAATATAGCAGTAATTTTAGGCCCTCATGTAAATCAGAGTTGGAAAGTATTTCAGCACAAAAGTAATATTAAGAATGAGCAATTGGGTAAATCCATTTTCTACTAAATGTGGGTAAAAGGTTAAAACATTGTGCAAAGGATTCTCCTACTTTTCTTTTTCTAATTTGACATGAACGTAACCTAATGAAATCTAATTTGAATCTAGATACCGACGGTCCACCCACGTCACACCAAAGTCCTACCTGTCCTTCATTCAGGGTTACAAGACCATCTATAAGGAGAAGAGGTCTGAAGTCCATACCCTGGCTAACAGGTAAACAGAAGTTCAATATTTGCTATACTTGTTAACATATATTTTAACTCCTTATAGTCTTTGTAGAATTTAAGTTGATTCCACTTTAGAGTCAATACTGCAACTGCATAACTGCATAGGTTCTGCATCTCTTACAATTAGTTAGGCTTGTGTTCAGTAAATGATAATAGATTAATAAAGTTGTTGAATCTTAAATCTATAGTCTAGTCTTCCTCTTAGTCCCCATGAGTGGCCAGTCATAAGTAATCAGGCTTTTTCAGCTTTTTTCACAGGTAGATATTTGAAAGACCTGTGTCACAGATTGAACACAATCTTAGTCAATAGTTATTGATTAATTGGGATGCATCCTAATGAAGTAAGCAGTCATCAAAGGGGCCAGTCCAGAACCATCAGTTATGAGTCATTTTTTTTAGAATACAGTATAAACCACAGCAATAAATCACACATCTCAGAACACCAACATTTCCGTGCTCCTTTTTTCAAGAGCTTGAGCTTATGTCTGCTTATCAGCTGTCCCCATGCCTCCAAAGATTTATTGGCACCTGGGATATCATGTCATTTCGAATTTTGGTGAGACGCATACTACAAGCCCACTGTGGAAAATCTGTTAGATAATATGCAAGTATTTTCACCACCTGGTGCCCAGTGGACCACAGATTCTGTCATGTCATGTTGTTCATCTTGAAAGTTTATAGATATTGAGAACAAACAGGACCCCAGCTGTAGATGTTCAGATAGTCTAGCCCACATTAGCAAGGTGCATGATACTTGTTGGAATTGCATGCAACTTATGTTTAATATTTCTCCTGTTTAGGATGAACACTGGTCTCCAAAAGTTGAAGGAGGCATCAGAATCTGTAGCAGCACTCAGCAAGGAGCTGGAAGTGAAAGAGAAGGAGCTACAGGTTGCCAATGACAAGGCTGATATGGTAGGTTTCAGGCAGGAGAGTGTGTTTCCATGTGTGTGTGTGTGTGTGTGTGTGTGTGTGTGTGTGTGTGTGTGTGTGTGTGTGTGTGTGTGTGTGTGTGTGTGTGTCATTAGGTTCAGGGAGTGTCTCTGAAGATACATACTTTTACTACAGTTGGCTTTTTTAGTTTGCTTAAAATTTCACAGACCTTTTTCTTTTTTACACAATATTTTTATTTAGATTTTAGGAATTTTAAACACCTTGAAAAACAGACTTTTACATTAATACATTTTTTACAACATCAGATTGCAGCATTTACTACTTTATTATACAATTATACAGTACACTCAGTATACTACAGTTAACAAAATAAACATGTGGTTACCAGTTGTTTTTGTTTTGTTGATATTAAAGAAGGAATAAAAGCTGAGTTTGCATTGATTCATGGCCATGTTCATTTTTTGTCTGTACACCCAGGTATTGAAAGAGGTGACCGTAAAAGCCCAGGCTGCAGAGCGAGTGAAGGTTGAGGTGCAGAAAGTGAAGGACAAGGCCCAGGCCATTGTAGACAGCATCTCAGCTGATAAGGCCATCGCTGAGGAGAAACTTGAAGCTGCTCGGCCAGCTCTTCAGGAAGCAGAGGCTGCACTGCAGGTGAGTCCAAACTTGTGTTCCCGGTCTGCAGTGGTCAGTACCTTTCAAAAGTGGTCCAAAGAAGGAGAAGGGTATGAACTGACAACAGGGTCATGGGCAGCCAAGGCTAACTGATGAATGATGATGTAGCCGAAATTGCTGAAAAGTTACTGCTGGTTCTGATAGAAAGGTGTCAACACAAACAGTGCTTCACAGATTGTTGATATGGGACTGCGTAGCCACAGATCAGTCAGGGTGGTTATAATGTATGGCTGATTGGTGTGTACATATATATATGAACACAATCATATATATGTGTGTGTGTGTGTGTGTGTGTGTGTGTGTGTGTGTGTGAGAGAGAGAGAGAGAGAGAGTGAATAGAGTAAAATATCTTCTACTGACAGTTCCATTCAAGTCTACTGTATAATACAGTGCTGCTCTAAAAGATAGCCTGAGGGTTAAAAATTGTCAGTAAACTGTGTGTTGGAGCAGTTTATTGCCCTCCTCTGTGTTGCTTAATGTCTCCCCTACCAATATTTTTCTTGCTCCCTCACTTTGTGTTGCTTCAGGGTGCCACTTAGAGCACTCTGACTTGCTGTGTGCAGCTCCATGCCGGTTTTGCCTTCAGCCTTCCCACCACGGTGTGTCTAAAGTTAGCATGATGCTCTGGGGCCTGGAGCTGTGTTGTAATTAAAACTGTCCTCCTGGGTAGTTGGTTGCATACAGATCTCCTATGGCAGGTCCCTGATTAGAAATTTCATCTTGCTGCTGTGGTTCGAAACCATATATTTCCAAACAGGAAACCCTTGGGCGATCCATTTGGATTGGATTATGTATTTTGATGATGTATTTTTTTGAGTGCTGTTGTTTAATTATAAGTATATACAGTAGGAAAGATATTTCATTCATTGACTGTATGAAAACATTATCCGGTTTACATACTGTAGGGAGAGTTTTGACTTTACTTGGTAAAATATTGCTAGAATAGCTATGCCATGGCATTTAGTTAACTGAAAGGTTTAAAAATGAAAAGATTAATGCTGTTGCATGACATACAGTAGTGCAACATGTAAAAGTCAAGGGTAGGAATCTAGAAATTAGCAATTTGATACTTAAAGCATTCTAGTTTCACTAGTGACCTTCATAGAAAACAACATGCACAAAACTGATTTACTGCAAGAAGACCCACAATCATGCAAATATATATATATATATATATATATATATATATATATATTTGTTTTAAAGTACCTCTGATCTTGTTAAGCTAAATTGAAATTTTGAGTCTTATTGAGACATTTCCATGAAAAGCAGTGGAGAGGAGAGGAGTTTGTGAAAGTGGAAGTTGAAGATAAACCTGCTGCTGGCAGAGTCTCTGGTGGGAGATTCACACTACACTTGGGGTGATAAAAGAGAGTGGAAATGGAGCAGGGAAGGAAAGCGCAGAAATGAGGAAATGGAGCAGGGAGAAAAGAGCAGAAACGAGGAAAGTGCAAAAAGGAAAGGAGATGAGACGAGCGGGCAGGGGGCCTGATGAAGCACCAAACAACTCTCACTGGTACATTTTCTTTACTCTCCTGCTGTCTCTCATTTTAATCAGCCCCATGAAGTAATTCTCCATCCCTCTTTGCAGAATTCCTCTCATTCTGTTGGAGTTTATACTTACAGTCTTAATGCTTCCTTTATTCCCCTTTATCTCTCCTTTTCAGTGCTTCTGGTTGGATTTTATCCATACTCTTCCTCTGCTTTATATTGTCAAATATTATCTTTATATATCAAGTCATGAAAAGATAGAGGCACTAGACTAATATTAATCCATGTTGTCCTTATGTTCAATTCACAAAAGCTATCCAATATCATTAAACATTCAGACACAGTCCAAATTATTGTATCTTACATTTCTTTTCTCTGTACCCACTCAGACAATCAAGCCATCGGACATTGCCACTGTACGCACACTTGGTCGCCCCCCCCACCTCATCATGCGGATCATGGACTGCGTCCTGCTGCTCTTCCAGAGGCGTGTCAACACAGTGAAGATTGACCCAGAGAAGAACTGCAACACGCCGTCCTGGCAGGAGTCCCTAAAACTCATGACAGCTGGAAACTTCCTGGGCAGCCTGCAGGTACATTCTCTAATAATAAATGTATACACCTGAGATTGAAGAAAGGCATAGATGCTACAGAAGGCTTGCTCACATATGCCTTGTGATATGGGGGATATCCTTGGTAGCCTTCAGAATTATTTACCATAATATGAAACATGGAAAAAAAGGTAATATCATTGTACATGCATTACGGAAGGACCACCACCAGCTCCACATCACATGTGAAGGCTTATTCCCTGCACTTCCATAGAAATTATAAATTATAGTCTCTTCTGTTGTAAAATCAAATCATAAAACATAAGATTATACTATTATGTTGGTGGGTAATAGCATTCTTGCAGGAAAAAGGTAATTACATTCAATAATATCTTAGTATCTTAGTGTCCTGTTTCAAGATGCTACAAGTGTCTGTGTGTATGCAGCAGAATCACTGCCCTCACCTTGCAGTGAATTGTACACTTTTTATACTCACTTGTGTCTTACTCAATTTTTAATGGATAAAATTAGCTGCTGTTAAATGCATTATTTTTGATCAACAAAATTCGTAGTAGGCTGAATGCAAGGAGGCATAAATAAATCAGGATAATTAAATGTTTAAAATAGGTACAGTCAGTCAGATAACACTCCACAAATTACACTTTTACTCCCCTCTCATATTTATTTTTTTCTGTCTACCCATCTCTCTCACGTGTTGTCTGTTTACCTTGTGCACCTCTTTGTTTTTCCCAATCACCACAGCTCCACTTCTTTTTCTCTAATTTCATATAGTTGTACATTCTTTGTTTTTAAGTAACATATGCAGAATCCTGTTTTATGAGTAACATCTGTGCTAAACGTTTATATTCTTTGCATAATGACTGAAATAAGCATAGTCTTTTTTCATTCAAATTATCTGTTCTCACTCCCCCCTCCCACCACTTTTTTTTATCTCTCTCTCTCTCTCTCTCTCTCTCTCTCTCTCTCTGCCTCCCCTGCAGCAATTCCCCAAAGACACCATTAATGAGGAAATGGTGGAGCTGCTGCAGCCTTATTTTGACATGCCCGACTACAACATTGAAACAGCCAAGAGGGTGTGTGGCAATGTGGCCGGCCTTGCATCGTGGACAAAAGCTATGGCCTCCTTCTTCTCCATCAACAAGGAGGTCTTACCCTTGAAGGTAACATAGAGTGTAGTTGATCTGTAGTTGAGTAGACTCATTGACAGTTTCAGTTGTCACATCTCAACTTCAGTTACCCCCTACAAACACACACACTGTGATTCACCTGTCATCAGCAGCCCTCACACACACACACACACACACACACACACACACACACACACACACACACACACACACACACACACACAAACACACACCCTGGGTAAAGTCCATGGCCTCCCACTCTTCCACGCTGATGAATAAGGAACAATTATAGTGAGGGTTGTTTTTCTGCACAGCAGCCCCAGGCTACAAAAACAGCACAAACTGTCACTAATATGAGAATGAGAATTTATTCTGATATGAGAAGAATTTATTCATATTCCCAGATTTTGGCAGCAAAAATGGTTTAGCTGATGCTGTAGAATAGAAGTTTGAATTTTGAGACAGACAGAGAAAGAGCGAGAGAGAATTAGGCTTTTATCAATTGATCATGAGCATACAAAAGTAAAAATACTAAAACTGGGTGCATCTCAAGTCAAATTCCCAGGGCCTATTTAAATTTAATTTAATCGGAGTACAAACCCTGACTTGTATCTCCCGAGGCAGACAGCTTGTTCATGAAATGCATTGTACCAGTCACCATTCACAAAGTAGAGTCCTGAATTTGATAAAGATCAAATGCAAAAGAACGTATTAATTATTATCTTGAAATTTAGATCACCCTTTGAGGTTGAAATTAGAGTTTGTGTGTAAATTAACATCAAGGGAGTTATTTTAAGATCATAGCTTACTTGTCTTTACCTGATACTTTGGTCAGTGTTTTGTATGCTCTTTTGAATTTATTATTTTCTAATCAGGTTATAAGGATATAAGCTTGCATCAGCATTATCAAAAGATAAAATCTTACCAAGTCACACTAATGTAAAGATGTTAAATTAATGAACTTTTCAAACTTTCTTTTTTTACATTCAAGCTGAATCCGTTATTAATAAGCACAGCAACACACACACACACACACACACACACACACACACACACCCGCTCACACCCGCTCACACACCCACCCACCCACACACACACACACACACACACACACACACACACACACACACACACACACACACCCACTCCCCACACACACACACACACACACACACACACACACACACACACACACACACACACTCACACCCCACACACACACACACACACACACACACACAAACCTGCTTGCTTACTAAACCCAGTGATTTCATGCAAATGTCCCTGTTTCCTGCCAGTGCAGTCTGTGGATGTTGGATGCATGACAATCATTTAAAAGCTTCAACTTGCTGAATATACTTTTGGATGTGCTCACTAAAACGTGATGATCACCTCTGCTTACCCTTCTGTTACTGTGTTGTTTATTTCCTTCCCTCTTTGTGACCAGGACTCATTTTCCTGCTTATTTTGCCCTCGCCACACCTCATTTTCTCCATTTTCTCTGTCTGCACCTTTATTTCTCTCATGTAGTTTGTTGTTAAAATCCCCCATCTTGCTCCTTTCCTACTTTCCGAGTTTCCCTTATCTCCTCTCTCACTGACTTTCTCCCTCATTCTCTCATTTTCTCTGTTTCTCTCTTTCACACACATTCTGTTTTTCTCTTATTCACTACAACCTCTATGAGAACTCCCTGCCTCTCCTCTTTGATCCTGACCTTTTACTTTAGCGTGGAACAAATTGATTTTCTGGTTTCCAGCTCTGTGGTGGCTTTCCTTTAAGCTGGCCAGCCAGACTGCCAGACAGAGATACAGTTGGACAAACAGACAGACAGGCAGAAAGACAGGCAGGGATGGTCCTCTCAGATGTCAATAAATATTAAATGAATGCTCCAGACTTCCTCTTCCCAAGGCCACCCAAACACACTGAAATTCACACACACTTAGACATACTCACAACGTTTCTCTGAATCCCTGACTCTAAACCTCTTCCAATGCTTTCTCCACAGAGCCAGCTCTACACAGAAAATATCCTCTCTGCGTTTCCTCTGACGTCCTCAGACTCCCTTTCCTCCTCCCTTGCCCTTCTCATCACCCCTCTGCCCTGTTTATTTTCAGTTTCTCTCCATCTCCCCCATTTTTTTTGCAAATCTCTATTCTTGCAACTGGAGTTTGGCTCTTAAGGCTTTGAGTCCCTGTATCTGCACCTGTGACATGTCTTTACACGTCTAAATTTCCTTTTTCCTACCATTCACCCTCATATTTACTAAGTTTATGCTGTCCTAGCCCAAAGATAGCCGTGCAATATGTTTCAGGGTATTTTGTCCATCCATCCCATACTTGTGAACGTGATATCTCAGGAATGTCTTGAAGAGATTTCTTCAAACTTGGCACAAATGTCTATTTGGACTCAAGTATGAAGAGATTAGATTTTGGTGGTCAACAGTCAAAAGTCACTGTGACCACAACGTTATATTTACAAAGGGAAACAATGTAAAACCAGATGTCTCCAGACATCACCAGATGATGTAAAATTGTTATAGACTATACCTGGCCCAGTCCCTAGGTAGTTAGTGAATGCTTTAATACTATTTTCAACAAGTTACTACAAGATGAACAGTTATCAACCTGACATATTGAACAACAAAAGCAAGTTTGGAAGGTGCAAATTCGAGCCACCCTGACTGTCGTGACGTGTCGGTTGCAAACGAGCCAATTCAAAGAGCAGGCTCTTTTAAGTAAACGATGGGAGCCGGCTCCTGTCCTTGAGCCGTTTTTATTTATTTATTTTGTTTTGTGAAGTAATACAGGGCAGAATGATATGATAGGATACAGGGCAGATAAAAAAATTAACAAAAAGTTACACTTAGATAGTTGATGGTGGTTAGTTCATAGAGACCTAAAACGGTTGGCTGCTGCTGGTTTGCCCATTGCAATATATTTATTTTCATTATGTAATTTATTTATGATTATTTTTACTCTATACCAGTAATTTTGGTTTTATTTGTCCAGATGTCAGTGGTGGGCATTAAAGGGACATTGTGTAGGAATTTCTCCCATCTAGCGGTGAAATTGTATTTTGCATTCAAACGAATAGTACTCTGTAGTGCCTCGCGTTTTCAAATGCGTACTGCAAATACGGTAGCCGTTATGTACCAAGAAGCCTACCTGTCGAGGAGAAAGCAGGCAAATTCAGCATCTCTTTGATAGTCTTTCTCCTTCCTTAGCTCTTTCCACCTGGGAAAAGCTACCCCTATGTTTACCCTTGTTTTTTTAATTCTCCGGTCACGTTGCCTTTTTAATTCCCTTTTTCGCTTTTTTGGCGACGAGGATTCCTTCTGCTGTGGCTCGGCATAAGTATGATCCTCCATTATGAACTAAAGTGCAGTGCAGACTTTCAAATGTGCCGGGGCAGTGACAAGCGCCTCTCACTGATCTCCTTCTCCGTTATAGCTGGTCACGTGACGCTGGCTCCGAACGAAAATGCGTTGTGGATTAGCAAGACAGGTAGGCTAGTGCTTTATGTCCCTCTCGGCGATTATAGTTTTTCAAAATGGCGGAACGACATGGAAGCCTCCATGGACTTGCCCGTCCAATGTATATACAGATAAGAAATTCTTCGCTTACGAGGATAAGTCAGATCATTGGCAGAGGTAATTTTACACCAATGAGGACACATTTATGAATAAAGACATTGATTTTAGCTAATAAAATACTTAAAACACTACACAATGTCCCTTTAACAAAGCACATTTACTTGAGTCCTGTATTTATTACTTTTTTTTTCAGTACTTTACTTGTTTTGTTAGCGGTGTGTGTTTAAATAAAAATGTAAAATGTCAATGGCTGTCCTTTTTTTAAATTTCTATGCTTAAGTTTTCATAGGTGTTTCTATCTGCTTTGTGCAGCAGAGTGGTTCTACAAGCAAGTTGGGTGGTTTTAGAGAGTTACAAGGGTCTGCAAATGGAATGAAAACAATTGGATACAGCAATTTATTGATATTAGAAAATATCATTTTTACTTTTGAATACTTCAGTACAGAGGGTGTATTGAATAATTTAAGTGATATATGTGTACACATACAGGCCATAAATCAAAACAGTGCTAAATTTGGCAGAATTATAAAAGGTAAAAGTGGTAAAATAAAGAGCCGTTTGGGAGCCGAAAGAGCCGGCTCTTCTTGGTGAGCTGAGCCAAATGATCTGGCTCACTAAAAAGAACCGGAATTCCCATCACTACCTGACTGTCAGGCATCCCAAGCTTTTATAGTTTCAGTTCCCTGAGTTGCATTCTCAATTCGATCAGGATCTTCAGCTCATCAGGCAGGAAGTAGGAAAGGTGAAAATGGCCCATGCCTCACCAACTGGAGCCAGTTGTGCACAGGCAACCACACGTCCTACTTAGCATACACAAAACTCTACAAGAGGGGTGAACACAACAGCTGAGTAATGACTTGTCCTTTTTTTTTTAGCAATTATTCAACACCATAACTCGAGACAGAAAGAGATTGTGACCATATTTCACAGTTGGTTGGATGCTGAATTAGTGAAACTTTTGACTTAAAGGTCACACTCCTAAATTGCACATTCCCTGAACAATATGTAGCACATTCCTGCAAACTGTACAGCTCTTCATTTATTTAAACAATGGTTATATTGTACTTATTGTCTTTCTATTTATATTTGCATATATTCTCTTTTTATCTGTTACTGTTTCTATTCTTTATTTCTATTCTCTATGTTTACTGTAATGCACCAATTTACCAAGGCAAATTCCTTATATGTAAAATCCTACTTGGCAATAAACCTGATTCTGAGTTCAAAGATTATTGTGACCTCAAAATAGTTTTTTAGCAATAATTAGTTACTACAGAGAGGATCATTGGTGCCAACCTGCCCTCCATTCAGGACCTTTACCTGTCCAGAGTCAGGAAACGGGCAGGTAACATCACTGCAGATCCATCTCAACCTGGACACAACCTGTTCCAACTCCTCCCCTCTGGTAGGCGCTACAGAGCACTGTATGCCAAAACAAACCGACACAGGAACGGTTTCTACCCACAGACCATCACCCTGAGCAACAGCTAACTGCCATGTACAATAACCCTAGGACTCTTAATGAAACCATTCATTCTTATTTTCCATTGCTGAAAATGCAGTTTCTATGCATACTTTATATACTGTCATATCCACATACCTCATGTACATAAAGATACCTGCATGTAAAATATTTATTTCAGCATCCTTTGCACTCTGCAGCATTGCACTATTGTCTACTGTCTACAAATGTTTGTTTATAGATGTATAACTGCACATATAAGTCTTTTTTTGTTGAACTGTTTATTTATGCTGTTAGCCTGTGTTTATTCATTGAGAGCAACATAAAAAAGGAGTCAAATACCTTGTATATGCACACATACCTGGCCATTAAAAGTGATTCTGATTCCTGTCCTGTTTGGTGGCCGATCCAAACCAGACAGTGATTTTTTTATATAATAATCCTTCTATAATAATCCTTAATTCTTTAGTTTAGAATATAGAAAGAACTGTCCCAGTTCTTCTCCACAACAAAACACCAATGCCTACCACCTTTTCTCTCCTGTTTTTCTGTCAAATCCTCCCCACCTTCACCTCATCTGGTCTATCTTCTCTTTCATCCTATGTCTGTCCCTGTTTCTTACCCTTCCAACCAGAGAACTGAGTATGACCTCTAAAGGCTTTGTATGTGTAATGAATACATCACAGATCTCTCTGTCTTTCTTCCTTTCCTTTTAGGCTAACCTAGCAGTGCAGCAGAATCGTCTGGCCATAGCTAACGTGGACCTTCAGAAGGCGCAGGCTGAGCTGGATGCCAAGCAGGCAGAGCTGGATGTGGTACAGGCGGAGTATGAGAAGGCCATGATGGAGAAACAGGTCAATAGCTTTACTTTACTTTAATTGTGTTACCTCGAAACACAAGTATAAATCAGTTTACCACACAAAAAGAGAGCAGTGTGTGCTGAAAAAACATTTGAAACAACAACTGGATCATGTGATATAAAGCAGATGTTTAAGGCTTAAGGCTAATTAATGAACATGGATAACATTATACAATCAGACATCTGGTGTTAGTCTGTTCTACTGAAACCTGTTATATAATGGGGAATTACAATATCATTTCTTCTTAGGTGAGTTTTAATCGCACATGCTATTGCACTGCTAAGTCTCTAAATCCAAACTGGTGATCCCATTTTTTTCATAGTTAAAAGTGAAATATGGTGGAAAATGAAATATAAAATGAGATTGAGAAATAATGTGGTGGCCTTATTTCAGCTAAACCAAATCTATAATTAGTATATTTTTCTAAATTTATGTTGGAAGAAAGGTTTCACTAGGCTTTAACTTTCTATTGATATTTTAACATCAACATTATGATATTACAGTGTTTTCTAGTTTTTTATCGAATAAGCTACCTTATTCGTTAAAATAGATAATGAGCCTATAAACTGGAATCACACACACAATAAAAATAGAAAATGACTCAACCTGAGTTAGGCCACTTTTTAAATGAGTGTAACTATACTGTTTGTGTGTGTGCAGTTTGTGTAAGACTGTCTGCTTTGTGTGTGTGTGTGTGTGTGTGTGTGTGTGTGTGTGTGTGTGTGTGTGTGTCTGTGTCTGTGTCTGTGTCTGTGTGTGTGTGTGTGTGTGTGTGTGTGTGTGTGTGTGTTTTTCTTCATCAGTACTCTCTGTTCTGTGATAACAGCATGTAAATGGAACAGTATGTGCACCAACACTCTCTGATTAGGAAATCTGGACAGCCCAAGTTGACTCTTTTTATAATTTTGTGATTAAGATGCAGAGCTGTTCATCTCCAAGGGCTAAAAGTAAGATTGAAGGGCTTGCTGCAGAATCGTTCAACACTGTTGACTTTGATATGCTTTTTAATTAAGAGAATGCCTATACCAGGCAGTCTTTATTGATGAAACAGACATTATTACTGTTGGGCACACAACCCTCATTATTGCCTGTGAGCAGCTGACAAAAGGATAAGTGTGACAAAAGGTGCTGTTGACCTCTTACTATATTTTTAAAAAGAAAAGCTCCTTTGGGCAGTCACATAGGATAAACATGCTGACAGGAAAATCCAAATAAATCCATCCATCCATTGGTTGTCGTGGAGAAAACCAACACGATGATAAAGAAAATGTGAAATTATATTTGTCAGTTTTATACCAGTGATCCTATGTTGAGTCCTATTGTACTGGGATTAGAAAGGATCTAAAGTCACAAAGGACTTCATTATTTCAGAACTATACTATATACTATTATATGAACAGTCTTTGTCCATATCAACAGATTTATACACTGTAAATACACACACAGAGAATATACAGAGAATAAATGGTCAAATAGGAGTTTGATGGATGGATTGATGAAGAGACAGCTGTAAGGACAGACTGGGAGGCCAAACAGACACATCAGCCTACTGACCTGATTGTCTGCCCTTCCTTTCCATCAGACACTGCTGGAGGATGCTGAGCGCTGCAGACACAAGATGCAGACGGCATCCAGTCTCATCAGCGGTCTGGCTGGGGAGAAGGAGAGATGGACAGAGCAGAGCAAAGAGTTTGCTGCCCAAACCAAACGCCTTGTTGGTGGGTTACAAAGCAGGCTTCAAGAGAGAAATGTCTCTGCAATTTAATAATAATAATGAATGCCCTCTCATGAATAACAATGAGTTGTTTGTTTGATGTTGTGGAGCATTGTTTGAATCAATAATGTATGAATTTATACCATTTTGGTTAGATGATTAAACAAATAACTCTTGAATTACTAGCCTACTGTAAATGCAGAATGCCATTAATGCATACTAATACTTCTAATTACCAACAATGTGGTCAAAATGACATGCCATTTAATTCCTAATGTACAGCTAACATAATAATATTTCTCCACTACTTTTACGTTTTATTGCAACAAAACCTGCCACAGCATGGACCATTTTCTGATTGTGCTGGCATTACTCTTCAAGACCTTTTTTTTTATATTTAATAAGCGGTATTTAAGTGTTGCATGCACTCCTAGCAACACCTTTGTAATCTTGTTCCAGGTGACGTTCTTCTGGCCACAGCCTTCCTCTCTTACTCTGGCCCCTTCAATCAGGAGTTCCGTAACCTTCTACTTAGTGACTGGCAGCGGGAGTTGAAGCAGCGTCGTATTCCATTTGGCAACAACCTTAATCTGACCGAGCTGCTCATTGACGCACCCACCGTTAGCGAGTGGAACCTACAGGTCAGTGATCTATTTTGGTAACTACTGCCAACCAAATCAGCTGTTTTAGTGCATACTGATGCAGTGTAAACGGTATGTGATATTTGTATACTGTATATTGTTTATCTACTTTCTAGGTACTTGTTTTGCAAGTTGTTTTTCATCAGCTTTTACCAGAAAAAACTGCTTTGAAAATGTCTGGACTTAAAGAAATGTGACCTTTTCTCTTCAAAACATAGTTTCTTTCTTCTATTTTCTATGAAGACTTTATATTGGAGTTGCCTGACTTTTTGTTAGTTAGTTAATTATTAATAATTTACATCATTCTTTGCAGTATGTATGTAGCTATATTTTGTTTTTCTGCAATCAAATACTGAATAACAAAACAGAATTAGTTAAATGAAGCAGAATCCTACTAAAAACATAATTAATTAGCTGGCATCTGTTTGAATAAACATCATGACCGAAACTTAACCAGTGATTTGTCTTCCATCTTACAGGGGCTCCCTAATGATGACCTGTCTATTCAGAATGGCATCATTGTCACCAAAGCCGCCCGCTTCCCCCTCCTTGTTGACCCCCAGACGCAGGGAAAAATCTGGATTAAGAACAAAGAGGCTAGGAATGAGCTGCAGGTTTGGGATTTTTTTAAATCTGTACATCTTTTAAGGGACGAAGAGGGTGTACCATTTCATAACATTACATAAGACCAACAACATTCTGGTGGGTCTATCGGATATCACATATGTATATCACAGTGAGTCAAGTTATTGATTTTCAGACTTTTCATTTTCATAGTTCTGTCATTATCTTATTATCTAATAATTCAAATTTACTTTTTATACCTCTATTTCTAAGCACCATACCCATTGAACAGTGCATTTTTTCCCTTACTCCTGTGCCAGTTTTTGTAGTGTGAGATTTAGAGCGTTTTAAAATCTTTTCATCATTTGAAAGAATAGTTCTAGATGCTCAGCTCTTGCACTGTAGTGTTTGCCCTTTTCGTTGTCCAACATGCTTTTCCTTTTTTTACAGCGCCTTGAAAAAGTACTGTAGAATTCTGCAGGCGTAATAAGACCAGCCAAGGTCACTGGCCCTGTTAAGGGCAATCTCTGATCTGAGTGAATGCATTCTGCAATCGTATTATGAGTGTCCTGAAGATGCATTTCCTGAAGCAGTGGTTTTAAACCCTTTCTACAAGTGACCTCATCAAACCAACTGTATTTATTTTATAAGGTTTTCTAAAAATGGCTCATCTTAAAAAGTGATGTGTTTTTAGTTTGACTAGTCACATTTCTCAGACAGAGCTTGGCCTTTGTAGCTTAGGAGGAATGAGGGAGAACTAAAATGTGTGTCTCCTTCATTTCTCACTGTCTGACTTATAAATTTGCTCATCAGTCTATTGGAAACAATGTGATGGCTGCTGAGGTCAGTTAGTAGGTGATCACATAATAACATCAAAACACTGTTTCTGTGTTACAGAGAATTTTTAAGGTTTGATCCCATTAAAATCTAACACTTGTGAAAAGACACCAAAAAATGTCCAGCATGTATAGAAATGAATGCTTCCAGCTGTCAAATGCATTGCATTTTTATGTGATTCAATCATCATTTTTTATATCCATATATTAATAAAGGTCCTATATTCTGATCCCAGATCACCTCACTGAACCATAAGTACTTCAAGAACCACCTGGAAGACAGTTTGTCTCTTGGACGCCCCCTTTTGATCGAAGATGTAGGGGAAGAGTTGGACCCTGCACTTGACAACATCCTCGAAAAAAACTTCATCAAAACCGGGTCCACTTACAAGGTAACATGGCAGAAAGAAACCTCATGAGACCCTCGTGTCCCAGATTTTTTTTTCTTGGTTAGAAAGGTGTGAAATGGGCAGGTGTGTTTCGAGCACTGGTGGGAGGCATGATGGGACTTGGCCAGGTCCCACTTGCCATGCCAACTGTCACACATGTACTGCTACAGGTTGGTTAGCTCAGACAGGGGAAAGCAAGCCCAGTCACTGGGTAACAATATAGGAGGTTGAGAGATTTCTTCAACTGTGCCAGCTGGAGCACCTGCCCCGAATCATGTTAATTGTCTTGGGACAGGTTTTTATTGTGTGCTGTGTGAGTGACCAGAAGTAATTCCTTCCTGTTTCTTTGGGTCTGTGGCACATTGAATTTCTTAATTTTCCACTTTCATTTAATTATTTGTGTTAATATAGAAGTTGAGCATCACCAGCTCTTGTAAAAGTGTATTAGATTGTGGCAAATTGGAGGTCTTTTGACTTTGAATCAGCATTGAGAGTTGCTGATTTTTTTAAGCAGCTGCATGTGAGATGAGAAGACCACCTAAATATCCAGGAAAACTCTTTAATTATGAATTAATTTAATTTAATTAGCACTTAAATTAATTTCAAATTAAATCTAATAGACAAACAAAATTATCCTGCATTTAATATCTGTACTTGAACTTGTTTCTACCATCGCAAGTCAAATGAATGAGTTCATAATGAGTGTCCGTCCCATTAAAAAAAATTACAGTGTACTTGTATAGAGGGTCTCACTTCAGAGATTTTGTGCCTCTACCCTACTAGATATTTTTTTCTTGTGCTCTTAATATTTTCAGCTAGATGTTGAAAAATAGTAGTAAATAGTGTCTCAGCATCCTAGTATCCTGCAATGTACTGTTGGAGTTACTTTAAATTTTGATTGTCATCCAATTGTCATCCAGATAGCCATGAACTTAAGTTACTGTGCTGTACATCACAACAAGAATGGGTTTTAAAACTTGTCATTGTGATCCCTTTCTCACACACAGAAAAAATGAAATCATACAGAATGTAAGAAGTTGCGAGAAAGAGGCAGAGTGAAAGTTTGCTTCTAGGCATTTCTCTCTCTCTCTCATTATCGCCTCTCAACTCCTGGCTCTGGCTGATGGTGGTTATTCAGCAGCTGACACTGCAGCTGCCTCCCCTCTCTCTCACACACACACACACACACACACACACACACACACACACACATCAGACATTCAGTACCATATAAATGCAGAAAAACATGCACACGCATTCTCACCTTAAAGTGATTACAAGAAAGCGCATGTTACATGCAGCCAACACATTCAATCAGAAGTCTCTCAGCTACCTAATGAGAGGCCTGATTAGAGGTGTCTACACACTTACGCCCACCCTCTCCTGAAAAGCTTTAATTTCTATTAATATCCTGGTGTGAGGAGGAAGTGAAGGTGTCTGCGTCCGACAGCTCCAGGGACAAACCGGCAGATGGATAATTAGAAGTTATATTGCCATGAGTAATTAAATGCTGATCAGAGCAAACACAAGCACACATTCATCCACATGTACAGACATTTTCTTACCTAAACACACACAAGAAATGTTTCTGAGCAGCTGAATCTGTCTTTATCACATTTTAGTATGGCCCATTTTCAATGACATCTGCTTAATTTCATGACAAATGTGCAGTTATGGGTTATGTTTTTGTATTCTTGAAGTGGTTCAGGAAAGATCTGGCTAAATAATCAGCACAACTTGTTTCCTACTTGTAAATTTGCTTTTGATATATGTGTATAGTTATTTTGTGATTCCGACTTTGTGCTCTCTATTTGGCATTGTGTTATATATGTTATATAATTCACATGCTGATGGATATTGAGAATGTGTCTTTCCCTACCGCTATCTTGCTTTCTACAGGTGAAAGTGGGTGACAAAGAGGTTGATGTGATGAAGGGCTTCAGGCTGTATGTGACCACCAAGCTGCCTAACCCGGCTTACACCCCTGAGATCAGTGCACGCACCTCCATCATTGACTTCACAGTCACCATGAGAGGACTAGAGGACCAGCTGCTGGGCAGAGTCATCCTCACAGAAAAACAGGTAGAGTTATGCAGGCATTATAGCCACTGTATACATATTTAAACATAAATTAATTTATGCTCTGCACTATTACGTCATTGCCAATTGAAATTCAGTACGTTTCCTTAGAAAGAAAATAGCCTCAGGCTTGATGCAAATTGTTTAGATCTTTATAGTTCCTTGAAAAAACTTTGGAGACCCTTTAAATACAGGCTCCAAACACCTCCCCTTACTGTGTACCTAATTTCCCCTCTCTAGCAAGCACAAACAGTGTGACAACATAACTGGGAGGTTATTATCACCTTTTGAATGTAGAAAACAGCACTCATTACACAGACACAGACAGTGTGAAGAAACAACCACACAACCAAAAAGAGTGTATATATGGACCAATACCAAATATACACACAAAGACAGTCACATGTAAAGTGTCAGGGACTTGATGAAATGTATTATAAATGCACCCAATGATTGTTACGCATTGATTGTGACAGTGAAAAGACTGGTGCTGCTGTAGGAAGGCCATTGTCCATCCAGTAATGGCTGGTCATAAGATGAAGGATTTATGCTAGCTGGGCAAAAGTGGTTTGTTATCTGTGTACTCATGGATTTAATCATAATGGGAGCTGAATCTAAAATGTGCATCTTCACAGATCATTCAGCATTTACAAGACCAACAATGTGGTCAAAATAATGCATTTGCAGTTATATGAATTAATCATTCAGAGGCTCCCCTCAGTAAAATGCTCATGAGCCTTAAAGCCATCAAAGATGAACCCATTAACACACAATGTAAAAATGCTTTTCAGTCCCTTCATGTTCAAGTCACAGGCTGTTGTCTTGACCATATCAATCTTTACAGTGTAAGCTTACTTAAGAGTTGTAATCCAACACATGGTTTCAGAGAAGCTTACATTTCCCATGGGTTTGCTGTGGGTGAATGAGGTTTTGGATCGTTGGTTGGATTGTTGTTGGAGGAGTACAGTCCATTTAATCCATGGAGTGCCAGACTGACATTCAGGGCAGGGACACTGCATGTTACTGTGGTGTTGCTACCTGAGTACCAAAATATGGTATTTTCTCTACCCTCACTTTCTTATTACGGTATTAGATTTTAGTATTATTTCCTCAGTATATCAAGAGCAATTAGAGTCATAAAAACCTTCTAGACATAGTGGCTTTTAGGACAGTATGCTTTTAATCTGCAGTCCCAGCAAAATAATTAATTAAAAAATATGAGTCAGTGTGACAGTAGTGGTAACTTATGACTGCTTTTACCCAGCTAATAGCAGCATATAAAAGATGGCTGTGTCAGTCAGTCCATCTGGCCATAATACCCAGACTGCCATGAAATCTGGTCTGGATAATTAGATAAATCCTACATGTACTTTACTTTCGTCTTGCCTACTGTCAGGCCAAAATGTCAACTTCCACTATCTCATAATCTAAAAAGCATTTCATTTGCTGATCATATTCATGCTCCCCAGGAGAAAAACCCTTTTGATTTTAATGATCTGTTAAAATATGTAGCTAGCACCATGCTACAGCTTTATAACCTGTATATGTGTGTGTGTGTGTGTGTGTGTGTGTGTGTGTGTGTGTGTGTGTTACCTGTGCTTTTATGACACCAGGAACTGGAGAAGGAGAGAACAGACCTCTTGGAAGATGTGACATCTAACAAGAGAAAGATGAAGGAACTAGAGGACAATCTCCTCTACCGACTGACCAGCACTCAGGCAAGGAAATAAATCTACTATGATATGTCAGAACTTTTTGAATTATGAGAGATCTGGGCATGTGATAATAATCAGTGCAGATACCGCAACAGGGTTAGGAGCAACGTTTTTATGTTATATTTTTTAAGTTCTTAAACCAGCTTCTCTGTTTCCTGGTCCTTGCTTTAAAATAGACTGACATTTGCTGGCAAATATGTTCATCTGGAGTTCATTAGAATGTTGGCTATTGCATTTGTTTCTAATAAAGAAAGTTGAAAAATGAAGTCACCCAATGGAAGAATAATAGAAAAACTTCTGTCCCAGCTATTTCTCAAATTATGGAATCCATTACCATAGTAATTCCATGGGTTTCTGACTTATTTAGACAAATATGTCTCTTTTTAGGGTTCACTGGTGGATGATGAGAGTCTGATTCTTGTCCTTGGCAACACCAAACGCACAGCTGAAGAGGTCACTCAGAAACTACAGATTGCTGCGGAGACTGAGATCCAGATCAATGCTGCCAGAGAGGAGTACCGACCTGGTAGGTCATGACAACTGGCTCAAAGACAGAATCCACACTTAAATTTACTCGCTCACAGCGTGCCTGCCAAGTTCAGCTTCAATCACACGAAACAGATTCATTTTCAGTTTATAATTCAGCAATGACAAACATAGACACACTCCAAGAGAAAATTTGCTCACTACACACATCCCTATAAAACAGATTTAGTTCATCATAAAAAGTGTCCGTGTCAGTCTGTGCAACATATTTCAAAGTAAACATCAGTAATTCAATAATTATTTTTCACAAAATAATTATTTATATTCTACAGGCCAATATTTTTACTTATTGTTTGTGTTTGTGTGTGTTTTCAGTGGCCACCAGGGGCAGTATCCTGTACTTCCTGATCACAGAAATGAGTATGGTGAATGTCATGTATCAGACCTCTCTGAGACAGTTCCTGGGACTTTTTGACCTTTCTCTGGCCAGGTGAGAATACTGCATTTACTACTGTTTGTAATTAATTGGTTTCTTGTTGTGGAGAGTAGAGTTTACCAATAATGCCTTTTTTTTTATATTGAATACACACAAAGTCATACGTGCCGACAGCAAGTGACCCTATGCAACTCCATGTCAGCCTTTGTCTGCTGGCCTGCAAATGTTGCTCTTCTCATTGTTATTTGTAAAGTCGCAGAGGGGGATTTGTTTGGGTTATTGGCATCGTCAGTTAATGCTGCTGGAGCACTTGGTGCACTTTCTAGGCGACTTAATCTGATTAAAATGCAGACATCTGCAATGCTATGTCAGCCTTTCCCAAAATATGGGTTTCCAAGGAGGGCTAAACAATATTACATGTACTTCAACCAGCGCATGTTGTATAATTCAAGTGTCTTAAAGCCAGACAGTTCCAATCTGTGGCCTAAAAACTACCTCATCGTGTCTTCATTATTTTTCTACTTGTTCCACATTTCCATACAGTGACACCAGCAGGAAAGATCTACTGCCATTTGTTGTCAGATATTTTATAATTGTAATTGGAGCGCATTTGAACAGCATGATAACTTTTCAACTTTCATATCATATTTCAATATTGCTCCTCACTTGTAATTGTCTGCAGTACATATGTTAGTATGTACTAGGATGGAGAGAGTTAATGTTGTCTTGTAGCCTCTAGTACACATGCAGCTGAAAACTAAAAGGAATTATTTTCAGCTTATGTTAAAGGTGGAAGCTACTGAGTCATTGTTGAGACTTCAGGTTGAACTGTAATTTAACTGGGATATTTTGTTTTTGAAATACTGCATTGTTGTTTATATAGTGCAAAAAGTGCCTGAGGCAAACATCAAATACAGTGACAGTGCATTTTAAGCAGCAATCCATTGATTTGCCAGCTCAAATAATTTCTCTCCAAATCATACAACTCAATTTGTCAGCGCTTCTAATTTACTTAATGGCTAGAAGAAGCTTTCGCATAATTGTTACCAAGAAAAAAAAAAAGTCAATAAACTAAAAACAGATGAGCTCTGATCTCTACTCTACATTTGAGTTCATATTAAATATAAATTTGAAATTCTACTTTTTACAGGTCCTCCAAAAGTCCAATCACCAGCAAACGCATCGCCAACATCATAGAGTTTATGACCTTTGAGGTGTATAAGTATGCAGCACGGGGCCTGTATGAGGAGCACAAGTTCCTCTTCACTTTGCTGTTGACACTGAAGATTGACATGCAGAGCAACAGGGTCAAACATGAGGAGTTCCTCACACTCATTAAAGGTAAGAAGAAAATGTGAACTGTGAGCTGGTGACTGTTTGCTTCGCTTTCATCTCCATATCTAGTAAAGTTATTTAAAGCTAAAGTCACCCTGACCCTGAATTTATGAAACCCAAAAGATCCCTCAAATCCTAAAATTTCCCTCAAATGCAATAGTGTGTGAGTTTAAAAACGTCTGAGCTGTGAAAACATTTCTGAATATTAGGATATTAGAAGCTATTAGGCACTGAAACTAGATCAAGTACTGTATATTTCAAATGTAAGTATTATTATTTACATAAGTGTTGAGTTGATGTAAAGTCAGCAGTAATATTCAGAAAAGGAAAAGTTTCCAGGAACGCATGTTTTTCTGTCCCTTTGATCCTTCACCTTTCATGTTTTTGTCTGTTATGTCTCATCTTCTAAAACTGTTTTGTTGTGTCAGTACCTAGAATGTATAGCCAAAGAAATACAGTACATACACTGGCATACTAGATAGCTGTCTCCACTGAGACTGAGACATTCAAATCTTAACATAAAAAGAAGAGAAGTGAAATGTTGGCGTACAGCTATGGCTCACCTCAAAACAAACTCCAGGCTCTAAAATTGGACCAAATATATTTTTTGTTTGCTGTTTTTATTCATTATTTACTTAGCGGGGATAGATTTTTTTAAAGCTCAACTCAAGGTTTACACACATTTCAAACATATTAATATTGTAGCAGTTCACTGAATCAGAGATATGGAATGCTCGTGACCACAGGGATAAAAGCCAGCTATGGCAACTGGCATGGCCATAACAGACAGTCTGCTGCTTGCATGCAGCTTCACCATCTGTCAGCTCTGACCTGCTGAACATGGACTCACAGAATGACTTTTGTGTACATATCTGGAGGTTGTGTTTGTACACGTTTGCATGTGTTTGAAACATTTAACATTCTATATTCTTGTTATACACACACATTTTTACTTTAGGTTTTCCTGTTTGTGTGTATGTGCACATACACGTTTATGTATTTTGGTGTTTGTTTGTGTGTGTGTGTGTGTGTGTGTGTGTGTGTGTGTGTGTGTCTTCCAGGAGGTGCATCTCTGGACCTAAAGGCCTGCCCTCAAAAACCAGCTAAATGGATCCTTGACATGACCTGGCTCAACCTTGTGGAGCTCAGCAAACTGTGGCAGTTCTCTGATATACTGGATCAGGTACAACACACACACACACACACACACACACACACACACACACACACACACACACACACACACACACACACACACACACACACACACACACACAACTTGATCAACTTAGGTGTGCCCTGACAGGTGTATGACACCTTTCTTTAGCTGAGAGACTTTTTTTTATCTATTAAGTCTGCAGATAATGGTGCTCATCTGTTTCACACACACACACACACACACACACACACACACACACACACACACACACACACACACACACACACACACACACACACTGGATGCTTATTAAATTTTTTTCACAGTTCTCCTTTGCTCTAGTAAGCATGTCAATATCAGTCTCATCATGTCTCGCTTCATCTCTCCTTTTTACATCAACACACAAACACACACAAACACAAACACTCATCACAACTGACTGTCACTCACCCACAAATACACACACCCTTGGGGGTGACTGACAGCTTGGTGGCTTCCATGGGGGGTAGAGCTCAGTGCTGTGTGAAATGAGCTTAGTTTGGAGAAACTTCCAATCAATTACTTTTGGCTGAGCATGTAAGCACACACACAGATGTATACGTGTGTGTATCCTTGTATTCCTTCACATACACAAATACACATATGTATTTTTGTGTTGATAATTAACAGGGAGAGGTGGATTAACAGTTCTTTGTGCAATGAAATCAGTCTGAGGGGAACAAGGCGCGGACAGGATTGTGATGTCAGTCTTTCCCAGAATAGAGAGACAAAACCAACTGAGCCCCCTCTTGACTGTCTTCACACAGGACACAGATGCACCTTATTTCACATATGAAACACACAAACATATTTATTAAGCAGCCTTTAGCACTTTAGCCTCATGGTTTAAGAAGTTCATCCAAACCCTGAGACTGGCTCAAAAAATGTGCATGTCGGACGGGAATGCATAATCGACAACTACTGTTAATGTGCTCTTCAGCAAAAGCACTGAACCCCTTACATTCTTAAGTGGAGCTGCTCAGTGACTAATAGACACAAAGAAGCAGCTCTCAGTTGTGAATGTGTTCGACTATATGAATGAGCTGCAGGTGGTTGCTTCACTGTCCTGAATAAATACTCGGTTAGGAAGACACTTGACTTCAAAATGATCCACAGAGCCATTCACTCTCTTTACATTAAAACTTAAAGCTCAGTAGATATTATGCTCTCTAGAAGGCAAATCATTTCTTAAAAATCACGTAAATAGGAAACTTAGTTGTTGTTTTTATTTTTTTATAAAGATTTTAGACCTGATTGACACAGCTACATTTTGGTTGAAGAGTTTTTGCAAGTTTTGTCCATGTATCTGATTTGGCTGGGTTTCTAACAGGGTTTTACATATGCACAGGGACCTGTCAGAGACTTCAGACAGGGAAGGTATAGTCTATGACATCAGAAACATTACTCATAGCGGTATCCAAAATAACTTTTTAACTTAAAAAATGACACGCACACAATACAGAAAAACAGTGGGCTCTTTCCCTACAAGGCTTGTCGTGTCAAATACAAAAAAGAAACACGTACATACATCACATACACACTTAAAATATGCCAGGAATAGAAAAATGTGGTCGAGGGTAAATCTGATTACTGACCAGCATGTTATGCATACCTGTTATACGGTTACTGTGTTATTGTGGTGCATGTACTGTAAACACAATCTCTGATTTCCTGCTTTAACCTGATTTCTCCTACTAACCTGGTTTCCTGTGTGCATGTATACACCGTGATCAACAGGCTCTGTGATGTGACAGTATATTTGCATATGTGCGATCAAGCGTTTACATCGCACATGGTGTTTTCATGGATTCAGTACAGTATGACAAGTGTCAATCCAGAACCTTGATAATCATCTGAGTTACGCGATGTGTTACAGGATGTGTGTCACTCTGTGTTTGCTGTGAAATGATTAGGAGTTTCTTCCGTATTTAAGACATATTATGTATGTCAATGCATTGGCATAGAGGACATTGTTTACATAGTATGTATGTGTTTGGTATTTTCACTGTCTTTGTGTTCCTGAATCAGAGCTGTTTACACATTTCTTTCAGATAAGTCGCAACGAGAAACAGTGGAAGTCCTGGTTTGATAAGGAGGCCCCGGAGGAAGAGGTGGTCCCAAACTCCTACGACCAGGCTCTTGACTGTTTTAGACGCCTGCTCCTCATACGCTGCTGGTGTCCCGACAGGACCATTGCGCAGGTTAGAGACAGACCTGTTTGTATGTGCGGTTACAGTGTTCGGATACAAAGACCCGGTGGCTTAAAACCAATTTTTTGTTTTCTAATCAGCTTTTTTACAGTACATTTGTTTCCACTTTTGTAATGCACAGTAGGGTAAGTCCAAGTCCCACACTTGCTAGGTTCCATGATAATGCATTTGCAACAGTATGATGCAGTTACACTCAAGTTCAAATGATTGAATTACTCTGAAAGAAATAGAGCAGAGTTGCCTAAAGCAGCATATTCATCATTAATTGCTGCGTTAAGGCTGGAAAAGAGATGCTGGTTTACTTCAAAAACACACTTGTATTAATGAGACTGGGTTCAGTAAAACGTAAAACAAAGAAACAGTCTAAAAATCTCCTAATCTACTGTAATATCTCCCTCGGCCAAGTCTTTCCTTGAAGGGAAAAGTGGAATGCATTTAGTAAAACATCTCTCTGAAGCTCACTGAGCCTGAATATCTACAATGGCTAATGGACATTCACTTCTTACTGATGGGTAGCTTTTTGGTCCACTGCAGACGAGCCTGGAGTGGAATTTATTTAGCTGCACTCGCAAACAGTCCAGCAGTTGGCCTTGTCTGACCTCTGGCAGCAGTCTTTACTGTTGACTGAAAAGAGTAATCTAGTAAAAAAAAAAGTGAACTATTCACTCAGTCCTCAGCCTTCCAGAAAGTCAATTTATTCCAAATGTTTGTGTTTTAGCATTTTGCGTTACGAAGCAGTAAACAAAATGCTTCTCCTCTAGGCCCGTAAATACATAATGGACGCAATGGGGGAGAAGTACACCGAAGGGGTCATTCTTGACTTGGAGAAGATGTGGGAGGAATCAGACCCACGAACACCTCTCATCTGCTTCCTGTCAATGGGCTCAGATCCGACCGACTCCATCATCGCTCTGGGGAAGAGGCTAAAGTTCGAGACCAGATATGTCTCCATGGGACAAGGACAAGAGGTCCACGCCCGCAAGCTTCTGCAGCAGACCATGGCTAATGTGAGTCAGGGGTGTGAGGTTACTGCTATTTTTGCATCATTTGATGAAGCAGCAGACCAGTTTCATGCAATATGTTGAACTCGACAGCGCTCAAGGTGCTCTGTCTCTGAAAAATGTGTTTTTAAAATGTCTTTTAAGCTCTCTGATCGCTAACAGATAGACCAACCTATGCAGAGTTATCATCAATTTTCTGTCCTTGATATGGATGATAACCATTGCTCTTCCTATTTGTCCCCAGGGTGGCTGGGCCTTACTCCAGAACTGCCACCTGGGTCTGGACTTTATGGACGAGCTAATGGACACTGTGACAGAGACAGACTTTGTCCACGACAGCTTCCGCCTTTGGATGACCACAGAGGTCCACAGACACTTCCCCATCACCCTTCTGCAGATGTCAATCAAGTTCACCAACGAACCACCACAGGGCCTCAAGGCGGGGCTTAAGAGGACCTATGGAGGTGTGTCCAGTCTGGTTCAGTTTATAAGTAAAACTAAATTAGTTAAAAGTCCAGAATTTGTAATCTATCTCTTTACAGAACAAGGTGAGAGTGGTGAGACTGTAGTAGGAATACAAATGCACACACTCTTTCCTGTATGACGACAATATCTGTCTGAAAACGTTGCAAGACATAAACATGGCGGAAATAAAGCAAAAAGTCAACGGACTGATCCTCAGTTTATCATAACACAGAGATCAGATGTGTGTGTCTGTTTGAGTAAGATAGAAGAAATAACACAATGATGAGCATACAGAATAGGGTGTTTTATCATTCTTGATGTGTACACGTGTAAACAATTTGTGGATGCTCACACATACCCACTCACACATGTAGACCTTCAGTAAGTCGTGTAATCAATAACTAAATGGATTTGTATATATTGTAGGGTAAAGGCAGCACCCAAGTACCAAAAGCCTGTAAGGCTCATGAAATTTTAAACTAGCCTTAAAGAGAGAATAAGATAAGATTATTTAATATGTATAAACCAGCTGTCTCTCCTTGGTTTATATGGAAAAAGGATATGTAAGGTTCCTGAACGGCAATCAAAAGTCTCACATTTATCATTTATCTTGTCTCAAGGCCTAGCTGCAATTAAAGATGGCATTTCTTATCAGATTATGAGAAATCACACAAAATTCATGATGATGAAGATTTCCCAAACGTCATTAGCGCTCAGACATAACAAGCCCTTTGAGACGTTGCCTGTCAAAGATTTCTTGAAAAGGAATTGCACACTTGCATTAGGTCAAAAGTGTCATACCTGCTGTTAAAATTGTAAAATTGCTAAATCTTTTTTTTTTTTTTAGCAAATTTAAAAAAAACTATTCATTCAGCAAATACAGTATGTATTAGAATTGTTCCTTCAGATCAAACGTCACTGGCTTAGGGGTATTTTTTAGTCTTGTATTTATTTATTTTTTATTTTCTCTTTGAAAATGGTTTCTAGTTTTCTGGTTATTTGTTCCTAATATTTTTATACCTTTCAAGTCTGCCATAGTAGAAGGACCACATTTTAAGCTGTCTTTGGATTACAGCTCCAAATGTTAAAAAAGCAGATAGAAGCACAATGGTTTTCAATAGATTTTACCCTTAGCTTCCTGTTGTTCATCCATGTACCCCTCAACAGGTATAAACCAGGACCTTTTGGATGTCAGTAACATGGTGCAGTGGAAGCCAATGCTGTATGGAGTGGCATTTCTCCACAGCACGGTACAGGAGAGGAGAAAGTACGGGCCCCTGGGATGGAACATCCCCTACGAGTTCAACCAGGCCGACTTCAACGCAACTGTCCAGTTTGTTCAAAACCACCTCGATGACATGGACATCAAAAAGGTAGGAGAAGTGACACGCCTCAAGTGCTTCGCAAACGACAGCGATCATCTCTTAAGAGCTAACAAAATCAGTAAGACTCAGTTAAGATAGTTTTGAGAGCAGACTTTCAGTTGATGATTGTTTAAAATGCTGTGTAACAGGCTTTTACTGGTGCAAGTGTGCAGCAGGTTGTGGTTGTTGTTACACTGTTTCCCTCTAACTGTCCAGTTTCTTATTAAGCAGAAAAATGTGTAGTCTTTAAATTTGTATATTATAAATGAATCACAGAATGTACTAAGTAATCTAATTTCAATTCAGCAGTTTGTGTTGTTTTTTGATATGAAAGAATTTTGCTTCAGGAAATGTTTGATCCGCAGAAAACTGTCTCATCCAACTATCATGAAGATGCCAAAGAGAAATAATAACCACAACGTTAAAGATGTGCATAACATGAGAACATACAGTCTACCTTTTACATGCTACTTCCTGTCTCTAGCCTGGCATGTTCATTTTCAATTCTTTTTGATGTCCAAGAGGCGTGGTCAATGCACGCAGACCTAAAAAAATGGCGTGATAGCGGAGTAAACAGAAACAATTCATCAGTGGCAGCCATCTTGGTTGTGTACCAAAATAACTGCCAGTAAGGTTGCACTCCTATGTACTGTCATCTTATAAAACCCGCCTCATATTAGATTAGGTTATGATTGGCCTGACCAGATCCAGGACTGGTGGAAATCTGTCTGAATAGGAGTGTGTCCAGACGCATCTGCCAGAGCAAATAAAACATGAGCTTGCAGATTCGTCTGGTTCCCAGATTGTCTTCTTACAGTACACTGCACGAATCAAATGACACATTTATCTACTCCTTTTGCCAAAGTTTTGGTCAACAACTTGAACCATTTCACAAATTGTATTTGCTGCCATCTTGTATCACTATTTTGTATCTTGTCAGGGCGTGTCTTGGAACACAGTGCGATACATGATCGGAGAGATTCAGTACGGTGGCCGCGTGACTGACGACTACGACAAGCGGCTCCTCAACACCTTTGCCAAGGTGTGGTTCAGTGAGGACATGTTTGGGCCTGCCTTCAACTTCTACAAGGGCTACAGCATCCCGAAATGCTCCAATGTTGACCAGTATCTGACATACATTCAGGTGAGTCACATCCAGAGGATGATGATTGATTGTACACACTCGTACCTTGTTTCTATAAATGATACAACACACTTAAAGACATTTTGTCGTTTATTTAATTTTATTCTGTGCTGTCAGCTTTAAGTGACATCAGAAACAGTGATAAGAGCAACACTGACGACATGAGGTTTCCGCAGGACACTGACACACTATGTTCTTGTCACATCCAGATACAGACTGCCATGTATGATTTTATATAAAATGCATGCATTCTGATTTTATTAGATTATGTATGATTTATAAGTGTTCTTTTGTGCTTAACTGATGGGTTTGTGCTATTTGTGTGTGTGTGTGTGTGTGTGTGTGTGTGTGTGTGTGTGTGTGTGTGTGTGTGTGTGTTTGTGTGTGTGTGTGTGTGTGTCTTGGGGCAGTTCCTGAGCTAGTTTCATTAAAGCTAGTTTCATTATGATGGATGCTCAGGGCTGCCAGGCTCAGCAAGCTTATTCCTCTGCACCGCCTCTCAAATAGAGAATGACAAACACAGCCTTGGAGAACACAGACACGCACGCAAAATGCACACAGGCACAACATTCAAACACATACCTACTGTGTACACACAGATACACACGTGTACACACAGATACACACATGTTCACACTTTATCCACATAGACAAAATACACAACATAACGCAGCTTGTCCCTGCGTGCGTGTCCACGCGTCTGTGTATTTGAATTAAATTCAGACCGACAAGAACAAAGCTAAAATTCCCTAAGAGAAAACAAATGACCACAGCAAGGGACAAAAGGCTATCCTGTCCAGCACTCAGTGTGACTCTCTCTTCATCACCTCCCAGTCTTCTCTGTGTATTATCCCGCATTTCTCCTGATGTTCGACTCTATTTGAAAGCACAGTGTGACAGATGTTTGAGAGATAAACTAGGCGATGACGACATAAATGCCAACTCCGAGCTGAAGAAATCTGATAATATCGAAAACAAAATGGTCTAGTACAGCCAAGGAGAATTAAAACATTCTAACATGGAAAAGATGAAACACAATTTTTCTGTCATCACATTTATGTGCTAATTGCAGTTTCACACCGTTACACCATTTGTGATGTGTTAAAGGCAATCTGAAGTTTCCCTTAAATAAAACAACACGTAAAACATATTGGATCTAAGCTTTGAGCAGGAATTACAATTTCTTTTGTAAGGAACCTCATTAGTCACACTGCAGTAACAGATGGTCCAAGACACTGACTACAAGTTGTCTTTGATCCAATTAAAGCAACACAGTTTTAACTCTGTGCCTTTGGATAGACAGATTTTAAACATCAGCTCATTTCTTGACTCACTTAAAATTTAAATATCTTTATTAGAATAACTTTCGCCATGATATTAATCCAAAAACCTAGATTTCACCCCAATTAAAATGTCATTAATGACAGCCGTACAACACTGATTATGTCAGCAGTGGTTCAATATAAATGAACCATATTGGTGAGCCAGTTTATATGCTTCGTGTTCAGCATTTTTCAGGGATTTCTTAAGGCCTGCTGACCTTGTGAAGAAATAATTAGTGAGGACATACTTCCATGTTGTTGTGTTATTTATACTACAAGAAAATTGGTATAGACTCCAGAGCTTCTATCAGAGAACTTTTTTACTGGAGCACAGGAGCTCAGTTCCCTGCAGTAGGACCTTCGTCACTGCACTACTAATGAATGCTAGTTCAGATCAGATACATGCACCTTTGGACCAGGAGGGATCCTTCTACGTGTTACGCCCTCATGGCTAAGATCACTGGAGGGTGAAAAGAAGCAGCTGGTGACACTGTGTGTATCAGAGGAAACACTTGGCAGTCTACCTTTCACCCTGGCCAACAAGCTTAGCGCTGACAAAAACTGCAGTGCAGGGAAATAGGTATTTAAAACTGAGGAGAACAGGGCCAACCAAGCCTATAAAAATCTATTCTACAGTGCTGGAGAATGTTTCACCTATAAGCTTTGTCAGCATGTTTCTGCCATCTCAGTCTGAAGTGGTAAGCTGCTCCACAGGGACACTATGACCCTCTCACAGCACTTGTAGTGAGTGTAGAGGGAATGCATCTTTCTGAAAATATTTTCACGAGTGCTCTGCAAACCAAAGTGACTTCTGGTTCAATAACTGTTGCTGTCTTTCTTTTACAGGTTCTGCCAGCCTATGACACTCCAGAGGTGTTCGGTCTCCACCCGAACGCAGACATAACCTACCAGAGTAAGCTGGCTAAGGACGTACTGGACACCATACTCAGTATTCAGCCCAAAGATAGCTCGTCAGGGGGAGGGGAAACCAGAGAGGCTGTGGTGTCCAGGCTGGCTGACGACATGCTGGAGAAACTGCCTCCCAACTACGTACCTTTTGAAGTAAGCGTGCGTGTGTGCGTGTGTGTGTGTGTGTGTGTGAGACGTTCCCCTGCACCGTGTGTGTTGGTGTGGTACAGTCAGAGCAGTGGGATGTCTGTTGGTGAGGTGATGGAAGGTTTAGTGTGTGTGTTTGAGACAGTGATAGACAGAGAGAAAAGAAGACCAGAAATAGAGGGGGGTGTGAATGTAGCTGGATCTGGCTAGCTTTGTTTTATTTTGGGTTTTCTCTCCTTTTTTTGTCACCTAAGAGAAAGTGAGTTGAGAATGTGACTTCCGAAGCAAGGCGCAAAGCTTGTCATGGAAAACCTGTCACTGCACTTTACACCCTGCGTCTTACACTTTCACTTCCACCTATGTGTCTATACAGTATTTGAAAGCAGTGTAAACTAGATTAGCCCCCAAAATGGACAGTTGTACAGAGTTCAGATGCCCAACAGAATGAAGAGAAATGCAGAAATGTTGAAATAGAAATAATCAAAGAAATAAGAAATAACAATGAATTTGCAGAATGTGTTCCTTACAGGGGGAATTGACTACAGAAACCTGACCTTCTGTGCTCAGTCTGTACCTGAAGCATGTGAACAGTTAAGAAAGAAAAAAGCTTATGCAACACTTTAAGATAAGATGTGTCTATATTGATCCCCTGTAGGGAAAATTCAAATTGGCACAGCAGCACAAATAAATGTAGTATGAAGAAAAAAGAAAATGGAAAATAAATAAAAATAAAATGCAACAAAACATATACACCATATACAGAAAAATAGAATACAATGACGTTGTGTATATGTACATGTGCAAATGCCTATTTCAAGGTCATAGTGTAGGTATACTGAACTGTAGTCAGTCCAGGTACATTTCCCGTTCCTGCATGTCTTTCTGTATCTACGCAGCAAGTCTGTGCTCATGCATATTCACTCCAGGCATCATAAAACTTGAATGAATGTCCTGAAGAATTAATGTTATTTGATTTAATTAAACATAACCAGGTGAGAGAGCGCCTCCAGAAGATGGGTCCCTTCCAGCCCATGAACATCTTCCTGCGTCAGGAGATCGATCAGATGCAGAGGGTCATAGTTCTGGTCCGAAACACCCTGACAGACCTCAAGCTGGCCATCGATGGAACCATCATCATGAGTGAGAATCTGAGAGACGCCCTGGATTGCATGTACGACGCCCGCATTCCTGCACGCTGGAAGAAGGTTGGTTAAGAGAACTGCCTTAAATTAAACGTTTTAAACTGAACTCACTGTCCCCTTGTCACTTGTAGACTTAAACTTCAGGCACACTTAATTTGGATAGTCTATGAGATTCAACAACCATTTTCCATTAACACTGTTGTAATATAGGATGTGGTTCGGTTTAGGCCCAAAAAACATCTTGATTAGGGTATGTTCATGAATTGTCACATAAACTGTATAGATAATTTGTTAAACATCTACAGACAAACCAGAACAGTTGAAATGGTACAAATACTTTTTGTAGGTAGACTATCCAAATACAATGTTGCCAAAAATTCTGTGGATTCAAACTAATCCCACCAAAAGCAGATCATACTCTTCATTTCCTGTGCTGCCTCTGCCAGCAGCACCTACACTGACCATGAGTGGAAAGCCAGGTTCATTTTGTTCGCTTTTTAGTCTGCACTTTGATTTTCATTTTGCTTTACAAACAAAAGCATGAGCCTTACTAATAGGAACAGTTAAATGTTAATGACTAATGAAAGCTTTTTATCAATAAAGAATACTATTAAGTCACTTTAGGGCACCTTGGGGTACAAATTCATATCTCGAAGATCTTTTTATTTTCCTTGATTCCTTATATTAAGGTATCAATGAAATGTATTTATCATTTTACAACACAAGGTTTCAATAACATAATGAAGGTTTGCAGTCCATTCATGCAACACACATAGAAAATGATCATTAAATTCATGGAATGAGATAAATAAAATAAAGCAATATGTACAGTTATTTACATACATATTTCATCTTCACGTAAAAAGATTTGAGAAACAGTGTCCATCCACTTTGACTTGTTTAAGCACCAAGCATCATCACTGTAAACACAGAGTCTGCCTCCCCTCATCCTGCACTCTATCGGCTCCAAACAGGGATGTTAATGGAGCAAGATGTGGACAGTCTCCGATTTCCCGTTGTTTGGCCAGCTTGAGTCCAATTTCGTCTAGACCGGACATTAACCAGGAGCAGCTCTAACTCCAAGCTGGGTCAGCATGGCTTCTATCCGGCTCTCTTCCCTCGCTGGGTGGATTGTCTCAAAGTCCGCTGGTCTTTAATCCAAACCCCACGCTTCCTTTCCCAATGACTGCAGGCTATTTCTGTCATAGGGAATAGTGTTTCAGCAATAGTATATCCAAAAACAGATTTTAAACATTTTGAAGGAGCAAGCCTATGGCCCGCAGCGACTGAATGCGTAGCTGTTGCTATCTCCTGGGCCAGTCGCTTTGAACAATTTTGGCCTAGCCCTTAAAAATCAAACCCAATCAGAAGTTTCCTGTTTCTTTCTGGAAGCATCAGATATGTTTTGCCAGCTAAAAGGGAGCTCATCATCATCATCAGTCCCGTTTGGCCCAAACTGACCTCCTTACCTTTGATTCATGTACTTTATTTTAAAATTGTATCACCATCACACAAATCCATTTCCATGATGAATGAAAATAACTTTTCTTCTAACAAACTTAGTAGACCAAATTTCTGGAATATTAATATTGAGAGAGGGAGAGCAGGAGCAAGAGAAAACAACAAAGGCCTTATATGAAAAGGCATGCCTTTTCCCATATATTATATTGGAATCATTCCGTTGGCATTCAAGCAGTGCTCTCACAAACATTACATCATTAGAATAATTCAGATCAGAATGGCTTTCGGGCAGGGATTGAGAGTATTTCTACCTGCAGTGTAATCTGCTTTTGGCCCATTTGCCCCTACTGTACTGTGTTTAATATGTATTCTAATCTTTTTTTTATTCTATTGTTCTGAATTTTTCTTTTTGTCCCGCCACATGGTGACTCACAATCCATTTCTTCATGTCTCCCTGTTGTCTTCCCCTCTGGTCCATCTGGATGACTGTTCTGTTCTGTGTTTTATTGTTAATGTTTTGTTGGTGTTGTTGTTTGTCTTTGTTTTTCAGGCATCGTGGGCCTCCAGCACCCTGGGGTTCTGGTTCACAGAGCTGCTTGAGCGGAACCGGCAGTTCCAGGCTTGGATCTTTGAAGGGCGGCCCAACTGCTTCTGGATGACGGGCTTCTTCAACCCGCAGGGCTTCCTGACAGCCATGAGACAGGTACACACAGCATCAGGCTACCTACCTACGTAGGCACCGTCGGGGAGGAGACCAGATGGCACGCAGAGGGACAAGCAGGCACACAGCCACATTCACACACACAATCAAGCACGCACGCACGCACACACGCACGCACGCACGCACGCACGCACGCACGCACGCACACACACACACACACACACACACACACACACACACACACACACACACACACACACACATTTCTCTTTGTTTTCTAATAAATTCCAGTTTATATTAATGTGCAGAGGGATGTATCTCCAAAACCTTTAATGGATTTCCATGATGATTGGTGGCCTTTGCTGGTCATTGAATCTTTTCAACTGAATGTGGTCTTGATCCAGATCTGATGTCTGGTTATCATATAAAGCAACGATGAAAAAGAGCTGAGCTAGAGACCCGAAGGCTGAGATATATTTTCAGGGCCAACCAATCAATTTACGTTGCAATTTAAGTAGTAGTAGAAATAGGAAACCATTTAGCATTGGTGTCAGGTTTGCACATTTGGCTGCCTTCTAGTTTTATTTATTCCACTCTGTAGAAAACGGCTGCATGCTCAGAGATAGAGAAAATGTTGTTGATGCGGATGTCTGTATTTTACTGAGCAGGGATGTGTTGGACTACTATATTAGCTCCAAAATATAGCCATCATTTTCTCTCACTGAGTGTGTGTATATTGCCTTTTCAGGAGAGACTGCAGCTTTTGTTGGACCAGTGGCATCACAAACTGTCAGCAGAGTGCTCTGGTTCTGCTGGTTCTGCGTGTAACATGCCTGAAATTCCTGGCTAGTGTTTATAGTCCATTTGTTATCAGTCTCTATCTGTTCAATTTAGCCCACTAAGGTTTTTTTTCTCTTTCAAAATGAGGATAAAATGACTGAGGGGATACAATACTCATTTCATTTATTTATTGTGCACTCTCCTCTCGCTCTTTTTGAGTCATATTGGATTTATTTTCTTTCTGTTGGCACTGCATCTCGCGAAACGCCAGCGATGAAGTGCACTTCTCTGCCCTACACAGTGCTTTTTTTTTATTGTACCTCTATTACAGCCCTATTATCAAAATAGATTTTTTTTGTGGGGAAACAATTGCCAAATGGTCAGCTCTTGTCATACCGCCCACGTCTCAGCCTTAACCTGTGGATTTGTCCCCGCACTTGTAGGAGATCACGCGGGCCAACAAGGGCTGGGCCCTGGACCGAATGGTGCTGTGTAACGACGTGACCCGGTGGATGAAGGACGACATCACCCAGCCCCCCGCAGAGGGAGTGTATGTCTACGGCCTCTACCTGGAGGGAGCCGGCTGGGACCGCCGCAGCTGCAAACTCATCGACTCCAAACCCAAAGTCCTCTTCGAGATGATGCCTGTGATCAGGATGTACGCTGAGAATAATGGTGAGATTTCCTGTTTGCGATAGATGGAGGGAAGGGAGCATTCTGAGGTTTCTTTTCATTTACACACTCAAAAAAAACCCCAACCAAGTGGATTTTGATGACTTGTCTGAATTGAAAACTAATCTGACAATGCAAACGTTTTAATCCTGTTTTATCAGGATCAATCTTTGTACTCTGCCGGCTCAGTCTCAATATTCTGTCCTCCTCAACATTTGCATCCCACACAGTCACTCCGAATGGATGGAGGTAACATTTAAATGTCAAGCAGACTAAGTGCTATTTATTCTGTCTGGGAATAGATTACCAGCACTATGTGGCACAGTGTTTGTTCTGGATAAGACCAGACTATATTCAGGCAGGCAGCAGAGAGACGGGCCCCAGTGGACGCCTGCGAGCAAGGCTGCCTGGGAAATGAATTAATGATCCAATGATACGCGTAATGCGGTTTGTTTACACCATGTCCCCTCCCAGCTTTTCCCACAAGAAGGCTGCCTGCTGGGTTTGAGTGTGTGAGGGATGCTGCTGTAGACAAGTGGTAATATCTATGGATATGTGTGATATGTATAGGTAGATGTGAGAGTCTAGAAAACCCCTCTACCTAATTGTGACACCCTTCAAAGAGATTAGTCTGATCCCTGTGTATATGACTAGACATGGGCTGCCTGTCTGCTCGTGAGGAGTGTTGGTTTTGGTGCTGATGGAGGGTTGTTGAAGTCGAGTAGCACTCAGGCATGTTGTCACTGACAGGCTAACAGCTAACCAGCTTCCAAGCTGACTGCCTAAAAACCAAGGAACAGTAAAGTGGTGCTGTGGGAGCAGTGATAAATAACCACATGTTTTGCTAATCAGAGTTATTTGCCTGATCTGAGCAGACTTCATAAAAACACAGCTGGGTGTCCCAGCGGCATCTCCACACTGATTTAAACATTTCATTTACTTGAAATAATTTGAGGTATAAAAGATGTTTAATTATGATCTTGATTATGAGACAATTTTGCCAGCTGTTGCTCTGTTTTCGATCCGTTTTTAGTGTGCATCAAATGACAACTGTTTGTTGCAGGTGTAAAGGATTCCCGTCTCTACTCCTGTCCAATCTACAAGAAGCCGGTGAGGACCGACATGAATTACATCGCAGCTGTAGACCTGAAGACTTCACTTCCTCCAGAATACTGGATCCTACGGGGTGTGGCACTCCTCTGTGACGTCAAATGATCGCTCAATGTTGAGCAACACTAACACACATCTGGTAGGAGGCTAGCTATTATTAACTTCCTATCAGTCACATGCCCAACGTCGGCTCCAATTTTTTTCCCCAACCACAATGTGGGAAATTGTGACCACCAGTGGTGAAACATCCACTTCCAGATAATGAGACAAAGCCTCTGGATACATCACAATGTCTCTTTTAGATAAGACTGTGTAGAAGGACGAAGGACAACAACAGCAATCCCTAACAGTCACTCCTTCTGTATAATCTAGTTTAAATTGACAGAAAGACAATTTGTCATATTACTGTGCAGCAAATGTCAAATAATGTATTTAGTTCAGTCAACACAAGGTCAAAACAGGACTTACCAAATTTGAAACCTCACATCATTATCTATTTTGCTTGAGGTCAAAGGGAACAAAGATGGGTGAACAACTGAAGGTCAGTAAGACATTCCTCAGACTCTTGTCTAATTTCAGTATTTTTGGAGTTTGATCTTCAGCTTGAACTATAACAGAAATATTTTTTAGATCAGGATGAAGATGACAACACTTTATCAGAGACCCTCCGGATTTTTAAAAAACATTTTTCTTATGTCACAGATTAGAGGAAAGATCTTTCTATTCACACCAGTGTGCCCACCTTGCTTGTATTTATTTGTACTTTTATTTTTAAAACTGAGATTTAATTGATGTTGGGGTTAGGACGCAGCCTACCAGGTTAGCAACCGTGCGCTGGTATTTTTAAAGAATAACACCACTCAGAACTGAAATACATAGAAATTTTAATGAAGTTTTTACAAAAAAAACAATGGCATCAAAACATCAAAACACTTTTTTGGTAGTATTTTCTTTTGTTACAAAACCACTGTATCATACGCACTCTAAAGCTACCCTGTACACGGATCAGGCCCCAGTTTCCCAAATTAAAATCTTCACACTAAAATCAACTTTATCCTTTTGCTATCATGGAATTTTACTCATTTCAGCAGTCAATGAAGACAAGATGATTAGTGTAAAGATAACTGTGGGAAACCTGGCCCTGGATGAATATCACAAAATATTCATATTCTTTTTTTTTTATGCTTTCCTTGTATGGACTGCCTGTAAAATACATCCAAGACTTCGTGCTTCTAACAAGGTTGATGGAGTTATGTACACATATGTGTGTCTCCTTGTTGGCTGGCTGTGTTTTTTAAAAAGGACCAGCTTCTCCTTTTGCAACAGTGGTCATGCAGTTTTCCCTCGTAACATTTGTCCTTTGCTTTCATTTTAATATCTATGGCCTTTTGTATTACTTTGTAGATGTTTGGTTCAGTTGGGGGCCTGCAAGATTCCTTATCTCCATAAAAGCAGCATGTCTTTTTTGTATAAATTCTTGTCTTACGGGTGCTCTTCAAGAGCCCTCGATGTTTCTCTACTTCTTACTGTACATCTTTTAACATCCAAAATGCACTGTATCCTGTAAAGTGAAAAGAATAGAGTTTATCTTTTTGATGGACATGGCTGAAAAAGAGGCTTTGATGGCATAGTGCTGCCACAAGCGTCAGAATACTAAAATAGACCATTTCAGATTCTTCTCTCTGACTAAACGTGTCTCTGTGGCTTTGCTGGATCCAACATTCAAATTACAATATATTTCAGGGGTTATTGCCTACTTGCTGTACATGCTACACTTACATAAGTGACAAAATGTATACTACAGCTGTGGCATAGATAACTCTGCAATGCAACATTAAAATCGGATCCGATTCCTCCGTGCCTCACACTTTGATTCTGTTACAACAGCGTTGAGAAGATCAAATCTCCTCCATCTGAAATGAACTCTCTGTTCTTGGAGCCGGTGTAAATTCAGCATATTCTAAACCAGTCTTACGGCATTACATTCCCTTGGGACAGTGAGCGGGTCATCTCTGTGTGCACAAAATAGGTCTTGAGCTCTCCTTTGCCCTTGACGTTGATGATGCCTCTACAAGAGCACATGTAGCCCAGGGTCAGAAGGATGCGACTCGTCTCCTCCGTCACCTACAGGGAGAACCAGATGGGTAATGTCTTTTTTGCTTATCTTAGACGACTGGATTAATTCCTGCAGGCAAAAATATTCAGCTCTCCAAAGGAATACATTTCCAGGAGATGAGGAGAAGTCGGCTGACCATTAATTAACTAACAGACATGAATTGTTGGCATGCTGCTCTGCAACACCAGACCTCTATTGTATTTGATCAAAAATAAAATCAGGATTTAAGTTCGACTAACCTTTAAATTCATTTCACACACAACTGCAAAAATACATGTGCTTACACTATATTTTCTAATCCTGCCATTTAGAATTGTAAGAGATAACGGGAAATCATCACAGCCTGTGCATAAAATTCCTCTGTGGATTTTAGAATGAGGAAACGTCTGTGCTACGTTGGAATAACTCTGCATATCTTAAAATATAAACAGGCAATCTTGGAATGCAATTGAAAGCAGATGGCTCTATCAAATGTGTACAGGCTGTGAAGTGTGATACAGCCCTCTGAAGACTGAATGATTCCCACAGCCACTTGCCATACAGGTGAAAAACCATTATATCTTATCAGTGCTCAGGCAGGGTGCAAATGTAAGATTTCAAGATGTTGAGGTGATGTGATGTCCTTGCTGTCAGCAGGAGCAGAGAGAAGAGTTATTTTTTTAAACGTCTGTAGTGACATTTACAATCTCTGCATATGAAAATGGAGCAGTGCTGCTTTGAAACCGCCAACTTCAAAAACAATGTGATGTTTGACAAATGCAGAGAATGAGAGACTTTTCAAACTGGTTTGTTCTTGAATACATCAGAGAAAATTGTTGAGGCTGGAGTTATTCTATATTTTCCCATAGAAAATTTCAAAGTAACAATGTGTCCTCTACCCCGTCTGGCTGTCAGCCCATTCCCTCTGAAGATGTCAATCTTTAAAAAAAGATCACAAAGTTTTTATGGATAAGTCTTTAAATAAGTCTGTTTTAGGAAATTACTCCAACAACCATTTGTTGGGAACAATTAGCGAGTATATATAGCAGCAGGACAGTGTACATTTATGTGGGATTGAGTGAAGAAAAGAATATGGTACCCAATGGTAATGAACATGTGGAACACTGTGTCTCATATTGTTTTTCAAAAGTTGTTAAAAACTTCAATGTCAGGCTTTGAAAACCCACAAGAATACACAAATATGACACAATGTATCCCTGTATTACCTGTATTTTCCCTAGGACTCCAGTGCTGTCCATCCTGCTGGCTACATTCACTGTGTTCCCCCAGATATCATACTGTGGTTTCTGGGCTCCAATAACTCCGGCTATCACTGGGCCATGGTTAATACCTGAGAAAGGACACCAAGTAATCAGTGAACATTTCAGATGCAATTACAGTGAATGGCCTATTGAATTACATTGTTAATATTTTTATTCAGAAAAGATGTATCTCTCCTAAATAAGGTAAGGTAAAGATTACTGAATCAGGAAACTGGAACCACATTTTAAAATGGTTGTTTCTATTTCTGATGTCACACTTGTACAGTGTTGTTGGAAATGTATTCAAATCAATTTTTGATATTACTGATTCATTATTTAGTACAGCCAGAGTGCAGCTCCAAAGAGACCTGCTGCTTTCAGAATAAACAAAGCTTTTCACAAGATTTCATCAGAACATGAAATGAAGTGGAAGCTAAATGCAGCTGAAGTCTTTATCCCCAACATTCCCAACACCTCTGCTAAGCAGGCTCTGGAGGCAGGCTCACATCACTGAGATGATACCAGGCCTCTTCACTCTGGCTTCTCAGTCAATTTCCAGCAATCTGGAAATTGCAATCTACAATCTACAAGTGTGCAGGCAAGCATGCACAGGCACACGGCCACTGGTTTTGTCCAGTCCCAATGGGTGAGGACTTGTATCCCTCTCTGATGGAGCGTTTTAGGCCCGTCTGGAAGCAGCAGGGATGTACAGTCACACACGCACACTGCTGAGTTAATGGAGCATCCCATGCTGCCATCTTTACAGACAGGTTGAAGGTATTGAACTCTGACACTGACCGCACACAGGGAGCTGGGACCTGCCTGCCTGCTTTCCTCTTTCAGTCTCTCTCTCTCTCTCTGCTGTTATGTTGCCATGCATATACCTGTCTTGCTGCAAACATCAGCTTTATTTTCTTGTTTTTAGACATGTACACATCATGACAAAATGAATAATAATAAAAACAAATATATAATAATAAGAAATCTTTAAAAGCATAAACGCTACTTGTCCATGTCAGTACATGGACAATGGAACATACAGTTAGTCTACATTCAAGCCAAGTCTTATAACCCTGTTCTATATACCAAAACTTCTGTTGTGCAAGTCAGAATAATAACATATGACTTTTGCCAATAGAAAAACAAGTCTGCAACAGTTGCAACTCTTACCAAATGATAGGGATATTGTTGTGCTCTATTTCTTATCATTTATCTGCTGAGATTTGATGTTTGACAGAAAACAAAGTTTCTTCCCTGTTGTTGAATTCTGTTGTTCCATTCACCATGTAATCAGTAAACCAATAGCTAAACAAAAGGCAAAATGGAGTTCAACTGTGGGTAAAAAGATTTTTGTAGCTAAAAAAATAAACTGAACTCGCTCTCACAGGACTTGGCTTTTAAACGTAGATTTCATGTGTAACTCACCAACTCTGAGTTTGAAGTCATTGAAGGAGTGTTTGTTGATAACGTCCAGCTTTCCCACCAAGGCGAATGCAAATTCTACCATGGTCCCTATGTGCATGTACTGCCTGTCATGCTCCTGGGAAACAGTAAGGAACGCAACCAGTAAGACATTCATATTAGTTAAATGTGGTTTTGCTGCAGTCAGGCAAAGTTGTGAGAAGTGATATTGTGATGACAGAGGTGTTAATGTGTGTGCATTGAGCCTACCTGTGATGGGTACTCAGGCCCAGGTGATGCGTTCAACCCGGTAGCAGCCATGTAAGTGCTGCCAATGGTCTTGATCTTTTCCACACCACTGAATTTAGGTTTGGACAGCAGCTACAGACACAAACACAATCCGCATAACAGCTGAAACAAATGAGGCATAATATATGGCAGAGGTGGTAGCTCATGCCGTAATTTTTTAGAGGATGCATGCACATCCATATGCAAAGTATGAATTTGTAACAAGCATTACTGTTTTATCTTTTTTTCTCCCTTCTGCCTGCCAGTGAAAGTCTCTCAGAATACCCAGATACCATTAATAAAGAGGTGGTAGCTTGACACATAGTCCTCAGTGTCCAATCACAAACTACAAGAAAGGAAATCCCAGTTTGTTTCTAGCATTTGTGGTGTAGGGTTGTGTGAAGGTTGCAAGAGTGAGGGGTTATTTACCTCATCAAAATCAGCAATGATTTCGTTGAGGAGCCTGAGGCACTCTAATCCTTCTTTGTTGACGTCAGATTCGGTGTAAAACTCTTTAAAGTCTGGGATGGAGGCGAACATGACACACACCAGGTCATAGGATTGGTGGTACAGATCCTTCAAGAAGAAAGCAGGGAGACAAAATACAGACGTTAGTTTGGACAGCTGCAGAGCAATGTGATAAAACTGATAAACCACAGGATGAAACGCAGATGACTAGATTCCGATCCTGTGTATATTTAAGCTTAAAAATACTTGACAGTATTCTTTAATAAAAACATCAGTGGAACCACAAAGGCAGACAAAAAGTGATAAACCAGACACAGATCAAAGTAGGCAAATCACCCAAACCACCATCTAAAATAACAGTGACTCCAAAATCCATTAGATCAGCAGCTTCCTCCTGGATTCTGTTCAAGTGCAGGAATAAAATCATTTGCTGACTCTTTATTCAGAATTTTTGCAGCAGAAGCAGCACTCATATTTAAACTCCCATAACCTCTCGGATACCACAACCTCTAAACTTCCTGGTTTGTACAACTTTACTTTTCACAGTTCACACTGTGAGAAACACTCGGGGGGATACAACAGGATTCAGAATGATGAATGAGAAAGTCCTACAGGCAAGTCAACAAATTCACCTAGACTGTCTCTCCCAAGGTTTTGTCAACATTATAAGTAATAAATCATCCTAATACTACATTTCAAGTGTCGGTTCCATTAAAAAAGTTATGATTTTAAGCAAATTATAACTGCATTTTAGCACTTAATGTGTCAAAT